>NC_090323.1:213322901-213631468 GCF_040869045.1 Eurosta solidaginis
GGGCTACATATAATTTTTTTTTTATTAGATATCGCCCGCTTGCCAGAAGCACGAATGTGCCAAAATGGAAATATTGGTAAATCGAGTTTCAAAGTGTATTGCTCTCTCAATATTAGAAGAATTAGTGTGTAGTGTAAAAATGTACTTATGTATTATACTCACACTATGCTGTTTTAACTGAGATAATTGTTCTGCTCGTATCCCTTCTATTCTCCGAAATTTAGCATATTTATTTTTCTGGCAAAACAAAAATTTAAAAAGCTGATATAGTTTATGTTAACATATCTATATAAAAAAATTAAAAGTTGTCGGACCAAGTTAAAAAATCACTACGGATTGATTTTCAAATAACGTTATGGTCAAGCCAAGACCAGACAGGCCAATTCCGTTGGCGGTATGGGATTCGGAGCATCAAAGTACTTGGCAAAACATGCGCGGCTTTGACTTATTGAAAGTATGTATGTAAGTCGGGTGAGGAGGCACTGTGACAGCACGCATATACCAACACATATGGAAGCGCAAACGTAAAACACTCAAGGCGAATAACGAGCGCACAGCCTGGGTAAATTAGCTCGGAGAAAATCTAATAGCGAGCGGACAAGTCAGTCGTAATCAGCCGTCGACCAAAGCAGCCGTCGTTACTATAATTATTCGCTGTACCAACCTACTTTAATTGTAATCCACTTTAAACCATAACTTTAATTGTACTTATTTTTGAATACTCAACTTTGAATTGAATAATAAACGTTATTAATTGCATAACTTTACATTTGGGGGCTCAACCTGCCGAACCTTAATACAAATTGAATCAAACTTTTGTAAGTTGCAGCCGAATTGAAGAACAATAGGCAAGCAGTGCAATAAAGTGAAGTTGGCAAAACAGTACTTCTACAGTTGCAGTTCAGTCGCAAAAAAAAAAAAAAAAAAAAAAAAAAAAAAAAGGGTCGTTGATCGGTCAAAAAAATTCCGTTCAACGCATATGACTCGTGCTAGTCGCCAAAGCGCAGGCGATTCAAAAAACACCACCAAAGTCAAAAAGCAGACAAAGCAGGTAGAGGAAGTGAGACGGCGTTACAACACACGCTCAACAAAGCAGGCAACGAGGTGGAGAGAATACGCTCAGACAGCTTCCAAGAAAGTCATGGCCGAAGCAGAGCAGCAGAAAGCAGTAAAAGAAGCAGCGGCAATGGCAGAACAAAACAAAACAGTGGAAGGTAAGAATAATGAATTGCTACAACAGCTGGTGCAATTGCTTACATTGAAAATCCAAGCAGACGAAACAAAGCAGGCCGAAACCAAAATTACGGCAGAAAGTTTTGGCAAAATTATACCCGAATTTGATGGAGGAAATATGCCAGTGAAACACTGGTTTACTAACTTTGAATTAAACGCAGCTGCATACGGTTTGAACAATGTACAGAAGTACGTGCAAGCAAGGGCGAAAATGACGAAAACTGCGAAACTTTTTCTTGAATCGGTAGCTGTTTACGAATATGGTGCAATGCGCACAATGTTGGAAGACGAATTTGACAAGTCAAAAATGTGTAGTGCTGATGTTCACGCAGAGCTACGAGAACGGAAAAACAAAAGAATGAGAGTTTCCACGAATATGTGCTGCAGATGAAGAAATTGGCTACACGTAGTAATATAGACACGCAGTCCGTGATTCGTTATATAGTTGGTGGACTGCAATTAAAAGACGAATTTAAATACAACCTTTGGAGCTGTAAGTCATATAAGGAATTGCAAGATCAATACGAAGTTTACGAGAAAATAGTTTTGCGGGAAAAAAGCAACAAAGAGCATAAAGGGCAAGTACACGTAAACGAGAAGCGTTCGCACATTTCAAGCGAAAAGAAAACACATTGCTTTAACTGTGGCGCTACGGATCATATGCGGAAAAATTGCCAAGCAGAAACAAAGTGTTTTCGTTGCAATAAAAGTGGGCATATGTCGAAAGACTGTCCAACTGTAGCTGCTGCTGTAAACCTGGTTCATAATTCGAAACGCTGTAAAAACATAAAGATTAACAACGTCGAAGTAAGCGGGTTAGTAGACACGGGCGCAGATATAACTATTATGAAAAAAAGTACATTCGAAAAAGTTGGTGGAGGTGTGCTGCAAACATATATGCAACAGCTTCGCGGCCTCGGTACTAAATCTACAAAACCAATTGGGTGTTTCGTTGCTGAAGTAGGTGTTGACGACTTACTGACGCAGCAAAAATTCATTGTAGTATCTGACAAAGACGTTATGTATGATGCGCTACTGGGTTACGATTTTATTTCGAAGTTCAACTTGGCGGCGACGGCAGATGGATATAAGTTTTCTCCACTAAACGTGGGGGAAACTTATGAGGATCTTAATCAGATAAGTATTTATAATGTAACCGACACAAATTCTCATGTTGATGTTCCTCCGCAGTACGAAGCCGAAATTCGCTCCTTGATTGCCAACTACAAGCCAATCGATTATGTTGAGGAATGTCCAGTTGTATTGAAGATCATTCCGGATGGTAACGTTGCCCCGTTCAGGCACGCTCCAAGTCGCATACCATTCCACGAAGTTGAAGCAGTCAACAAGCAAATTGATGAGTGGCTTAGAGCTGGAATCATAAGACAGTCTACGTCCAACTTCGCCAGCCGCATGGTTATCGTGAAGAAAAAGGACGGTACGTGCCGCATTTGTGTGGATTTTCGAAAACTAAACTCGGCTGTACTAAAAGATTGTTTTCCGGTCCCTATAATTGAGGACGTACTCGAAAAGTTGCAGAAGTCGAAATTTTTTACGGTTTTGGAGTTGGAAAATGGGTTTTTCCACGTCCCCATTGAAGAGAGTAGCAAAAAATATACCGCTTTCACAACAACAAGGGGGCTTTACGAATTTAATAGGGCTCCGTTTGGCTTCTGCAACTCTCCCGCCGTTTTTATACGTTTCGTTAACTACGTCTTCCAGAATCTAATAAATAATAACGTATTAGACTTATATATGGACGATATTATCATTCACGCAGAAACAGCTGATGATTGTCTTCGTAAGACAAAGCTGGTTTTTGCAACGGCAGCAGAACACGGTTTGAAAATCAAATGGCCAAAATGCCATTTTATGCAGGCATCTGTAAGTTTCCTGGGTCACTTGGTTAAAGATGGATGCGTGTGGCCAGGCAAAGAGAAAACGGATGCGGTTAGTAAGTTTGAAATCCCAAAAAATGTTAAGGCCGTGCAGTCGTTTTTAGGCCTAACGGGATTTTTTCGAAAGTTCATTAAAGGATACTCACACATCGCCAGACCATTAACAAATCTACTACGTAAAGACTCTGTGTTTGCTATCGGTCCAGCTGAAGTCGAAGCTGTACAAACGCTGAAAAATTGTTTGACTAAAGAGCCAGTACTAAGGTTGTACAACAGAAATGCAAAGACTGAGGTACATACAGATGCGTCGAAGGATGGTTTCGGTGCAACACTATTGCAATGGTATAGCGGCCAGCTATACCCAGTGTACTTCTGGAGCAAAAAGTCGACGGGGGCAGAAGCGCGACAGCACAGTTATGTTTTGGAAGCGAAGGCGGTATACCTCGCTTTTAAAAAGTTTCGTCACTACCTGTTGGGTATTCATTTTAAGCTAGTGACTGATTGCGCGGCGTTCAAACAAACGTTAAGTAAAAAGGATGTACCCCGAGAAGTTGCCTCGTGGGTGGTTTATTTGCAAGACTTCGACTTTAGTGTAGAACACCGAGCAGGCGAAAGGTTAAAGCACGTTGATTGCCTCAGTCGATACCCACAGCAGGTTATGATAGTAGCGTCGGAGTTGGCGGCTCGTATTAAAAAAGCACAGCAAGAGGATACAATGACTAAAGCAATCGCAGATCTAATGGATAGCCGACCATACGGAGCTTTTAAAATAAAAGGTGGGCTGTTATATAAAAATATTGAGGGTAACGATCTTTTGGTGGTTCCAAAGCAGATGGAAAAAGAAATTATTGTCGATGCTCATAATGTTGGTCACTTTGCGGTGCAAAAAACTATGCATGCAATACAACAAAATTATTGGATACCACACCTGGAACAAAAAGTTACGCAGGTAATCAACAATTGTGTGAAATGTATCATTTATAATAAGAAGTTGGGTAAAAAAGAGGGTTATCTGCACGTAATTGATAAAGGTGACCAACCATTGCATACGTTGCATATTGACCATCTGGGACCAATGGACGCTACCTCAAAGCAGTATAAATATATCTTAGCAATCGTCGACGCGTTTACCAAATTTGTGTGGCTGTACCCCACAAAGAGCACAGGTTGCGAAGAAGCGGTTCAGAAGCTGGAGTCATGGTCTGCGGTTTTTGGAAACCCCGCACGCATAGTTACCGATAGAGGAGCCGCGTTCACGGCACATATGTTTTCCGAGCACGTAAAGGAGAGGGGTATTGATCACATCTGGAGCACTACCGGGGTCCCACGTGGAAACGGACAGATCGAAAGAGTGAATCGAACGGTTATGTCGATTATTGCAAAGCTCTCGGCAGAAGAACCTGCAAAATGGTTCAAGTTAGTTCCAAAAGTACAGCAAGCTATTAATTCACATACTCATGCGTCTACAAAGCGGCCGCCGTTTGAACTTATGTTTGGTGTCAAAATGAACCACACATGCAGTGATCAGATACAACTTTTACTCGAGCAGGAGCTATATGATGCATACGACGAAGGGCGGCACAATTTGCGGCAAGAGGCGAGGCACGAAATCGAGCGCGCTCAGAACCAATACAAAAAGCAGTTTGATAGCAAACGAAAGAAGGAATACGGGTACAAGATCGGCGATTTAGTAGCAATACGACGCACGCAGTTTGTAGCCGGACGAAAGCTGGCTAGCGAATATCTCGGCCCGTACGAAATCACACAAGTTAAACGAAATGGCCGGTTCAACGTTAGAAAGGCGGCAGATGTAGAGGGGCCCTGTAATACGTCCACGAGTTGCGATAATATGAAACTTTGGAAGTATACAGTCAACAACGAAGAGCTTTTGTCATCTGAGGCAGATGACTAATCAGGGTGGCCGAATGTAAGTCGGGTGAGGAGGCACTGTGACAGCACGCATATACCAACACATATGGAAGCGCAAACGTAAAACACTCAAGGCGAATAACGAGCGCACAGCCTGAGTAAATTAGCTCGGAGAAAATCTAATAGCGAGCGGACAAGTCAGTCGTAATCAGCCGTCGACCAAAGCAGCCGTCGTTACTATAATTATTCGCTGTACCAACCTACTTTAATTGTAATCCACTTTAAACCATAACTTTAATTGTACTTATTTTTGAATACTCAACTTTGAATTGAATAATAAACGTTATTAATTGCATAACTTTACATGTATGTAAATGAAAAAAGTTACACATTCAATTCAATTTCATATACATAATGTGTTTTTATTTAAGATATTATTGCAAACATGGAATTAGTCCTTATTATCATTAGAATCAAAATCTTCTGAAATGTTGGGTTCGGGAAAAGCGTTGCCCTCAAGATTTTTATAAAAAGAATGATATTATTTTGGTGTAACCAGTTTTTTACACAATTTTTCCAAGTATTTTAGTTTTGATTCGGGAAGAGGAAACGGCTTCGAATAAACCGGTTTCCCTTCAATTAAACAACTATTTTTTCGGATATTAAGCTATTAAAAATTCTTCATCGGTATAATTTTTTTTTGAAGAATACCAGGCGCGTATACCCGAACGATCGAACATATGAATATGTGCTGTTCTTATATTTTTCAAAAATTGTAAAAATTGTTTAGCCATATAAACGAATGAGTCATACAATGTGCCACATTCATTTTTCTGGCTCAACTTTGTGTGATTGAATTATACATTCGTGAAAATGGCATTGAAAATTATTGGGGTTTCCATGTACGTAGGAAGCTCTAGATTTCAGTAGAACTTAGAGAATCTAAAGGGTAATCCAAAGAGGCATCTAACACAAAATCGGAAAAATTCCGCATTGATGCTTCTGGCTAGCGGGCGACGATATATGAACATAAATGCTGGAATATAGTATTACTTACGTGAAAATATCTATAGTGAACTTCCATTATAAATAATTTTCTTGAATATATTAGCTCTATAAAGACTAACCAAATTCAACTTTATTCAAACTTAGATAATAACAGAAAACTTTTGCAGGATTTTTGTTCTGTGAAAACATGAAATCAAAAAAAAAAAAAAATTTAAACATACATTTATTCAAATTTTTTTTTCATTTCATCATTTCATAGAACAAGTATACCCCTTCTGTAAACATTCGCACTCTAAAATTTGCGTAAATTTTTTTGGAATGTATGCATCAAAAGTACTGTATTTAGTCATACAATGAAGAAAGTAACAATATATTTATCATTAAGCAAAAGTATTTAAAAAAACAGTTGTACGTGCAAAACTTAATATATATGATATTTAAAGTATTTTCTACAAAATTCAGTAGAGAGGATGGTACTAAAAAAAAAAGAAAAAAAAAAAAAAAAAAAATACATATTTAAGAACTATATATGACAAGATATATAACACAATATTCTTCCCTGATGAAGTAATGAAGAAAACAACGATTGTGCTGCTGATTAACGGCCAGATATTAATGATGACACCTTTGAAACAAAATTTGAATAAATTTACTCTTGCATAACAATTTATTAATTCTAAGTTGTAGCACCAAGTATATTACTAATACTAAAATTTATCATATATATCATATCTATGTAAACAATATTAATAGGATAAATATTATTATAAAGCTTTAACAATTATAAATAAACATGGTTAAGCCAGTATTTAAAGATGCATCTTTTGCAAATAAATATGTCACATATGTATTAATTTATATAGATAAACAATATACTCAAATACGTATATAATTGAATATTTGAGCAGAACCACTACAAAGACAAGAATTGTATGTAGCATATAATATTTTCTCAAAAGCTAACTAGTGTCATGAATTGTCTCATATAATGATTAACGTCCAAAATTTAGGGAATAGCTATTAACATATTAGGATATGCATTTACATATATGTATGTATGTATAGTTTTCCATTAACAAAAATTTCAAAAAAATAATACTTAAACCATTACAAATCAATGAATAACATTTTTTGTTTATTATAAATAAATAACTAAAATAAAAAAATAATAATTTGGCCAAGACTCATAAACCCGAAATGCTGACCTATAATATGAAGTAATTTTTGCCGGAATACCTTAAAGTAAAAAAAGGCGCGAGCACCACGTACTCATGAAGAGTTCAATACAGGCCTACTAGAAAACTATTGTTTTAGGATTAACCAGAGCTCATACAGGGGTTGAAGTTAAACCACAATTGAGGTAATTTGACAAGAAACAAATAACTTTGGGCTATTTGGCTTATTATTCACAGCGAAAATAGCGGTTTGCAATCGGCTTGTGATGTGATGGTACCGTGCTTCTCCTACAACACTTATTAGGAGATATGCTATCGATTTCATATTGAAGTTTTATCATATTTGATTTAATCGTCTTTTCATTTTTTATATTCTTAAATTTTATGAGTTTGAGATATATTCACAATACCTTCTCATATTAAAAAATAAAAAAAATTAAAACAACAAACGGGCAAAACTGCAGTTAAGCTACATGCAAACAGACGGATGTACTCACTCGGCACGGTGTTCTGGAAGGTGGATTAGGTTTCCTTGCCAAAAGGAAAAAAAACTGAAATAGCAGAACTATGCAGTAGGTGGCCAGAAAATAGAAAAATTTGATCCCAAAATCGTAACGGTTCATGTGCTTGAGATATTCATTATTTATGGTCCGCTTTTTTAGATAACATTTCTTACCCTGATTATCACGTCGGTTAGCAGAATCGAGAGTATAATCTAGAGTAATTTTCTCATATATTTTAATGGAAAATACTTAATAATAATGAAATTGACAACGCGTATGAAAGAAAAGCATTCGATAACACTCCGAAACGTCAACAAACGCTCACTTAGGATACTTTGTTTTGTTTACGTTTTTCGTTTTGAATGTTTTGTTTGTTTAGTACATCCCTAGTTGTGAAGCCGATCAGATCATCAAGTTGCCCCTCAAACTGTGCGAATTATCTTTTCGAAAATGCCAGACCCTTGTGATCATATGTGAGAACATAATGAAAACAGGAAGACATTTTGTGCTCCTTGTGGTTGTAAAATAAATCTCGGTTCGAAGAAATTGCAAGATTTTCGCATCAGTGAGAATCATGAATTACTTATTAAAAAATTTATAAACGCGGGTTTCGATCTATCCAACCCCCAGTTCCCTTCAAGTATCTGTGTAAACTGTCGTCAAATTCTTCAAGACCATGCACGGGATAATGATAGAAGACCGTTTAAGATCATGCCTAACTATGGAGATATATGTCTATCCAAGGAAACCAGGTCATCTAGAGAAAACAATTTCATATGCAACTGTTTCATAAGGCAGTAATAGACATGAACAAAAAAATTAACTGTTGGTAAAACACTTGAGTTATCGATAAAAATTAATCGCGACAATGGAATGTACGGATCTCAGCACTCAAGCATCACGGGGGTTCAGAAGAGTCAAGATCCAGTCGTAAAAATTCCAAAAACTATGAATCTTTGCCCAACTCAAAAAAGAGTATTCCTGAAAGACAAGGGTTCTTTAAAATTTGTATATCCATTATTCTAGAAAATTGCGTTTCTGAAAATCTACATGAAGAAGGTTCATCACTGGAGAAGAGCAAGAATATCAAGTGTACGAATGTACACAAGTTGATTATGTTAGGTATTGTACCGCGCATCAAAGATACCTACGAAACTTTGAAAATATTAATTGTTCTCATAAAAATCAATAATATTTCCATGAAATTTGTGTCCAACTTCAAACTGTTACTCTTCTCGCGAACGGGCAACAAACAGCCACAGCAAATTTTCCTTGTCCTTATTTGCTGCAAGTTTTGCGAGATTGTAAGGAAATAGAGAATATCTATAATAATACAAGCTGGCGAAAGTATACATCACGAATTCTTAAAATTTTGGAAAAGACGGAAAATTAATAATCTGCAGGATCCAAATTATCGCATAAGATTACAAGCAGCTGTGGTTGACTTTTCTTCGAAGCATATTTAGTACTTATTTTTAAAATATATAAAAAACAAAATATAATAATAACACTATGCGACAAAATCATCTTTTTTTTGGGTGTTGGCCCAAACCAACTTTTTTGAGGAGATTGAGGCTTAAGTATAAAAAGTACTATCTCCATTTTTCGAAGTTAGCATCCATAAAATAGATATCAACTTCCGAAGTTCGAAATTCTACATTTCGAAATTTTATTTATTTTCTTGTTAACGCGTTCAGCAAATTAAAAAAGTAAAAATGTGGTCGTGGTCCGCTCTTTTCCCTTATTTGAAGGGTTGAATTCTCTTTCTGAGAAATTCAGTATAACAGCTGTTATACGAGGTGAAAAGTCAGATAGTCCCATGATAGTGGCTATTACTTTCATGTCTGCACTGGAATTGCTCGTACTGTAAGAATTCAGCCATTCAAATAAAAGAAAAAGGCAGCCCACGACCACATTTTTACTTTTGCAATTTGCTGAACGCGTTAGCAAAAAAAAAAATAAAATTTGGAAATGTAGAATTTTGAACTTCGAAAGCTGATATCTATTTTTTGGAGGCTAACTTCGAAAAACGGAGATAATTCTTTGTCTACATAAGACTCAATCACTACAAAAAAGTGGGTTTGGTCCAATACCAATCCGGTTGTTGCACAATGTAATATATTGGAAAACAAAACAAATCCTGCATATTTCAAGTATACATATATATAAATTAATTTTGTTACACCTTTTTTACTGTATACCTAATGAATCGCAGTATTTAGCAAGCAACTTGACATATGTATTTATGCGTACTAAAACATATATTTGTACCTCCACAGCATTTTTCACACGTCTACACCTTTATAGATATATTTAACATTCTCGATTCTGCTAACCGACGTGATAATCAGGGTAAGAAATATTATCTAAAAATCGGACCATAAATAATGAAACCTAATCCACCTTCCAGAACACCGTGCCGGGGAGGATATAATTTCTAATATAAAAAAATACAAAGACATCTGAAGAGGTATTTGGAAGGTACGAAATATCTATATTATCGGTCAGTATGTTTAATTCCTTTCAGTTTTTCCATCATAATAAAAATATAATAAATTTATATGAGAAATTATCAAACTCATTAAATTTACAATTTGTAGCTTTATCGGTACTTTGAAGAGATTTTCAAGGTATAATCGTAGCTGTCGCTTTGTCCGTCCTGATGTCACGTTGTTTAAATTTTTCCTAAATTATTAAATAAAATCGATAGCACGTTGATAACAAATTTATTACACTTCGATAACACGTCGAGATAAGAAAAACACGCGTGTCACAAACAGGTGAAACCCCGATTAAAAATCGATATTTTTTGATAGTATATCCATAACTTTTCAATACTATATCCATTACTTTTCAAAACCTAATCACTAAATTTTCGATAAATAATCGATACATTTTCAAAAACAAATCGATAATATATCGATAACTTTTAGAAATAAAAGTGATAACTTTTTGATAAAAAGTCGATAACTTTTCGATAATATGCCGATAACAAATTTTGTAGCGTTCACTCTCACTTGTCCTACGCGTACATTCCGTTTAACCCTTGTAGCATACCATATCCAAACATTACGCTTATGCTTGCGCTTATCTTACGCTTACATCCTGAATTCCCCCATACCGTAAACAAAAACGCTAAAAAATAAAATAGACTGTTGGCAATCATAACAGTTTTTAAAAAGTCATTGAAAATTTTTTTTGTTGGTGTTTCGGTCGACTCGGAAAGTCAGTTACAGGGACCTCTTTTTTATTTTTTGTGCCACTGTAATCTTTCACAACTTTCTCAATATTCTTAGCCATTCATATGTACATATGTATGTACATTATTTTGTGTTCATCGTTTAAAACTTACATTAAAGACTAGACCAGCTCCAGTTTTCAGCTTTAAAGCTTTTTGTGACAATTAATTAAGTAATATAAAAAAAAAGAAAAGAATATGAACTTTGCCTCACAACTACCGTCTGGCTCAATTTAGATATGTGTGAATAAACGATTCATAAACTTACCGTAATTGTTCTATTTATAAATATTTTTATATTATTGTAACAATTGCTAGTTATAAAAAAGTAATTATATAAATGAATGTGCATATATGTGTGTACATATATTACAAAAACAATATAAAATAAAACTAATTAATCACACAATACGTTGTATCTGTCAAATAATCAATAAAAGTATTTGTAAATGTGTTTGGTGTGTTAAACAATAAAATAAAATGTTCTATTAAAAACAATATAAATAAACTTTTTTTTGTTGGCAATTAGTTACAAACATTCGCTTTCCAGGGAGTTCCCCAAGTAATTTATAAATAGATTAAATACTGTGTCATATCCGTCTTGACTTACTTGATTTAGCAATTTTTTTTTCCTTTTTGCGCTTTTGTCGCTCTAATGATTTATTTTGTGCTCATTTTAAATGACGAGAACTGCAAATGTTTAAGTATGTATTAAAATTTTCAACTATGTATGTAGAAGAATAGATATTGACAATAACATTACAAACTTAAGTTGATAGCAGTTTAAAGCTGAAATGTAATATATGAAATCTTAATTTTATTTAATCATTCATAGTTTATGTAATATTTATGATTGTTATGAAATATAAAAATTAAAATAAATAAATACTTGTTGCGACTTACCTCCGAGAAGATTTGGGGCGAGCTTCTCTTCCAATGTGTTTGCTGCTGCTTTTAATTTTTCCTATAAACTGGTCAGCGGCGTAACTATACCATCTGGGGCCCGTGGCAAATCCTTTTGATGGGACCACCTCAATTAAAGTCGTCACGTTGTTTTCAGTTTCATTTTAATAAACTTCGAGATTTTCAGCGTATTCAATTAAATTTTGCATATGTTGGACTAATGGCCATAGGCCTCCTCTCTAAGGCAAGAGAGAATGGCCTGTAGTCCATGATAGCCCATCGCGTCTTGAAGACTTCACATTCATCCATAGAACATAATATCTCAATGCATTAATCGCTAGTTTTTCGTTGAGGGAAAAACATCGTGAGGAAACCAGCATGCATTAACAAAGAAATAAAAATAACAATTTTACTTCAAAAAGATATTTATTAAGAAAAATCTTTTTTTTTTTAGTTTTCTGTTCCGCAAAAGTGTCTATAACATCATCAAAGTTAAATATCGGGCCAAAGAAGTTTCAATAGACAGAATAGAGTAGTTACGTAAGTCTCATAGAGTTTCTTAAATATGCTTTATATCAATTTTAGTTTTGAAAATGATCGCTCAGTACTAGCTGAAGTCACAGCAATTGTAAGAAATGAGATTAATGCAGGGCATAATTCAGGAAAGCGGCCATACATAAAATAATTTTTTATTATTAATAAATAGAGACCTTCTCTAATACACGAAAATTTATCTATTTCGTCTCTGAAATTGGACCTAAAACTAAAAATTTATCGTGCAATTGATTCAGATATGTCTTTTTTTAAATATCTCAACAAATTCTAGAGTTTTTTTTTTCAGTAGATCAGTGTCATTTAAAATTTTTAAATTGGAAGGCTGCAAAACACTGAAATTTAAAACAATTCCATTCATTGGAATGAATCACGATCACAGTTGGATTACAATGATGTCAATCAAAAAAATATATGCACAAACTTTACAAATCTTGGAGACGCTCATCTTCGCAAAGCTCATCAAAATTGGTTTTACTTTCCTCTGACCTGACGAGTTTTAGAAAATTCAGGGGTGATGTACCATTTCATTTCAAATTTTCAAACGTGTTGAGGCATTTGATTAACTTATACTTATAAAAATATACTTTTCAAATAAAATGAAATACTCAGGTACAATATAAAACAAGTAAGGAATGCTAAGTTCGGGTGTAACAGAACATTACATACTCAGCTGAGAACTTTGGAGACAAAATAAGGGAAAATCACCATTTATGAAAATGAACATAGGGTAACCCAGGAATGTATTTGTATGACATGAGTATCAAATGGAAGGTATTAAAGAGCATTTTAAAAGGGAGTGGGCCATAGTTCTATAGGTGGACGCCATTTCTGGATACCGCCATAAAGGTGGACCAGGGGTGACTATAGAATGTGTTTGTACGTTATGGGTATCAAATTAAAGGTACTAATGAGGATTCTAAAAGGGAGTGGCCCTTAGTTGTATATGTGAAGGCGTTTTCGAGATATCGACCAAAATGTGGACCAGGGTGACCCAGAACATCAAATGTCGCGTACCGCTAATTTATTTATATATGCAATACCACGAACAGTATTCCTGCCAAGATTCCAAGGGCCTTTGATTTCGCCCTGCATAACTTTTTCATTATATTCTACTTAATATGGTAGGTGTCACACCCATTTTACAAAGTTTTTGCTGAAGTTATATTTTGCGTCAATAAACCAATACAATTACCATGTTTCATCTCTTTTTTCATATTTGGTACAGAATTATAGCATTTTTTTCATTTTTCGTAATTTTCGATATCGAAAAAGTGGGCGTGGTTATAGTCCGATTTCGGCCATTTTTTTACCAATAAAAAGTTAGTAGAGATATATCGATTTTTGCTCAAGTTATCATGTTAACGGCCGATCGGAAGGACAGGCGTGTATAAAAACTGTGCGTGGCTTCAACCGATTTCGCCCATTTTCACATAAAACAGTTATTGTCATAGAATCTATACCCCTACAAAATTTCACAAGGATTGGTAAATTTTTCTTCGACTTATGGCATTAAAAGTATTCTAGACGAATTAAATGAAAATGGGCGGAGCCACGCCCATTTTGAAATTTTCTTTTATTTTCGTATTTTGTTTCACCATAACATTACTGGAGTTGAATGTTGGCATAATTTACTTATATACTGTAAAGATATCAAATTTTTTGTTAAAATTTGATTTAAAAAAATTTTATTAAGGTGGGCGTGTTCGCCATCCAATTTTGCTAATTTTTATTTAGCACACAAATAGTAATATGAGTAACGTAAATTTCCTTATTTTAAAAGTGGGGGTGCCACGCCCATTGTGCAAAATTTTACTAATTTTCTATTCTGCGTCATAAGGTCAACCCATCTACAAAATTTCATCGCTTTGTCCGGCTTTGGTAATGAATTATCGCACTTTTTCTGTTTTTCGAAATTTTCGATACTGAAAAAGTGGGCGTGGTTGAAGTCCGATTTCGTTCATTTTATTAGATAAATGAAATATACATGTGTATATACAGGGTTTTTGCAAGGAGTCATGTATAACTTTTGAATTAGTGATGTGCCAATCCGTGTTTTGTCAAACATGAAAATGTATTCGCGGCTTTAAGATTTTGGAATTTTTTCTCTGGTTATTTTATGATAAAAATAGGGACGCAAAAGATACAACCAAAATGTCGATGTATCGTTCATCAATATCGATGAACATCCATGAACATCGATACATGGTTCTTTGATGAACATAAAAAAAAAGAAAAAAAATTATAATGAAAAACTATTTTTTAAATTTTCTTTGACAAATTGCATTAACGAAATAAAAAACAACGATGTGTTTAAAATGCTATTTGATGTAAACTAATCGATTATTTTAATCATATGATTAATCGTTGCCTTCCCTACCTTCAGCCTACAATTTAGGATGGTTATCACACAATAAATAGTATGACAACCTAACGTAGACTTCAAAAATGTGTTTTTCTATTTAAATTAATAAAACGTTCAAATAGAATACTCGTCTTTACTTCGTCAAAAATATGCCAATAAAAACTGCGTATAAATGGATAAAAACCGATAATTCTTCTTCTTCGTCTATGTAGCATTAAAGACATCCTACAAAGACTTTGGGGCCTGCTATCCATCCTTTGCTGCATAGAGATCCGCACGTTCCGGTAACAACCACCATTAAAGTTTTAGCTCTTCCATCTCGGGAACCATTTAATATGATGACTTTGAATATTCTATGTCATCCAACCCATAACCATAACGATGCCTTCATACTTGTAATAGGATTTTCCTAGAGTAGGTGATGTTAACAGTTACAGGCTGCAGAAGCTGTGAAGCTATTAAGCTTAGTATTGCACTTATCATTCCAATGCATCCCGATAACTATTGTTCCTTCCACACCACCATTGTCACACGTTACGCCTCAATTGCATTATGATTTTCCCCGTACAGTATATCACTGCCACACATTACGTCTACAATTACGCTACATTTAAATTTTTTAGTCCTCCATACAGCATACCAGAAGGTTTTGTGTTTATTACACAAAGTATTTTCCTCTGCATAAGCTAAAGAACTCAAATACCAACAAATGTATGCATTTTGCTAAACCGCCAAGTGTAAAATTTTTTCCAGAAAATAAAACGCCTTTTTGTCCCATGGTAGAAAAGAAGCACGTAACTCGTAATACACGCTTTTATTTTGCTTTCGATTTTCGGAGTCTCGAGGAAAAAAATCTATTAGGGACTTTAATCCGGTTTTGTTAGGTTTTTTTTATGTATCTTATAAAGGCACAATAAAACAACGTAACTTAAAATGTATTAATTGGTGAAAATGGGTGCACCACAGAATCATGCAACTTTCACAGAATCGTAATCATTACTGCACATATAACACTTTAGGCAAAAAAAAAAACTACCTCAAAGCAATTTTACAACATCCTTAGAAGCTACCCTAAAAGTTTAGTTGCCTAATCAGCATTGGACTCTAAACTATCGTCGTTTGGAAAACATTTGAAGTTATGTACTTTGGTGAAGCACAAAAAATTAAAATGAGTGGGAAAAAACGTGCTAATGTTGTGACATAAAAAGGTGTAATTACTTACTTACTTACTTAATTGGCGCTTAACCGTCTAAACGGTTATGGCCGTCCAACAAGGCGCGCCAGTCGCTTCTTCGCTCTGCCAACCGGCGCCAATTGGACACACCAGGTATAAAAGGTATAATTTTCGATAGGTTTTCTAAAGGATCAGTACCGGCCATTCAATAAAATAAATAAGTTAAATAAGTGATTGACTATCAACTTAAAAATTCTACTAACACAGATGCCAAACACGTGTTTACTCTATGAGACTATTGTCACGAACACTACCAACGCTACCTGTGTTTGCCTTGCTTACTCTCATTTTGTTGTGCTGAGAAAACCAGCAGGACCAGCGGGTCCCTTGTACACAAACTGAGTATTCACGATTGATTTCGCGAGCAAATGGTAGCAGATTGATGGATAAGAAACAAGAGAAATCCTTAGTTCCATAGGTGGACGCCGTTTCGAGATATCGCCATAAAGGTGGAGCAGGGGTGGCCCTAGAATTTGTTTGTATAATATGGGCATCAAACGAAAGGTGTTAATTAGTATTTTAAAAGAGAGTGGGCCTTAGTTCTATAGGTGGACGCCGTTTCGAAATATCGCCATAAAGGTGGACCAGGGGTGACTCTAGAATTCGTTCGTGCAATATGGGTATCAAACGAAAGGAGTTAATGAGTATTTTAAAAGGGAGTGGGCCTTAGTTCTATAGGTGGATGCCTTTTCGAGGTATCGCAATAAAGGTGGACCAGGGGTGACTCTAGACTTTGTTTGTACGATATGGGTATCAAATGAAAGGTGCTAATGAGTATTTTTAAAAGGGAGTGGGCCTTCGTTCTATAGGTGTTCGCATTTTCGAGATATCGCCATAAAGGTGGACCAGGGGTGACTTTAGAATATGTTTGTACGATATGGGTATCAAATGAAAGGTGCTAATGAGTATTTTAAAAGGGCGTGGGGCTTAGTTCTACAGGCGGACGCCTTTTCGAGATATCGCCATAAAGGTGGACCAGGGGTGACTCTAGAATGAGTTTGTACGATATGGGTATCCAATTAAAGGTATTAATGAGAGTTTTAAAAGGGAGTGGTGTGAAGGCGTTTTCCAGATATCGACCAAAATGTGGACCAGGGTGACCCAGAACATCATCTGTTGAATACCGCCAATTTATTTATATATGTAATACCTGCCAAGGTTTTAAGGGTTTTTTATTTCGCCCTGCAGAACTTTTTCATTTTCTTCTACTTAATATGGTAGGTGTCACAACCATTTTATAAAGTTTTTTCTAAAGTTATATTTCGCGTCAATAAAACAATCTAATTACCTTACCATGTTTCATCCCTTTTTTCGTATTTGGTATAGAATTATGGCATTTTTTTCATTTTTCGTAATTTTCGATATCAAAAAAGTGGGCGTGGTCATAGTCGGATTTCGTTCATTTTTCATACCAAGATAAAGTGAGTTCAAGTAAGCACGTGAACTAAGTTCATTAAAGATATGTCGATTTTTGCTCAAGTTATCGTGTTAACGGCCATACGGAAGGACAGACGAAAGACTGTGTATAAAAAATGGGCGTGGCATCAACCGATTTCGCCCATTTTCACAGAAAGCAGTTAACGTCATAAAATCTATGCCCCTACCAAATTTCAAAAGGATTGGTTAATTTTTGTTCGACTTATGGCGTTAAAAGTATCCTAGACAAATTAAATGAAAAAGGGCGGAACCACGCCCATTTTAAAATTTTCTTTTATTTTTGTATTTTGTTGCACCATATCTTTACTGGAGTTGAATGTTGACATAATTTACTTATATACTGTAAAGATATTAAATTTTTTGTTAAAATTTTACTTAAAAAAAAATTTTTTTTTAAAAGTGGGCGTGATCCTTCTCCGATTTTGCTAATTTTTCTTAAATGTACATATAGTAATAGGAGTAACGTTCCTGCCAAATTTCATCATGATATCTTCAACGACTGCCAAATTACAGCTTGCAAAACTTTTAAATTACCTTCTTTTAAAAGTGGGCGCTGCCACGCCCATTGTCTAAAATTTTACTAATTTTCTATTCTGCGTCATAAGTTCAACTCATCTACCAAGTTTCGTCACTTTAGCTGTCTTTTGTAATGAATTATCGCACTTTTTCGTTTTTTCGAAATTTTCGATATCGAAAAAGTGGGCGTGGTTATAGTCCGATATCGTTCATTTTAAATAGCGATATGAGATGAGTGCTCAGGAACCTACATACCAAATTTCATCAAGATACCTCAAAATTTACTCAAGTTATCGTGTTAACGGACGGACGGACGGACGGACATGGCTCAATCAAATTTTTTTCGATCCTGATTATTTTGATATATGGAAGTCTATATCTATCTCGATTCCTTTATATATGTACAACCAACCGTTATCCAATCAAACTTAATATACTCAGTGAGCTCTGCTCAACTGAGTATAATAAGGTGGAAGGTGGAAGAAGGTGTGATCAGATGCGATCAGGTGTACTGAGGTGTGGTGTGGTAAGGTTAAGAAATGTTCATCTCACATCACCGAAACTTGTCAGACGTGATGAGGGAGGTGAGGCGCGATGTCTTGCGATGGGATAAGATAAACTATGGTCTGTTATGGTGAATTGTGATAAGATACAAAAATAATAGATACGAATATAAATTATTATACTTTATGGTGATATACATATGTATATATGATATATATGTATATATAAATAAAATAAAATCAAATAAAATAAAATTAAATTAAATAAACCAAATAAAAAAAACTATATGAAAATAAAATAAAATAAAGTAAACTAAAATAAAATGGAATAAAAAAATTAAATTAAAATAATATATAAAATGAAATAAAATAATATAAAACAAAATAAAATAGCAAAATTAAATAGATTTAAATTAAATTAAGTAAAATTTAAAAAAATGTATGACAATAAATACAAATTAAGTTAAAATAAAATAATAAAAAATAAAATAAAACAAAGTAAAATAGAATCAAATAAACAAAATTTAACGAAATAGAGTAAAATAAAAATAAAATAAGATAAAGTAGAACAACATAATTAAAAAAAAATTTTTAAGTTAAACGGTTTCGAAAACAATACTCCAACGCTTTTATTTAATTGCCTGATCAACGCCATAGATTGATAAAGAGTGTGATGACTAGTACCTAGGACCTACCTAATTATTTTCTAGCTTTTCGTATTATTATTACTTCATGTATGTATTGTTTTCAATAAAACCGTTTAACTTAAAATTTATTTTTTAATTATTTTATTTTCAAGTTTTTAGTCTTTATTTAATTGCCTATTATTTCTCATTCTATTTACTCCATTTAGTTACTCATTATTACAAGGACTCTTTCCTGACAATTTGTTACAATCTAAGTCCTCAATACATAATCCTTCCAAAGACTTTACTCGACCCTGCGCCACGTATGCTTGTCCCTCCCCCAACTCCAAAATATTTTGATGTCACTTCTACCGGACTGTATGCAATATTTGTTCCAAATATGAGCCAAATCAGGCGCCATAGGTCGCTTTCTATTCATGTATGTATTATGTGTTCCAAAAATGGACCAAATCAAATCGGACCACAAATATGATTTTTGTGAATATCTTGATCCTTGCGCCACCTAGCGGCGATTTTTTTGATCGGTCGCTTTCTATTCTTGTATGTATTATGTGTTCCAAGCATGAGCCAAATCGGACCACAAATACGATTTTTGTGAATATATCGATCCTTGCGCCACCTAGCTGCGATTTTTTTCATAAGTCGCTTTTATTCTTGCATGTATTATGTGTTCCAAATATGAGCCAAATCGGGCCACAATTACGATTTTTGTGAATATCTCGATCCATGCGCCACGTAGCGGCGATTTTTTTCACAGGTCGATTTCTGTTCTTGCATGTATAATGTGTTCGAAATGTGAGCCAAATCGGACCACAAATATGATTTTTGTGAATATATCGATCCAAGCGCCACCTAGCGGCGATTTTTTCACAGGTCCATTTCTATTCTTGCATGTATAATGTGTTCCAAATATAAGCCAAATCGGGCCACAAATACGATTTTTGTGAATATCTCGATCCATGCGCCACCTAGCGGCGATTTTTTTCACTGGTCGATTTCTGTTCTTGCATGTATAATGTGTTCCAAATGTGAGCCAAATCGGACCACAAATATGATTTTTGTGAATATATCGATCCAAGCGCCACCTAGCGGCGATTTTTTTCACAGGTCCATTTCTATTCTTGCATGTATAATGTGTTCCAAATATAAGCCAAATCGGGTCACAAATACGATTTTTGTGAATATCTCGATCCATGCGCCACCTAGCGGCGATTTTTTTCACACGTCGATTTCTATTTTTGCATGTATAATGCGTTCCAAATATGAGCCAAATCGGGCCACAAATACGATTTTTGTGAATATCTCGATCCATGCGGCACCTAGCGGCGATTTTTTTCACAGGTCGATTTCTATTCTTGCATGTATAATGTGTTCCAAATATGAGCCAAATCGGGCCACAAATAAGATTTTTGTGAATATCTCGATCCATGCGGCACCTAGCGGCGATTTTTTTTTACAGGTCGATTTCTATTCTTGCATGTATAATGTGTTCCAAATACGAGCCAAATCGGGCCACAAATACGATTTTTGTGAATATATCGATTCTTGCGCCACCTAGCGGCGATTTTTTTCATAAGTCGCTTTTTATTCTTGCATGTATTATGTGTTCCAAATATGAGCCAAATCGGGCCACAAATACGATTTTTGTGAATATCTCGATCCATGCGCCACCTAGCGGCGATTTTTTTCACACGTCGATTTCTATTTTTGCATGTATAATGCGTTCCAAATATGAGCCAAATCGGGCCACAAATACGATTTTTGTGAATATCTCGATCCATGCGGCACCTAGCGGCGATTTTTTTCACAGGTCGATTTCTATTCTTGCATGTATAATGTGTTCCAAATATGAGCCAAATCGGGCCACAAATAAGATTTTTGTGAATATCTCGATCCATGCGGCACCTAGCGGCGATTTTTTTTCACTGGTCGATTTCTGTTCTTGCATGTATAATGTGTTCCAAATGTGAGCCAAATCGGACCACAAATACGATTTTTGTGAATATCTCGATCCGTGTGCCACCTAGCGGCGATTTTTTTTCACAGGTCGATTTCTATTCTTGCATGTATTATGTGTTCCAAATATGAGCCAAATCGGGCCACAAATACGATTTTTGTGAATATCTCGATCCATGCGCCACCTAGCGGCGATTTTTTTTCACAGGTCGATTTCTATTTTTGCATGTATTATGTGTTCCAAATATGAGCCAAATCGGGCCACAATTACGATTTTTGTGAATATCTCGATCCGTGCGCCACCTAGCGGCGATAAGATAGGAAAGGAAAGGATAGAAAAGAGAAGAAAAGAAAAGGAAATTAACGGAGACTAGGGGAAAGGAAATAAAAGGAAATCAATGGAAAGGAAAGAGAAGGGAAAGAAACGAAAGGAAGGGAAAAAAGAAAGGAGATGAAAGGAAATGATAGTATAGGAAAGGAAAGAAAAGGAACGGAAAGGAATGGAATGGAACGAAAAGGAAAGGAATAAACAATGAAAGAAAAAGGAAGAAAGGATAAAACCCTTTACTTTATGATGTATTATTGTTGTATGTATTATATTTAGTGACCAATGTTAGTCGAATTTCAATAACTGGGCGGAAAAGGATAAAGCGATATACATGCCCTTCTACAATAACAATATATACCTTCTCTTCTTCCACTTAATCTATACATCTTTAATAATCGTATTCAATATCTACATATGTATATTACTCGGTTTAAATCGTTACTTATTAGCCATGTGTGCTTAGCTTAATTGACCATAAAAATATTCCAGGCAATAACCAACACTTCATTCAAGCAACAGATGTAAAATAAAACTTTATACACTTAGTTACATACATATACTTTTCAAGTATGTAAATTTCACTCACCTTAGTAACAGATAAAATTAATTCACCGTTGAAAATTACTCCTGCAATTAGTGTGACTACTCTTTCTAGCAACAAAAATCATTTGCAGTTGTAAATTCAGATTTTGTTTCAATCAATTGAAATGTGTAGAAACCATTAAGAACTAGATAGTATATTTCATTTCATCATTGCACGTAATCGAGCAGAGATATGTACATTTTTATATACACATATATATGATATACGTATACTATATGATAAATAACGTCAATTTCCATTACAATTTCACAACTTTACTATATTTTCAGTACAACAAAACTTCCCAGTTCATTGATGATGTTTTGAGGTAAGAAATAGCAAGAAACATTTTTCGAGTCTTGTACGGGCTTTTATTGAAGTTTTTATATCCTAACTGCCCACGAACTTTGGCCATTTGGTGGATGTGCTACGAACTGCCATCTGTCATAAATTGTTAGATATATGTATGTATGTATATACATTAAGGTGTCTCATTAAAAATTTCCCTGTTTATATACCTTTGTTGAAAGTGAAATGGTGTATTATATTTTGGTACGAATCTCTTCAATTATAAGTCCTCAAAAGAGAGGATATAAACCCACCAATAGGTATTGACGAACTGATTTGACTTATCTATGTCTGCCTGTCCGTTTGCCTGTTTAAACGCAAATTAAGTCAGCAATTTTTGAGATTTAATGAAGAAATTTGGTGAGCGAGTATATTTTATGTTTGACTCGAATCTTTTTCGGA
This sequence comes from Eurosta solidaginis, assembly GCF_040869045.1. NCBI lineage: Eukaryota > Metazoa > Arthropoda > Insecta > Diptera > Tephritidae > Eurosta > Eurosta solidaginis. The sequence continues at coordinate 213,345,600 of NC_090323.1, forward strand.
ATTGATCGGATCGGATCAATACTAACTGCTATTTTAAGAATCTGCTTGTAGGATTCCTATTTCTTTTGAAAGGCTACCCACTAAAACCTTACCTCCTATTCGGGAAAATAAGCATATACCAAGAGAGGGCTAAGAGCCTGAGAATATATACACTATAAGACAAGTATGTCTTAAGGGGCCACTACAATCCACAGACCCAAAGGTTCATATTCTTCATTGGTGGGAAGTTCGTTTTTCAAGTACCCCTCAATCGTATTTCATATGTGACTTCCTCAACTGGTCTAAAGGATGATATTGCCCGGCTATGCGTCATCAAATATGTCTTTTACCCCCTGGTTCAGTAAAGTGATCATATTCACAAGAAATGTGGAATACGTGTTTTATATGATCATTTGTCTAAACCACTAGGCAGCTTTAACGAAAACAGTGGGATAACCTAGACGTGACATCCTCTGCGTGACACCCTCGCAAGTGCTCTGAGAAGGAGAGTTTTCTCTGTAGCAATACCTCAATATATTTTGTAGAGCAGCCTTTTTTTTTTCTTGTCTTTTAATGCTATCGTGGAATATTTCAGAAGGTTCCTAATCATTGTTCCCGTTTTCCAGCATGTTCAGTTCACTTTAAGGTAGAGAGAGCTCGGGCCCTTTTTGCTATTCGGAATGATAACCGTTCGGTCTACCACATTCTGTTTACCACGTGGGCGGGAGATTACAACGCATTTGCTGTAAATGTTACAATGATCCTAACTGCCTCCGCAAGTATTCTATCAGGAACTGGGGTCTTCATCATATTCATGCTACGCAAGGCTGTTCCAAGCTCTGATTTATTGAATGGTTTCTCGTTGTGGTCTGTTCGAATAACGCGCTCATACTATGTATATCAAAAATATTGCTATGTAACCTTATAACCAAGGACATATATCTAATTCTTCTCGAAACGCTTTCCCCCATACGAAATTAATTTATCTAATGAAAGCCTTGAGAGGTTTTTGGCAACTATTAATTTTTTCGCCCTTTTCAGAGCCATGCGTACGCAGATTGGCGATTTCTGATAATTGTTGTTTGGCGGGCAGAACATACTCGTATTATACACGTGTATACCGATGGCTTTAAATTAACGGCAGAAGTCGGGTCTGCTCTTTACTACGTAGATCTAGAAACAAGTAGATAATACAGTCTGGTAGATAACTGCCATGAGAAAAAAACAGCAGAAATTCTTGAGGAAGTGTACTTAATATCCAGTCGCGTCAATATATATGATGATGATGCGGCGATCAAGGCAACAATCTCACACAGTACTTTATCAAGAAGTGTCCGGAGATGCAAATATGCATTGAAGAGACCTCGCTCAGACCGGACCATACATTTACACTGGGTTCTCTGCGCTAAATGGATAGAAGGTAACGAAAAGGCTGATTAGTTCGCAAAGGAGGGTGCAGTACTCGATCAGTCGACGGTAAACGTCTCAAATTGTTTGGAAGGAATCAAAAGGGGACAGGAGTTGGATATGATCTTATCAGGAAAGGCGTGAGTAGCAGCGAACGCTGCAAAATTTCTGAGACCATGTGCAAATCCTACAACATTACACTCACAAAGCTGCTTCTATTTTTAAAGAGAGAGCCTTAGGGCGCACGATAGACAAACTTAGTGGACATTGCCTTCTAGTGTCACATGCCTATAAGTTAGGCCTCTCCCGTAACATCATATATAGGATTTGCTAACCGCAAGAAGAAACAGTTGAGCACGTTCTATGGTCATGTCCTCCGTTCACGAGGTCAAAGATCCAGCTACTAGGAGCGGCAGAGCTGTAAGATATCGAAACGAATTGATATACCGTCTTCAAAAATTTTTGGTAGTACCACTTCTCGGTGTACAAACTCCTTCCGTAGGTGAGTCACCTGCAAAATATGTGGGTCTATACATTGTTTGTAATAGGTTTCGCATCGCGTAGGTGAGGTAGATAACAAGGTTGGAGAAGCGGTGAATTTATGCAAATATGTATTACATTTGCCAACCACTTGAATTCCCAGCTTCCTCTTTGGCCAGTTCATCTGCTCTTCTGTAGAATTAATTTAGAAAAGCTTCATATGTCTGAAAATCACTTGAAAGCCACTTGCAAAGCAATGATCCCATGGAAAGTTAGGACAATTTTTATTATATCAAAAGTGAGGCATTCTAATGTACATATGTACTATCTATATATGCATGCCCACAACAACAACAAATAAATGTTTCAATTTGATATTAATATATGCAATACTATTCATTACATTTAACAAAAATACTAGTTAATCTATGGAGGGGAAACAAGAACAACAAACAACAGATGGCAATTTAAACAAGTAAGGACGGGACTGTCTTCGGCTGTGCCGAAGACTTCATACATTTCATGAATGGGACTGAACAATAATTTTATGCCGTTCGTAATCTCCAATAATCGGATGTATAAGATAAGAAATATATAATGAACAGATCTACATACCTAAACGATTTTTAAGATAAATATAAAATAAAAAATAGGTAGGTACTTTATGTGAGGATGCAAAGTTTCAGGTTTCTTGTGGTCTGCGTGTGAAAACTATGACTACGGATCACGTATTTCAACAATATATGACGTAAACGTAACTATTTGATGAAATTTGATGAATTTTGAAGCTTCTAGCCGTAAAAAAGGGGCAAAAAAATACAATTTATATGGGGTATATAATATATATACCACCGATCTCTATGATTTTTTCAGACAACAATATATGCTATATACGTAAGCAATCGGTGAAATTTGAAGCTTATAGCTGTTAAAATGGGATAGAAATTGCGAAAAGTTTCTTATCTGAACAATCGGTTGTATGAGATATATACTATATATACAACCGATCTCTGTGATTTTTTCAGACAACAATATATGCTATATGCGTAAGTATTCGGTGAAATTTTAAGCTTCTAGCTGTTAAAATGGGGCTAAAGTTTGCGAAAATATATATATATATACTATATATATATACTATATATACCACCATATATATACTATATATACCACCGATCTTTATGATTTTTTCAGACAACAATATATGCTATATACGTAAGCATTCGTTGAAATTTGAAGCCTATAGTTCTTAAAATAGGGCAGTAATTACGAAAAGTTCCTTATCTGAACAATCGGTTGTGGGGGATATATACTATATATACGACCGATCTCATAAATTTTTTCAGGTAAGAATATGTGCAATATACGAAAGTATATGGTGAAGTTTGAAGCTTCAATCTGTTAAATTGGGTAAGATATTACAAAAATCCTCTTTTTCTGAAAAATCGGTTGTATGGAGGATATATGCTATAGTGGTCCGATCCGGTCGGTTCCGACAAATGTCTAATCGGACAACCAAATACACCCGCTCACCAAATTTTATCAAGATATCTCAAAAATTGAGGGACTAGTTTGCATACAAACAGACAGACGGACAGACGGACATGGCTAAATCAACTCAGCTCTTCAACCTGATTATTTTGGTATACTTAATGGTGGGTCTATCTATTTTCCTTTAAGGACTTACAATTTTCGGTTTCGTGACGAAATTAATATACCATTTCGTTTTCCTGAAAGGTATAAAAATAGTGGTACGATCATACTTAGAAATGTATGGAGCCAAAGGCATAACAAGAAAAAATAAAAATGCACATGTGTAGCTTTGGCTGAGACTGGGCGTTGAGGGTGACAGTAGTAACGGAGCTTTTATTCTAGCACACCTGTTGTGTTTTAACTGCTTTTGAAAAATTATATGAGAAAAACGTGCAGTTGCAGCTTTAGTTCAAGAAAACTGGATAGTTGGTAGGTTAATGTTCTGGGACTGTAAAAGTAGTTGCTAATTTCTCAACAGGTGTTCTAATAATGTCAGGGCTTGGTGTCGCTTAACAGATTTTATTTATTTAGTAGAAAGAAAGATACTCTTTTTTTAAAAGGGTATTTCAATGTGGCAGCTTTTTGGGTGTTCCAACCTACATATATTAACCAACCTTCTGTGATCCCACTAGAAAATGTTGGAAAAAAACTAAAGGACGTTAAACGGAATTATGGCGCATCAATCAAAATCGGATGCCTACCCCCGAAGGGGAGCCCTACAATGTGAGGTGGTTATATTCAAATTTAAGTTTGGGAGAACCAAAAGGCATTCCAGAGCAAGCTTCGAAGAAAGCGTGGAAGGGTGTTATGAGTTCGCGAAACTTGGGAAGATTCTATGTATATTTGCATAGGCTATAAACTCATTTAAGTAGTACAAGTCACCGAGCCCGGATAAAACAGTTACTGCGCACCTTCAGAGATTTAGTGGCGTTTCTTGCAACTGGCTGGTTCTCATTTATGCCAAATATCTATGGGGGTGGTAAGCGACGGCTCAGAGAAAGGTGAAAAATTATATGTCTCAGGGTGGTAATGAGCTACTTGCTCATTTTTATTTATTTTTTTCGGGCCTAAATTTTTTAATACACAGAGAGACGCTTCGCAGGGTTAATTGAGTGTTTTGAGCAGAAGGTCCGAATCATATGTATAAGCTGGTTATTCTAGCAGAATGGTGCTCGTTTTTTTAGGCGAAAGTACATCAACAAGATTTCTGAGTTTAAAACACTCACTATTGTGACAGTGCCTCTGGTTCTGTTTGACAGGATTAAGTACCTTGAGATTATTCCTAACAGAAAGCCGTCATGGCAACTCCATGTGGTGGACAGGATTAGGAAGGCTTCGGTTGCCTTGTAGTGCTAACGAAGCACAATTAGCAATAACTGGCGTATCTCCCCAAGTGTTTTACATAGGCTGAACGATATGATGATAAAGTCTATCCTCTTATATGGCGTCCTGGTTTAGTGGAAAGCATTATATACTTTTTCCAAGGTATTGCAACGATCAAAGATGGTTCTGATTAGCCGGGTTCTTCGTGTAGCACCTACACATGCGCTAAACGCAATTGTGAATTTTTGCTCGGTTGTCATCGTGTGCAAAATGTTTGTAGCTGGTCAGGCAATACGGCTTCGTGACAAAGAATATAAGCTTGCGAATGACGGGCACTCCAGCATTCTGACCGAGTTCAATTACATATCTGCAGAACGTACTACTGCGCGCCGCCTTCCGCTCCTGTTGCTCCATTCAGTACTCATATTTGTTAAAGGGAGCTCGGTGTTAGCTGGACATCCTTTTGCATTACCAATACTCAATCAGATAGTATTTCGGATACTGGTATGCAACCATGAGTTTATGCAGGTATTCTGGCGTAGAAGCCAACTCCACTCAATCATATAATACTTACTTTTTTATATGTCGACAGAAAGATTGGAGGTAAGATATAAGTTTTTTTGGTAACATCGGTTTGTTAAAGTTAGGTTTTATTCCCATTTATAAAAACTAAGATGCACCTAATTGATGAACCCTGTAGACAAATTCCTAGCTTATGTTTGTGGTTAATTCTAGATGTATTTACTTTGAGGTAATTAAAAATAAGCAATAGTTATTAATCTGGTATTTGCATATATGGATTTACTGTAGATTATTTATAAACAAGTTATACGATTCATAACTGCTCTAGGCTAACACTGATGAGTTTTTAATATGACAGCGCCCACTGTGCTTATGACAAAAAAAAAGTATCTTTTTACATACACGTAAATGGAAAGTAAAATCACATTATTTTATGCTAAAATGAAGTAATTTATTACCATCAATTAGTAAAGCAACCAATACTTCAACAAAATTTCATAACCGTAACGAAATTTAAGAAATTGTAATGAAATTGCGTGATCAACCCAGCGGGTTAGGGGGCTTAGAATATATCCGCTGTGGGTATGCCTGTCAAGGGGTTGTGCAGCGTAAACCTCTCAAGAGGTTGCAAGCGCAATATATAGCTTCTCCAACCCAATTGTCAACCTCACCTACCTGTGGCGAATCCTGTTTGATTATCAGCTGTGGCTCTGGGCGATTCCGAACTCCTGACGGATTAAGGGAGGGCGGTATGGCCTAGAAAGTTTCGTGTGGTCATACCAAATCGTTCCCGAGATGGTCGGGCTAGTACCTTTATGGTGCTTGTTACCGGATCGTACCAGATTTGCATCCGGAAAAGGACCACCAATATCGATAACACTCCCCAAGACCTTCGGGGAGTGTCCTTATCACAACAACAGCAACAACAACAACATCAAATGTGTGTTAAGACAAGTCGAAAAGGAGATGACTGCGAAATAAGAGAAAATAGGGAGAGGGGGTAGGAAGGTGCACAAATTTTGATAGAGGAGGGGGAGGGTGGAAGACAAGTCAAAGAGAAACCGGTCGGTAAAGTGGAATGAAAAGCAGTAAGCAGGGAAAGATCACAAGAGAAGTACACAATTATTAGGTCAGTTAAGGAGACAGAGAAATTGTGGGAATGGAATAAGGGTGGGGAAGCCCGTTTGTTTGTGGCTTAACTCCTCCTAAACGACTAAAGCGATTTTGATGAAATTTTGTGTGTGCGTTTAAGTTGGTTTGAGTCCATTTTCTTTCTTTCCTTTCCAGTAAGTGAACTAAGGGCCAACCTGTTATAAAAAATAATTTATGTCTCGATTTACTTGAAACTTGGAACCTTCTTATTATCTAAGAAACTCTTCTCTCCGGAAAGTTTACAAGCGGACGAATTATTGGAAAAAACCGTGTTTATGGTAAGATTTTCTTAAAATTTAGTACAGGATTCCTTTTCGACAAGCTTAATATTTGTGATCCTTTCTTTCCGAGCAAGTGTACCAGGGGCCAAGCTATTAAAAAAAAAATAAAAATAAAAATTTTAAGTTAAACGGTTTTATTGAAAACAATACTTACATGAAATAATAATAATACGAAAAGCTAGGAAATAATTAGGTAGGTTCTAGGTACTAGTCATAACACTCCCCATCAATCTAGGACGCTGATCAGAAAAATAAATAAAAGCGTTGGACGCTTCAAATTTATATTGATAGACAACCACTCATATCTTTACAAATGATTACAAATGATATTTTCATATATGCATTAGTAAGACCAACTAAACCTTAATCAGGTTATGCCGGCGATTTTTTTATATTCACGTATGTAATATGTATTCCAAATATGAGCCAAATCGGACCGAAAATACGATTTTTTCATATATATCGATCCATGCGCCACCTAGCAGAGTTTTTTCTTTTTATAGCATTATCATCAGGTTCTGAACTATATTCCAGATTTCAAGCTTGTAGCTTATCGGAAAGTTACTTAAATTTCAATAACAAAATTCGATTAGCTTGAAGTTTGGTATTACGTCGATGGTTTGAATGTGGCTTTTAGTTAGAGATAGGCAAAAATGGGGACCAAGGTAGCTCTAGGATATATTTTAACAAAATATGTATCAAAAACAATGTGGTAATGAAAATGCATAGGTAGAAAAAGGAAAATGGGAGATATGAGTAGTAATTCGAGAGGCTTAGAAAGCAAAGTGGGAGAGCAAGGAAAATAGGAAGAGAGGGAGAGGAGAGGACATAAAGTTCGAAAATAGATGGAAGAAGAAGCAAGAGCAAGGAAGGAGATGAAAAAATAGAGGGAGGTTGATAGAGTGGAAATAAAATGTGCGAGGAAGAGAAAAAATTTGAGAAAGTCTGATGGGGAGGAAACAAAAGGAAAACAGGGATCAAACATGGACGAGAGAGAAGCAAGTACAAGCATTTTTGCTTGCAGAAGCTACAATATGCCAATTCTATTGCTTAATGGTTCGGTTGATAAATTGCAGCGAAGAATTTTTTGGAGCAGGAGAACGTCTCAACTATATATCTACATTTTTCTTATAAAACATTTAAAAAATTACACTTACGTTAGTTTCGTATAGTTTCGTAGTGGATTATTAAAACAAAAATATCGAAATGGATCGGTCAGATGAAGTATTCAATATCTGGATAGAGATTCTATTTATGAGAAAATTGAGGTGAGATAGGAAAAAGAGTAGGAAAGAAACTGGGAGTGAGGTAGGGCGTGGTAGTGGGGGGAGGGCCAGGAGTGAACGTAGGAGAGGAAATGGGAATGAGAGTGTTAGTGCGAGTAGGGTTGGATGTGCGAAGGAAAGTGGAAATAATGGTGGGACTCTGTATGGGTGAGGGGTGGAGATAAATAAAATAGGGGATGGACATGAATAAGAAGCAAAATGAAAGTTTAAGTAGAAGCAAATAGGATGGAGGGTAAAGAGGGGATTCAGTCTTTAAATGTAATGTGCGTGTGTATGTCACTGCGCTCCCATTAACCGATTGGATTGTTTTTGATGCAAGTTTTTGAGTGTGTTAAAGGGTATTAAATCACCTTAAAGGTTCAGGGTTACAATTTAGTACACTGGAAAATGTTTTTTGAGAAGTGGATGAGAGCGGGTGTTTGATTGAGAATAGGGTGGGAGTGTGATTGAAAGTGGGAGTAGAAGGATGAAGTCGTATGAGAAGTGAATGGAGATAAAGGTAATAATGGAAAAGAGGTGAAAAGGAAGATAAAGTGGACAATGATAGAATCGAGAGCGGTAATTCAGAATAATTTTTTAAATATAAGCAAGCCAACTTTCGGGCAGAACAGTATTTAACGGGTACGTTAGTAATAATGGAAATGTTCAAAACCACAAATATTTTTGCATGCAGGGTAGTTGAAAAGTCATTTGTATTTTGATTACATTTCGTGTTGCCACCTGTCACAATTTAATTCAATGTAATGCAAATTAAGAGTTTAGTTCTGCCAAAATTGATCCAAAGTGACATAGTTATTGAAAGAGTTGAATGCGAATTATTTTCAATCGCGTGATATTTATACTGTCAGCTCATTTAATGCTTTATGTCTGATAGAATGAACAAGAAGGCGAACCTTTGTTTGATATGGAAAATTGAACACTCATTCCTATTCTTGGCAAAAACATAAGAACATGACATTTCACATTGGGTCGTTGAGCATGCAATTCTTTGAGTGGCTTAAGGTCAATGGAACTAATAAAACTTATATATGTAAATATGTTAGTATGTAGTTTAGTTCTTGTCTAGTCTAGGTCATGTCTTACTACTTAGAGCTGCAATCTTTTAATTTTTCTTAAAAATGCTGAGTGCAATTTCACCAGCATCTCATCTGTCATCGCATTTTACCGATCTGCGATTGGTTTCTTTTGTGTACATTGCGTCATAACTGATCCCCTCTAGATCCTTTTGGGTCAAGTTGTGATTAGTTAGTTTGAAATTCACGAAGCCAATTTAAAGAAGCAATAAAAAAAAACGGGAGCGGGTAATATAAAAAACATGAAGTGTTATTTAAATGAATTATTTAAGAACAATGTGGAGCCTCATACCAAGCCTAAAATATTATGTAGTACACTATGTTCCATTATCGGAGAATTTGTTTTTGTTTTATTATACTCAGTTGAGCAGAGCTCACAGAGTATATTAACTTTGAATGCATAACGGTTGGTTGTACAGGTATAATGGAATCGATAGATATAGACTTCCATATATCGAAATCAGTATTGAAAAAAAATTCGATTGAGCCATGTCCGTCCGTCCGTCCGTCCGTCTGTCCGTTAACACGATAACTTGAGTAAATTTAGAGGTAGCTTGATGAAATTTGGTACGTAGGTTCCTGGGCACTCATCTCAGATCGCTATTTAAAATGAACGATATCGGACAATAACCACGCCCACTTTTTCGATATCGAAAATTTCGAAAAATTGAAAAAGTGCGATAATTCATTACCAAATACGCATTAAGCGATGAAACTTTGTAGGTGAGTTGAGATTATGACGCAGAATAGAAAACTAGTAAAATTTTGGACAATGGGCGTCGCACCGCCCACTTTTAAATGAAGATAATTTGGAAGTTTTGCAAGCTGTAATTTGGCAGTCGTTGAAGATATCTTGATGAAATTTGGCAGGAACGTTACTCTTATTACTTTATGTCTCCTTAATAAAAATTAGCAAAATCGGAGAACGACCACGCCCACTTTTAAAAATTTTTTTTTTTTAAATTCAAATTTTAAAAGAAAAGTTAATATCTTTACAGCATATAAGTAAATTATGCCAACATTCAACTCCAGTAAGGATATGGTGCAACAAAATACAAAAATAAAAGAAAATTTCAAAATGGGTGTGGCTCAGCCCTTTTTCATTAATTTTTCTAGGATGCTTTTAATGCCATAAGTCGAACAAAAATTAACTAATCCTTGTGAACTTTGGTAGAGGCTTAGCTCCTAGGACGGTAACTGTTTTCTGTGAAAAACGGCGAAATCGGTTGAAGCCACGCCCAGTTTTTATACACAGTCGACCGTCTGTCCTTCCGCTCGGCCGTTAACACGATAACTTGAGCAAAAATCAATATATCTTTACTAAACTCAGTTCACGTACTTATCTGAACTCACTTTGTATTGGTGTAAAAAATGGCCAAAATCCGACTATGACCACGCCCAATTTTTCGATATCGAAAATTACGAAAAATGAAAAAAATGCCATAATTATATACCAAATACGAAAAAAGGAATGAAACATGGTAATTGTATTGGCCTATTGACGCAAAATATAACTTTAGAAAAAAACTTGGTAAAATGGGTGTGACACCTACCATATTAAGTAGAAGAAAATGAAAAAGTTTTGCAGGGCGAAATCAAAAGCCCTTGGAATTTTGGAAGGAATACTGTACGTGGTATTACATATATAAATAAATTAGCATACCCGACAGATGATGTTCTGGATCGCCCTGGTCCACATTTTGGTAGATATCTCGAAAACGCCTTCACATATACAACTAAAGGCCACTCCGTTTTAAAACCCTCATTAATACCTTTAATTTGATACCCATATCGTACAAAAAAATTCTAGAGTCACCCCTGGACCACCTTTATGGCGATATCTCGAAAAGGAATCCACCTATAGAACTAAGGCCCACTCCCTTTTAAAATACTCATTAACACCTTTCATTTGATACCCATATCGTATAAACAAATTCTAGAGTCACCCCTGGTCCACCTTTATGTCAATATCTCGAAAAGGCGTCCACCTATAGAACTAAGGCCCACGCCCTTTTAAAATACTCATTAACACCTTTCATTTGATACCCATATCGTACAAACAAATTCTAGATTAACCCCTGGTCCACCTTTATGGCGATATCTCGAAAAGGCGTCCACCTATAGAACTAAGGCCCACACGCTTTTAAAATACTCATTAACACCTATCATTTGATACCCATATCGTATAAACAAATTCTAGAGACACCCCTGGTCCACGTTTATGGCGATATCTCGAAAAGGCGTTCACATATAGAACTAAGGCCCACGCCCTCTTAAAATACTCATTAACACCTTTCATTTGATACTCATATCGTACAAAATAAATTCTAGAGTCACCCCTGGTCCACCTTTATGGCGATATCTCGAAAAGACGTCCACCTATAGAACTTAGGCCCACTACCTTTTAAAATTATCATTAACACCTTTCATTTGATACTCATATCGTACAAACAAATTCTCGAGACAGGCGTGGTCCACATTTATGGCGATATCCCTAAATGGCGTTCATCTATAGATCTATGGCCCACTTCCTCTTAAAATACTCTTTAATACCTTCCATTTGATAAACATGTCATACATTGAAAGGAGTTAGCAGAAATTTTTCTAACGACTAAACTGAAAACCCCTACCAAAAACCAGGACCTATGTTTTAAAATAACTCTGTCGTCTTGGCAAATACTAGAAGCTTTCTAAGATATATGCCATTTGCTGCTTCTAGGTCTGACAGCTGTATCAATCCTAATGGCTGGAGTCTTAGCCTGGCAAGCGCAGGGACGAGCACGTTTTATTTCGTTCTCCAACTCGTACTTCCTACATCTATTCTCACTGACCGCGCCTAATTTAAAGGCAGAAGGCAGTGTTCAGTCAGAATATCTGTCAAAATCTTAATTTTTTAATGATAAGAGCAACTTTCTTAGTCTAAGGTGGTACGACCTACAATAATCCTCGACACTTTACAGCCCTGCTCTTGGACCCACGCAGAAGGCAGTGTTTAGTCAGAATATCTGTCAAAATCTTAATTTTTTAATGATAAAAGCAACTTTCTTAGTCTAAGGTGGTACGACCTACAATAATCCTTGACACTTTACAGCCCTGCTCTTGGACCCACGCCATTCCCGCTTGGTAATCACGTGCATATTTCGCCCGCTCTTAGTCTCGTCAAATCTAATTGCAGGCGTCTACCGATCCAGTTTCAAGGGAAGCCCGCATTTAAGCTAAATAATCCACCTTTTCGTTCCCATCTATTTCCATTTTTTAGGGCTCCCGTAATGCTAAGAGTAGATAGCCTGCATACCCCCTCTAATTTTTTGAGGTAGGCTATTTTTTGTATGGCTTTTCGCCAAACAAGAATTTCATAATATAGGATAGCGTTTAAAATCGCTGTAAATACCCAATGAGAAAAGATGACGATAAACCCAACGTACATCCCAGCATTCTTTTACATGCATAAAGTATCGTCGAGGCCTTCTTCACCCTCTCCTCCCACGTTGAGCAGTTTACTGTCTAGGCTGACTCCTAAATATTTTGTGCAAAATTTCTCCTGTAGGGTCACCCCTCCTAATAGTGGCCCCGTAAAATTTGGGACCTGGTACCTCTTAGCAAACCAATACGAAAAACAATTAAAAATCTATGAGGTTTTCACGGTACCCTAGTTTTCTGTATATCTACTATATATACCGGGTAGGAAAAGGACTCGCCCAAACGTACCCGTAGGTTTAGAAAGAGGATCTGTCCGATCTTACCCGTTGGGGTGTGAAGTGGATCTATCGGACAATAGCCATAGGGGTACAAAAAGAATCTGTCCGATATTCCTCGCTCAGGCATGAACAGGTGCAATTGGTATAGGACATGCTAAAACAAAAGGGATTCTTTCTAACCCATATAAAGAGAACGCAAAGAACAAAGTTCCTTTGGAACTCTTTCCATATTTAATAAAGACTATTCGCAAACCAAACAGTCCTATAGACACAAATTAATATTAAATATGTAGATTAATTGTGAGTTATTTAATATATTCAAGCACATCTGGTGTAAATAACAAAAAAAAGGTGACCCATAAAATAAACCAACAACAATCGCCACGTCCCCATAAGTGACAATAATCAATCAAAACAGACCATTATGACAGGTGTTTTGACGTGTCTGAAATGAATGCAATTATTACTCGATAGCTGATCGGTCGCCTAGGTAGTCGTTTAGTAAATAATTTGCATGCTGCACTTTGCCAAATGAATGTCATATTAATTATAAATTGTTTCAAATAAAAATATTTATATGCGAATACCTCACATATTTTCAACATCAAGTTTATAATATATGTGTAAATAGATATTTATGACTTTATTAAATAGTTTAAAAGTTTATATATAAACGGCTAATGGGGTATGTCTATATTTTGCTACAATAACCCATGGACAATGAAAAAAGTGTGGGTATTTATGCACGCGCGTGAGAAGTTATACTTCTTTAGCATCATTAAAAACGGGAGTAGTCACGGGACGCCTGGCAGATGTGAAACATCTATGTACATAATTTCTAAAAGTAATATGCAGTAAAGAACAGATTGCGGTAAGAACTAAATATTGTACAATGATAACATAAAATATTACGATTTTTTCCGCAGTGATCACCAAACGACCCCGGGAGGATCCCTAAAATCCCGGGACCCTGAGAGAGCCCCTCAAATGACCACATAACCACCCCAAATTGAACCCCTAATGACCCCGGGAGGATTTCGACAGAGTTCCAAAAGTTATCCAGGAATGGCCCATAAGTGACCCTGTGAGGAACTCTGGAGAGTCTCCAAAATCATCCCGAAATGACCACCAAATTACCCCGTGAAATCATTCTGAAATTATCCCTAAACGACCCTGAAGTGATCCCCAACTGCCCTCCAAATGACCCCGTGTGGATCCCGAGAGAGTCCAAAAACCATCCCGAAATTACTCCAGGAGCATCCCAGAGGACTCCTTGAATATCTCGAGGAGTCCAAAAATCATCCCGGGAGAACACCAAGAGGGTTATCAAAATCATCCTGAAATGAGGGCCATGAGTGCCGTAAATAGATACTAATCTGGGCAAGAGGCTACCTAAATTCCAAAATCCAGAAAAATCGAACCGTGAATAGAGTTCCACTGAAACCTGGAGTTCGATGTGTAAACATATATGTACGTCTAAAAAACTAATATTTTTAAGTTAACTAGAGCTCACCCAGGGGTAGAAGTTAAACCACAACTGAGGTAGCTTTACTCGGTCTTCGACGGTTTCTTATCGGAAATTACCGATATTGGCTGGTATGGACGGGTTACAGATGCGTCATCGATTTTATATTGAAGTTTCACCGGTATCTGTGTCACAACAATACGACCAATCATCGATAACAAATTTGTAAGCCTCAGATTAGAAATCGATAGATTTTCGATAGCAAGTCTATCACTTTTTAATAAAAAATAGAAAAAAATAAGAAATCTATTGTTTTCGTTTGATTTTTGATAAATAACCACCATATTTTCGATAGACAATCGATAACTTTTGAAGATATATCGATAATTTTTTCATAACAGATTTATAGCCTTTCCGTAAAAGTTTATAATTTTTTGATAGCATATCGACAAAGCGATTATCTTCTATACTAACCCGATGCAATTTCCAGAATAAATCGACAACTTTCCATAACAAACCCGCAGCTCGTCGTAAAAAAGTTAACTCATTGATAACCTTTGTTATAGATAGCAAAATTTATAGCACTTTGCTAACAAACCGATAACTCGTCTATAATAAATGGATAACACCATAACCCATAACCCGCCGATAACAAACCGATAATTCATTGATACCGTCCTGTTCTTTCTTTTCCTTTCACTTAATGTAAGCATAAATTCTAGAATTTTGGCATGGACACAATGCTAAATGCTGAATGAAATGAGAAGTAAACTAATTTGTCATTACTGGGTAATACGCGTATAAGTAACTGCGTAATTTACATATGAAACATTAGTGAATAAAGTATTTAAAATATGGTATTTTTTTTGAAAAGCGACCAACGTATTCTCAAATAAAAAAATTTACACCTTTTTTTACTTCCTTTGATATAAAATCTTACAATGTGAGGCATTGAATTTATATATAGGCAGTTCAGATATATGCAAAATTTTCTCTCTCTCTAAAGTTCTTTCTCTCCCAAACTGATTTTTTAGCTATTTTGTCTAAGAATGATAAGATATGGATATTAAGGCCTTTACAACCCCTTATTTTTAGATTTTGATGAGAGAAGGGTTTAATTTGTTATGATTGGTTTTCACTTGTAACAAGGAGTTAATGGCCTGGCAAACTTGCCAAATCTATATCCGTATAAAACAGCTGATTCAACCAACCTTATGGAAATCGATGTCAGTTGTCAATGGTGCTATACCATAATGCCGCAGCCGTAACCATACCATACTCAGCCAATTTGTTTTTGTTTTTCGTCTTATTCATAATCTATCATATTTAAGTTGGTGAATTTACTTACTTTGGATAAAAATTTTTGTGATATGTTTTTTTAAATGACTTATGAATTGTGCATGGTGGAATCACCAGGTGAAGTATATAGAAAACAAGTAAAGGTGTCTAAGTTCGTATGTAAGCGAACATTGTATACTCAGCGTGAGCTTCAATTGTACATTTCATTTCAGATAAATTACTTTTCTACATAACACGTGGCACCGCCCATTTAAAAAAAATATTTCTCCGTTTCCTCTTACAATAAAACTTGATAAGTGAAATATCATTGATTCAAAACAATTTTTTCCCAAGTTATAGCTTATTATTCTAGTCTACGACCTTTTTAAACTTGTTTTATATCTAAGCTGCCGTGGTCTTTAGCCGATCCCGTCCATTTTTACTAGAAATATTTTCTGCTATAGGGAAAATTTGTGTACCCAATTTTATTACGATCTTTTAATTTTTTTCGAGTTATAGCTCCCGAAACATAGAAAGTTGCTTAGTCATAAAAGGGGCGCGTGGCGTGCCCATTTTTTAAATTTGAAGTTTTTCCTATTTATTGTTATAAATCCACTTGGGAAATGAAATACTATTGATATAAAGCTCTTTTTTGCAAAGATACAGCTTATTTTATTCGTCCACGACTCTTTTTAAAATCTTTTATATAAAAGTGGGCGTGGTCCTTAACCGATTTCGTTATTTTTTCTTCAAATCATTCCTTATAGTAAGGGCAACCTCTCTGCCGAATTTTGTTACGATAGGTTTAACTATTTTTGATTTATGATTAATAATATTTGTAAAATGGATTTTATCATAAGTGTGCGGTGCCACGCCCATTTTGAAAAAAATTTCCAAATTTTTATCAAGAGTCTCAGTATTAGCCCACATGTCAATTTTCAACATTCTAGGTGTATTATTTACTAAGTTATCAGGTTTTTTGAGTTTTCCAAAATTTTATATATATAAAAAAGTGGGCGTGGTTGTCATCCTATTTCGCTCCTTTCCATATTCTGGGTAAGGATAAGCTAGTGTACCAAATTTGGTGAAGATATCTCAATATTTACTCAAGTTATCGTGCGGATAACGGACGGACGGACCGACATGGCTCAATCAAATTTTTTTCGATACTGATGATTTTGATATATGTATGGAAGTCTATATCTATCTCGATTCCTTTATATCTGTAAAACCAACCGTTATCCAATCAAAGTTAATATACTCTGTGTGCAAAGCACGCTGAGTATAAAGACAAAAGATGTACGTTATCTGAAACGGTAGTGATGTATTTTCAACGGACAGAAGAGGGTAAGATTTTTACCCGCTTTGAAAAAATAGAAGTAGAAAAATAAATACCTTGCTACGAAAGCGATTTCAGAAATTACTTTTTTCAGCATATCAGTGCCACCTAACGCCAATGCAAAATTGAATACAAAGACTGGTGCGAGTTAACGTTACTTTTATGATCGAATACAAAAAAATAAAAAATTCAATTTGGCCACTTTAACTGACCTCAATTTCAACTGCAGTTGAAACTTTCATTGAAAACCCGGACATAAAAGAAACATGTATAATTCATATAAAGTACATATGTACGTCAGTTATTTAGTTGAATTTTTCTGCCTTTGTCGGAACTTAAATGGGTTTCGGGTTCGATGAAAAGTTTTACAGTCATACTTGGAAGTGATCGTGATAGTCTTAAATGTGTTTCCGTCCCTTAAAATCCATTGACATGTTCATCTGCTTTATTGATGTGACGTTGAGAGTCGGGATTAAAACATATGCTCTTCTAATATATAATAACAAACTTAAGCAGAAGATCCCCCAAAAATTCTTGCCAGTTGAATTCATGTTGTATTATTAATGTTACCAAGTTATTATTTACCAAAATATATCAGATGATAGACAAGCCCAGCGGCATTCGGCCTAGAACCATAAGATACTGATCTGAAGCGATCTGTATTCATATATTCTAAATTATAAACCTTAAGTGTAACATTCCTCTCATCTTAGTGTTCTGATTTTTAGGGCCAAACAGCAACAGTGAGTTAAATTTTTTTATATATTAATATTACCACTTTTTAGGCGCAGTTTTTTTCAAAATAAGGTATAATACGCCAATTTTGGGCTTCTTGTAGGAATGAGAAAAACATACTTCGAAAGTCTTCGGTAGTGCTGTACAGAGGAAGATCCTTGGATGAATATAACGTGAACGCAAATAGTTTGTTTTAACAAAGACTTGCTTAAATTTTTTGGAAACAAACTAAACATGTGTATATAATGGGAATATCAAAAATATGGAAGTATTAGTTTAGCATCATGTCCTTACTTATGGAAGTCAACACCAAAGATACGCGAAATGTTGAATTTCTTTAATTAAATCCAGTAAAGGTCCACCGATATTCACCTAATAGTTTATGTAAAAAAAGTAGTAAAAGTGGCATATTTTACTCCTGAAAAATGCAAAAAGCAACACTTTTTCGGGGATAACATTGGTGAAAAATTTTCAAATAGCCGAATGACAGAACAAAGAAGAATTTAGAGCGAGACAATTGACGGCTTACTTCACCTGGTTATTGCAGCACCATGTTAATTGTGCCATTTGTTATTATTTTTTCGTGTTCTCTTCTTTTTTATGAAATTATCATATTTTATAGGTTAATGCACCAATAACAGACGCCTTTAAATGTAGTTAAGTAGAAACATGGCTATGACTAAGGCATAATGACTACGTACACCTTGCCAGAGTCTGTATGTGGCTAACAGATAATTATGATAGTGCTGCCGTCCAATTCCTTTATACCTTACGATTTTCTGATACGGTTTTTTGCTGGGTATTCATTGATGGATTTTAAATGTTGGTATAAGAACTATCTTATTACCATACAGAACACGCAGTTGCTGCTTATACTTTAACGTTGATATTGATTAATTATAATTTCTACAATATCCCATTTAAACTTATTTAATATTTGTAAATATGTGCTCATTGGCACGTAGTCAAATTGACAAAGAAACCCAGTAGTTAAAAGAAATAAATACAAGGCGCGATATACCTCCGAAAGATTTAGGCCGAGCTTTTATTCCAATTTGCATCGTGCTCTCTTTAAATATTACTGCAAATTGGCGGGATGAATCTTAAAATCATTAATCCTTAAAGGAGAAGATGTAGACCCACAAATAAGTATACCGGGATGATCAGGATTAAGAGCTGAGTTGATTTGTTGTTCTGTCTGTTTGTATGCAAACTAGTCCCTCAATTTTTGAGATATCTTGATAAAATTTAGTGAGCGGGTATATTTAGTGGCGGCAGGGAAATGTATGAAATTTTTGCCGTATTTCCTCATAATGCTTACGGAGATGACCCCTTAAGCCCTTGGGAGGTGTAGCTTCATCTATCAGATGTCTGTTGGGATGCCCACGTTTCTGGGTATTCAACAGAAACTGTTTGTTTAGCATTTCATTTCTCTCCCTAATAGGGAGCACTCTCGCCTTTTTGTGTACGTGGTTTTCTGGGGACATAAGAAGACAGCCCGTAGCGGTTCTGAGGGCAGTATTTTGGCAGGCCTGTATTTTCTTCCAGTGAGTAACCTTTAGGCTTGGCGACCATATCGGGGACACGTAGCACGCAATCGGTCGGCCAATTGCTTTGTAAGCAGTAACAAGCGTTTCTTTGTCTTTACTCCAAGTTTTGCCGGCAAGAGATTTGAGGGTTTTCTTACGGCTCTTGATTTTCAGTACAATTGCAATTGAATGCTCTCCAAAATGTAGATCCTGATCGAACGTCACACCCAAAATTTTAGGGTGTAAGGCAGTCGGTGGCGTGATGCCGATGTCGGGATCAAATAGATCATATTGCACTGAGTGGTGCCTGATAAATGCGAGGCCGCCTCCATTTCCGCTCTCACGATCTTTTCTGTGGACGTTATGTCCAGAGCAGGTCTGCAGAGCAGATCTTGCTGTGTGTTTGGTTCCTTGGATCGCTGAAATGCGGATGTTACGACGCTTCATGAAATCAACTATCTCCGTGATCTTCACAGTTAACCCATTACAGTTTAACTGCAGAATTCTGAACTGCAATGTGGGAGACGTCGTCACTCTGTGGGTAAGTGATAGGTGACTACGTCTGAGTTGAGGGAGGGCAGGACGCAATTGCTGTTGTGGCTCTGGGACTGGACGTCCCTGGGTAAGCATTTGGGTACCCGGTGTAGGTGGGTCTACAGGATGGCAGCATGGCGCGATGAAACCCGTCGGGGCTTGCCGTCGATGGGACCAGAACATCTAGGAAAGTGGCACCGCCCAAGGCTGGAGCTGCATTGGCCAGATGTCGCAAATATATATATTCTGTGCTGGCAAATGGTGCAAACGATGGTAGGGACTAAGAGTCTGTTTCCCTGACTTACTCAAATGCTAGTGTGGGGCAGAGGGGGGAGAAGAAAATGGGGCGGGGGCTGATGCTCGGCATTGCTACCGACTCTACTACGGAGATTGTAGTTATGAGTAGGAGCGGTCGTATGAGCTGGTGGCTCCGTGGGTCGTGAGCAGCAGCGGCTACTTGCAGTGGCTTGCTGAGCAGTGGGGCTGCTGCAAGGTAGTGGGGTGCGCTAAGGAGCAGACTACGGGACGCCCTTGGGCGTGAACAGCAAGGAGCCACAAAAGATTTATAAAAGTTACGAGGAAGTCGGGTTTTGAGATCTAGCCCAGAACATCCTATTCGATGCAACCGTTCCTTGCACGTGACACACTGACAAAAGATCCTTTTTCGGCAAACGCAGCAAAACCATTTCTCTGAACCGGGTCAGGTACAGGTCCCGGATTGGGCTCGATATCCTCCCGGAGCAGGAGAATATGGCGGAGTCCCGCTGCGAGGATCTGCTGAGAGGATGACAGTTTGTGGGAGGGATGAAACAAATTAAATGGGTTTTCACTGAAACCACAACCCTTGGTCAGGAAAAATCCCCAGTCGCTTCGGTTCATAGAACCGGCTGCCTTGGGAAGCGAGATGGTTTGTAATTATTTTTACATTGAAATCAAAGCACTTTCGCCAGCGATTAAAAAAAATTGTTAAGAAGTAAGCCACCGTGGTGTGATGGTAGCATGCTCCGCCTACCACACCGTATACCCTGGGTTCACAACTCGGGCAAAGCAACATCAAATTTTTAGAAATAAGGTTTTTCATTTAGAAGAAAATTTTTCTAAGCGGGTTCGCCCCTCGGCAGTGTTTGGCAAGCGTTCCGGGTGCATTTCTGCCATGAAAAGCTCTCAGTGAAAACTCATCTGCCTTGCAGATGCCGTTCGGCATATGCAGAAATGTGGGCTCTATATAGTGATAATAAAATATGCAATAAAAAAAATTAAAAAAAAAAAACGCATAACTGTTTTCGTTAGCGCAGCGACGATATATTTTTGTATGTATATTAGGGTGGGTCGATTTGTATGGACGAAAGTTAACCGATATCGCGCCATCGATTTTTGAGATTTGATTGTAAAATTTTCATGTCCGCTAAAAACGTTGGCGATAACAGGGTACATATATGAAAATTTTTTTAGCTGGTCATGAAAAAAACCTTAAAAATAAAAGTCGTCAAAAGTCAATGTCAAAGTCAAAAAAATTAAATTTCCCAGGCTCGAAAATAATTTTTTGGGTATGTGTAGTGCAACTTTTTTATCCTGAGCGCAAATCCTATCGAAAAATCGATGGCGCAATATCGGTTCATTAATCGACCCAGTTTAATATATATGTATACCTCATATAAACTGTTATTTCTGTCCCCTTTTTAACGGCTAGAAGCTCACACCTACCTACTTTTATTTTATTTTAAATTTTTCGTAAAAATCGCTTAGGTATGTACATATGTTCACTATATATCTCATATCTTATACAGCCGATTATTTGATATTATGAATGGGATAAGATTATTGTTCAGTCCAATTGATGAAAGGTAGGTCTTTGCCACAGCCGTAAACAGTCCCGTTCTTTCTTGTTTTGTTGTTGCTTTGCCCGCAGCTTGAACCCAGGATCTTCGGTGTGGAGCACGCTACCACCACACCACGGCGGTTCAGTTATTGTTGCAATAAGAAGTTGGCATGTGTGGATAATATCTGTAGTGTCTGGTATATGTACTTCAGTTTACAATACGATGACGCAAGAGGCACTTACGAGAGCTCATATCCGTAAAACAGAGCAACTATAGATTAAAAGCAGGAGTTTAACTTATATTCTTTTACTGGTTAACCGCTTTTTCTTTCCAATAGTGCCACACTCGATCTTGTAGAATATACATATCTCGCCTCCGGTTTCGAAAACATCCTGCTGTGACGAGAGTTCCAGCTCAAGATCTTCTTCGAAATTGCCCGCTCTTTCAAATAGCATTCCTCTCGGTGAGTAGTCATTGCTTCTGAAACAACTAGTCAGTCAGCAGTATGTCTGGCAGTTGTGCTATGAGATATGGTTTGTTTTTTTTTTTGTATTTATTTATTTATATAGGCATTACGCTTGAGTTGATAAGTAAATCAAGTGCAAATATATTGTTTTAAAAAGCGCGCCGTTCAAACTTAAGAAAAAGGGCAACAAAAATATTAAAAACAATAACAAATATTTATGTATGTTTTAAAAAAAAATTATTCAATTAAATAGGTATTAGTGCCTAAAGTGTTGTGAATCAACTGAATTTTTTGTTATTGTTATTATTTTTTTTTTGTACAAAAACACGCCGTGTGTCATACCAAGAAACAGTGTTATATAAATATAATGAATGGCAATTATTGCAAACAATTTGTTTTTTTTTTTTTTTTTGTGATTATTGGTATGTTCTTTTAATTCGGTGTTTTTTTTTTTTTTAATTTAAATGTTTTTTAAGTGTTGTCTGAAAAATACAAAGTAAATTCGTACCGGTAGGTTTGAGTTAAATTTTGGGCATGTGTGTTGTATATTTTGCATTTGTTTACCTTTTTTTATTTGCATTAGCTACGCTTACATAACACTTAGTGGCAAAACATTTAAACAAAGTGGCTTTGACTTTGACGATTTGTAATTGCTGTTAATCGCTATAAGTAAACAAGTCGATTAACATACATATTTCTTATTCTTGTAGTATGCATGTAAGTATGTTTGAGTTTAAATCTTGTTTGCTTTTCAAACTTAATTTCACAATATAACGAAATTAGTTTGTTCTTGTTGCATATGCACATTGTGAACTGTTTTCGGTACATTGCCTTTTCTGAGTTTCCTATTAAAGTTGTATCTATACATTAATCTAAAATTGTATAAAGAAGCACCGCTTGAAGCAAAAATTTAAAAAGTATTTGCTAATTTTATCACATAAGTTATGTTACGTTGAACTGGCCAGCTCATCAGCACCTCACATAAACTAAATGAAGTCCACAATGTTACCAGAAGTTAGCTCAGCGACCAAATTGGGACCCCTAATTAGAAACCGAGATAAGTGTTATAAAATAACTCCGTCCTCTTGGCAAATATTAAAAGCTTTCTATGGCCTATACTACTTGGTGTTTGTAGATCTGGTAGCTGCGCTACTCCGAATAGCTGAAGTCGCAAGACACGAGCACAAAAGGTGCTCGATAGTTTCCTCCACCAGCTTGCACTTCCTATACATACATATATGTATCTGCTACCACTAACTATGCCAAATTTAAAAAAACATGTGACGCCAGAACGCAGTATCGAGTCAGAATACCCATTATGAGTCTACATTGCCCCATTTTTAATGAAAAGCTAAACTTAGTTAGTCTAAGGTGCAGTAATATGAATAACTTGGTTTGATAATATATTTATTATATTAATTAAATCGTTTTCATAGAACCCAATTTTATATAATGAAAATTTTTGATAATCAAGAATTCAAAATTTAAAAATAAATATTTGGATCATGGTTCAATTATATGGTTGGCTCATCTCATCAGCTGCTTTTATTTATTTCATTGCATGGTCGATGGGATTGTCAAAAGGAGATGGCCAACTCAAAATGAAACCAACACATTGGCAACATTTTCTTACACATACAAAAACTGCTAAGTTTTATGTTTCAATTCCATACCATTTACACCAACACCAATACACAGATGTTGACAACTTGAACAGACATATTTTGTTATTGTACAGATGAGCCAACCATATAGTTGAACCATGATTTGGATACATATTGAAAATTACAAAATTCAAAGTGATATATTTAAAAAGTTAAATTAAATTAAATTAAATTAATCAAATTAACCCATTACCAGTATCCTATATAAGGCTGTAAGGCCTACGCATGATTTACGACACTTTGCAGCTTCGCGCTTGGTTCCACGTCTTTCCTGCTTGGTCGATCATTTGCAACTCTAGCCTTTTCTTAATCTCGCCCAATATGATTGTGGCGTCTACGCTACAAGCTCCGAGGAATGTGTCCTATTTAACTAGCTCATCCGTTTTTTTCATTTCCGTGCTTTCTCATATGCCCAGGAGCCCATAATTAATGTATATTTCGCCCAATTACGATTATTTCCAGGGATATGCGTTGGTGAGGTATACCAATTCCGCCCGTAAAATACTACAGTGCTCTAGCAGATTTAAGGCTCTGTTTATTTTTGGATCATCGCAATATACCGGAGACCCAACTACTTCCATTACTTTGGAACCATCGGTGTACACGTGTATTGTCCCGTCTGCCATTTGAGCGCCCCAATTTTATCACTTATTATATATAAAAAAATATTTTAATGTTATGTCTCAAAATTCGTGTTCTCTAGTAAATTCTTACGAAGTTTTCGATTCCAATGAGACAAATATAAGTAAACTTACATAAAATTCGACAAAAATATATATTTTTGTAAGAATGCCAGTAAAAACTTTTTGTGTCACCGCGAGAACCTTTACCTTCATCCATCCCATAACAGTGTGCTATAACCTACCTCCTCCGCTGGAGCTCAACTGAAATGTGACAAGTAACAAGGGCCTGCTGGGAGAGCTGATTTCTCGAAAGCGTTTCATAAACCTCAACAAAATTTTGTCTTATATTTTTTGTTCGTCTTGCTAGAAAAGTACGTGGGCTAAGTATTGAAATGCTATTTTGAATAACACTTTAGACCTCCTTAAATCAAAATTAAAAGCGTTGAAAACAAAAACTCCTATTGATCTTTGTGAAGCAGCTGTATATATAATGTTCGTTTCGACCTGAACGTACACATTCTTATTTGGTCTCTGTTTTTTTGTCTTCCCAATATTTTTGATGCTAGTTGTCCAGTCTATTCAACACAATATTTCTTAACCATGTTATTATGAACTCACATAATTGCGAAAGGCTTTGGATATGGGGTTGGTTAAGTGAACTCTTGTTTACAAAGGAAGATTCGTCTGGCCAAATATTTTTGGGTATAATTTAGCCGAACATATCAGATTTACTTTGAAATATTTATTCGTAGTGATTCACTAGGCTTTGATGTGGCCTTGAGTGTTAACTAATCACTGGAAAATGTCGGAAGAAGATGGATACCGCTGAATCCTAAAATTGCAATTTGTTTATTAGTTATTTCTATAACACAGCACGACTCTCCAGGTGGAATTCTAAACCACCAAAGCTGCTTAGAATAAAAAACATTGGTCTGGATTCTAGAAAGTTAGCTAACATAATGAATATACTGCCATTATTTTTTTAACGTTCCATTTCTTGGAACCAAATAGTTTCGGTGTCGTTCTTCTTTAAAAGAAAATGGCGGTTAAGGTTTTGGTTCCAGTTTTGGGAAATAATACGGCTTCTAATGGTTCCTAATAAGGGAACAGTGGTGTTATGGTTTCAGTATCTAAAAAACAAAATGATTCCGATTTATTTCGGTTTCGGCCTCATATCTTCTTTTCTGCTTATGATTTATTTTTCCTCCAACTCGTTCACTATTCGTCCCGAGCACTTCCCCATCTCTCCTATTCATCCACCATCCTTTTTCCTCTCCATTCGCTTCAATGTTTGTTTTTCTACCTCAAATTTTTATTTTGTATTTCCTCTCTTCACCCTCCTTTTTTTTCTTTTTTCGAGTTTCAGTCAGATGTTATTTAAAATCAAAACTTCACACTTACAAACTCGGACATCACAATTCCTGCGTCACTTAGCGAGAGTTTTTTTCTATATGTTGCATTTTCATCGGTTTTTAAAGAATGTACAAGTTTTACGACTCTAGCACTACGGGAGTTTATACCAATTCTGTGCTAAAATTTGCGAACAAACACGAACCCCTTAATATAAAGGAAGTAATAATAAAATGACAAACTCAGTAACTCCGTTTATATATTGTAACGAATTTGCTTGCAAATCCTCTTATTTGCCTTTTTGCTAAATTCGTATCACTAAACTGTTGAATAAATGACTCCAATATTTAATAATGCAAAATGGCCTTTATTAAAGTACTTCACAATAACAAACTTTGCAACGAATAGCTTGCTTAATAATCAAACTGATGGATAGCTCAAATGAAACTGACTTTCAAAATAATACCGCTATTGCTCGCTAGATATCGTCTTAATCGAAACTGCTTTACAACTCAAATCAAAATGAATTACTTCTTACTCGCTTGCGCCGCTTTTATAGTTTACGCTGCATACATCTAGGCTCTTCTATTTCCAGAACTTACCAACTATTTCGTGTGTTTATAGTTTTCATAAGGTTTCTACTTGTTTAAAATTGTCTACTTTTCAGCGTCTCCCAGATGTATGTGAGTTTGTAGTTTACAGTCTCTCGCACGCACATAGGCGTATAAGTAAATGCATCTGTGTGTGACATCTCTCGGCTGCCTTATATATGTGTATACATGATTTGATTACTGACGTAAATACCGCTTAGCATGGCCTTAGCATCGCCTTAGTGATGGTATAGCTTAGTGATGCTAATATCCGTGACAATATTCACCTTATGCAGTGCCTACTGTTCTCTTTTGTGGTTATTCTTAATAAAGTTTAATATTTTTCAACCTGTGAATCACAGTTCTCCATTAAAATCAAGTTTGTGTCTTAAGTCCTTTGTTTATATATGACCTAGAATTTGAAAATGCTGTTAAGTAAATTTCTAAACAAACACTTTCATTATTGACCAGTCAATCCATTTAAACATCAAATGAATGGAAGAAATACTAAAAAAAACCAATAACAAATATACATACATACATATCTCCCATCGTAGTCGCTGCAAATGAAAGCAATACAAATATTAGCATGCGCGCCTTAAGTGACGTTGAGTTATTAAGTGCAAACAAATTAGATGATCACTTAATTATACAATAAATAAATAAATAAATGTAAGGCGCGATAACCTCCGAAGAGATCTAAGGCCGAGCTTCTCTTCCAATTTGCGTCGTGCTCCTCTTGATTTTTCCCTACAAATTGGCCGGACGGGACCTACATGTTTTATGCCGACTCCGAACGGCATCTGCAAGGCAGATGAGTTTTCACTGAGAGCTTTTCATGGCAGAAATACAATCGGAGCGCTTGCCAGACACTGCCGAGGGGCGACCCCGCTTAGAAAAATTTTCTTCTAATTGAAAAATCTTATTTCTAAAATTTTGATGTTGCTTTGCCCGGGAGTTGAACCCAGGGCATACGGTGTGATAGGCGGAGCACGCTACCATCACACCACGGTATATAAATCAATAAAATATTGAGGTGCTAGTTAAAATAATAAAAGCTTAAAATTTCAAATTAATTATAGATAATTATGTTTGTCTATTAGAAGATTTTATTGCCATGGCATGAGAAGGAACATGTGAAAGCACAGAATTTATTACGTGGCAAGTGAAGGCAGTCGAAGTAAAAAAAATGAGATTAGTAAGATGAGATCATTAAAACAATATATTCAAAATATCTTTTCTAATTGCTAATTAAGAATGTGTATTGAATTAGTATGCAAAAATATTACATCACAGTTTAAGTGAAAGTTCCAATTACAAGCAGAGTGCTTTAAAAATTAAAGAACATTCTAAAATTTGCATTGAGAAATCTCATTTGAAACACCATTCAGGCTAGATATATTATTAACTGAATAAATATTAAAAAAATAAGCATTAAATAATTAACGTGAAACCAACTTCTCTACTTTTGACGAAGAAAGGAAATGAGAATTACCTTTTTTGCGAATTTTTACGTAAAATGTCTATTAAACCATAACTGCGGCCGTCACAGCAATCATGTTTCCGTAGACTTCGGGACCGCTTTCGCATTCATTTAGGGCCACGTTCCTTATTTCTCATTTTTTTTAAGAGCCCTTTATTGTTCCAGCATCCAGGACCCGCAACGTTTTGAGTGTGCTTTCAATGTAGTTGCTAATTTGTTGCCTCTCTTTTCTCTCTCAGCAATTTTGCTGTGGCATTCACGGTTTTCACACCATGTTTTCATTTCGAACCAAAATTCATGAAAAATAGGACCAAATTTAAAAAAAGGACCTAGCTTTTGTTTAGGATGTGTCCATGGTTTCCTATATAAAATTTTACTGGACATAGTAAATACTTCGCTAAAATTCAAGGAACAAACAAAAATAAAATGTAGTTCATGGTATTATATTTTCACATTTCTAGAATAGGTGTATGTCGTTCACCAACCTAACGCTTTTAGTTCCAGCATTAGGTTGTTGGTTGCAATGAAATAAAATGTATAGCGCAGTTAAGTTTTAGTAAGGAAGGTTTCAAAAATTTCGGTTCTGGTCGAACTATGTGGAAAACTCAGTAGAGCATAAATGAAACTAAGCAATTTTGTTAGTTCTATTTCTATAGATGCTTACTTTTTCTCTTAACGTTTAAATTTTATATCACAGCCTAGACTCAGTAAGTGTGAATTTTGATACCTGGCCTCAGGGTTTAATGCTAGCACCTACGGGGATAATTTTACACAAAATATTTCTTCCAAATTCAAATCTCTTTTGCTTTTGCTTCAAAGCTGAATATAAAAGTAAAATTTTTTAATCGCATTCGTTGTACATTTATAAAGTTATCGCCTTCAAGAAGTATTTCTGCCTTCCAGTTAAAATCTTGCGTGGCTTAACCCAACAAAAGTTCTGGAATTCTTTGAACACATTGAGCTGGGTGAAAAGGTTTTAAATATCGACGTGCCTTCACAAACTTTCAATATCTCTCAGTAGGCTAGAATTAAGTAAGTGCCAAGTACACTTCATATAAAATAAATTAGTTTCATTATTTTACTTAGTTTTCAATTCATTAAACTCCATGCTTCATCAGTTGCAAGCCTTGTCAAATTTCTTAGAGGCGCAAGTGCATTTGAAATACATACTTTTAGCTCTACTATTGACAAAAATCTTTCACTAAGTCGGCGGCCACCGTGGTGTGATGGTAACGTGCTCCGCCTACCACATCGTATGCCCTGGGTTCACACCCCGGGCAAAGCAACATCAAAATTTTAGAAATAAGGTTTTTCAATTAGAAGAAAATTTTTCTAAGCGGGGTCGCCCCTCGGCAGTGTTCGGCAAGCGCTCCGGGTGTATTTCTGCCATGAAAAGCTCTCAGTGAAAACTCATCTGCCTTGCAGATGCCGTTCGGAGTCGGCACAAAACATGTAGGTCCCGTCCGGCCAATTTGTAGGGAAAAGCAGAGGAGCACGACGCAAATTGGAAGAGAAGCTCGGCCTTAGATCTCTTCGGAGGTTATCGCGCCTTACATTTCTTTATTTATTAAGTATTTAATAACCGATGGAAATATCTAGTCATTATTATTATAATTATTAAACAAGAGTTTTTTTCATAAGCCGGCTGTTTCATCAACAATTAACGACAGTGTGTTTGTCAACACTTTTCTCTTTAATGCCTCGCCTAAATTAATTCCTAGGTGAAATGTCACTGTTCTCGTACATTTTTATTGACAGAGCAATTTTTTGTGGTGAGAAATCCATTCAAGTAAATTCAAAATTATATGTGGGCTAACGAATGTGCTGCGAATTTTTTGCGCAATATTGTGAATTTTTATCTGAGTGAAAAAGAAAGAAAAGTAGCAAAATCGTGGCAACTGCCTAAAAAGGACCAAAATTGGAAAAAATGGACCAGTGGACCAAATGGGGTTGGAAGGGACCATGTTTGGTCCAAATGGACCCAAAGTGCCGGTGGTGGCATTATCTAGAGTGATTTGTTGGATTACCTGTCGCCTTCAGCATTTTTCGCCTCTGGCTCCATAACGAGTATATGAGGAACTTAATTATTTTGTTTTGAGTGCTAAGTACTTCCCCGATATCTAATATTGCCAGATGGTTGAGCAAATATTTTAACGAGCTCAAGAGCTTTGACATCTTTTCTGTTAAAAATTCATTAGAATTGATTTCAATAATCAAGGATGTTCGGCTGAATCCGAACGAATGTTTTGCTTCATTCGACATTAGCTCGTATTTTTCCAGCGTGCCAAAAAAGGGAGCCTTGGACGCGCTATGATTATAGCTCAAAAAACAGAATTTAAATCCGACGATCACTAACGCATTATTTGATTTAACTTTATTGTGTGTCAAACAATCATATTTCCAGTTCAGAGGTGAATTTTTTGAGCAAACCGAGGGACTGCCGATGGGTTTAAATATTAGTCCTTTTTTATGCAATTTGTATATGAATACGATTGAATACCATTTAATTAAAAGTTCTTTGTTCCCACGATTTTATTGCCGATATGTGGATGATTGCGTGGTCATTATTGAAAAGATAAAGTAAAAGACACGCATAATTTATTTAATTCAATTGATGGTGCTATCCAATTCACTTATGAATGTGAAGAAAATATGGAATTGCCTTTTCTGGACCTTAAATTGGCACATAACGATGATGGAGTTATCGAATTCGATATTTATCGAAAACCAACAACAACTGATCGGTTCATCCCTATAGAATCCAACCATCATTACTCCCACAAACTAGCGGCGTTTAACTCTATGGCTCATCGTCTTGTAAACGTTCCGCTCAGTTGCATCGCATTTGAAAGAGAAAAAGAGAAAATAATGAACATCGCTGAAATTAATGGATATTGCCGCAACAGCATCCAACAATTAATAAGCAAACACCAAAATAAAAAAGCAAAAAGAGATTGCAGCTCATTTTTCGAGACAGTGGACAAAAAAGATGAATATCGTTTTTGTAGCATTACGTACGATGAACAATATTTTAAATATACTAAAAAACTTTTCAAGAAATCACACAAAAAGCTGTCCCAAAAAGTAAGAATAAAATTAAATCTTTGCTAAAATCTACGAAAGACAAGTGTCACAGTTTGGATAAACCGGGAGTTTATTCAGTGACGTGCTCTAACTTTGATGACGACGGAAAGATATGTGGGGCAAAATACATAGGTTAGTCAACGCGCACAATACGAACAAGGATGAACGAGCATCTGAAATATATTAAGAACATCGAACCAAAAAGTGGAATAGCCGAAAATGCGCTTAAGAAGAAACATGCCATAAGTGAAGACAATTTCAAATTAATTAAATCGGAAACAAACATTAATAAACTAAATATTTTAGAATCCTTGCATATTTATGTAAATAAAAATGTTGCTGTTAATAGGGATATTGGTCCACTGTACTCTAGCCTTTTTACCACTTTCCAACAAACTTAAAAATTATTTTGTTATCACAATTATTATTATTGCAAATTCTCTTATTGGTTTTGTTATTGTATTATTGTGTTATTATTTGTTGTATTGTTTTATGACAGACAACGGCTAGTTGAACGCTATCGACTGAGGAAGGCACAACGATAGTGCCGAAACAATTGTATTATTTTTTATTATTTTGAATAATAAAATATAAAAAATATAAGTGACTAATAAGGTGTTTGCGTTTTATTTATTTCTCTTATGAGGAACTTGTGTTCAGCATAAAAAAGTTCCAAATTATATCTCCTTCCACTTAATGTTTCAAAAGCATTCGTGTGTCTATTTTATTTAAAAAATGTAAATAAGAAACACACGGACGTTTCGACCTCCCTTTGTAACAAATTTTTAATTTATATTTTTTTCTCTGTATATTAAAAATCGGAAAATATATTAGTAATCCTTTTGTATGTTGCTTATTTGCATGTAAACTCTTTTTGGGTTACACAATAAATAGAAAATACTTCCTAACATATATCGTTGCTAAGTACTTCGTTTATTCTAGATATTCAATTGTAACATATTTAAAATATGGTTAACAGGTGTTGATTACAAGATGTATTTAGTTGTTTACCTTATTAGAATAAATTCTAATAATGTGATAGAAAGTTTATTAAAACAAATAAACTGATATTTATTGGCATTTGTCGAGTCACAATAACAGACAGGAAATGAGTGCGGAAACGAATGCAAGCATGAATGTGGTAACAGGAATTCTCATATGAGTATGAAACTTTGTTGATATTTTGTTAATTGTTTACTTACTTTATATTAGGCCACCATTGTCCTACTATTCTTAAAATAAATTTGTGCATTTTTGCAAATGATTTTCAAGTCACGAAATAAACTAGGAATATAAGTCTTGCGACATGCGTAAGAGTACAGCGATAATGCAATTTATTTAAATGAATCTAGGTAAAGTAAGATTGAATTTGCCGATTCATGATTACCTCACATAGACTGCACGAGTTTATAGTGTTACCAGATGTTTGTTTAACGATTAAACTGAAAAAGCGTTTAAAAACAGGTCCTATGTTATAAAATAACTTCGTCCTCTTGGCAAATACTAGAAGCACACGGAACGAGCATAAAACGTGCTCTACTGACCCAGCCTAATTTAAAGCCATTTGAAATCAGAAGGCAGTGTCTAGACAAAATACCCGTCATGAGACTACAGTCCTTTCATTTCAATGATAGAAGTAACTTTTTTAGCCCAAGGTTGTAGTTATCTTCCACACTTTACAGCCCCGCTCTTGAGTCCACGCCTTTTCCACTTAGCCGATCATGTGCACCTCTCGCATTCTTTTAATCTCGTCCAGTCTACTTGGAGCAAACCTCGAGGGATGCGCTCTTTTTGGCTATCTCATCCGCCTTTTCATTCTCATCTTTTCCCATATGCCATGGAACCCAATATAAATGTATGCTTCTCCCTATTTCAATTCTTCCGAGGGATTGCTTACATCCTAATACATGCCATCCGAGGTTATTACTTTAATTGTTGCTTGGCTGCCAATATAAAAGCTGACTCGGCTGCAGCTTAAGCTATTCACTACAAACTTTATTAAGATTTATTGTGCTTGGCCTTTCAGCCCATTACTGGAAGTGTAGCTTTACAATAAATTTAAGTCCTTCTTCAGGCTTTTCACTTCATATCATGAAGGGATTAACAGTAACGCCCTATAGATGGCAGAGTATCTGCCTTGCACAGCGATGCATTTGCAGAGGATGTGAACCGGCGTTTCATAATCCGGCTCACAAGAGCGACAGATTTCTGTATCGGATAGATTGAGCTTACTTAGGTGATGTCGTAGACTACAGTGTTCCGTATAGTACCCAGTGAGAGTTTCTTTGTCATATCTGCTTAGATTATTAAGTTTGCCTGATACTCTCGTTGCTGGGAGTATAAACAACGCAGTCTTTGCTTGGGAATTCAATCTAGTATTGTCTAAACTGTTTTGTTCTTCAGTTTCTTATGGCTGCCCTAGTGGGTGCTTTTATGAGTCCACATAACACCATAGCCTGGTTTATAGAATGTTGCTATAGCTTGTCTAAGTAATCTGCTTGTTTAATACCATCATGTGCCTGATGCCCGGGATGCTAATGCATTCATCCACTAGCTTCAAAGGTAGTTCTGTAAGACTGCAAGGTACAAAGCTGCTGGCTGTCTGACATAATGAGGATATTCCTCACGGATAAGCCTCTCCGTAGTCATTCTCTACTGCAAACTTTTATTACATAAATTTCAGCTTGAAAAATAATGGGGGAGAATCCTGTTGGTAATGATTTTCTAGATGTTCGGTCCACAGATACCAGCTCCCGTTTTTCCATCATAAAATGTTGGTCCATCTGTGAAGCAGATCTATGACTCAGAGCCAGTATATGGACTCTCTATTTAACAAAGAGTTCTATTCACCTCAAAAATCCATGACAATCTGAGCGTTGTGACCATAGCATCACGTAGTTGGGGATTTTCTATGAATTTTCTTATTACTTTCATATTCCCTGTCACGGAATCGATCTTTAGCTGAGGTTTGTAAGTCTTTGTGCAGAAAGTGTTATCTATTTCTCTATTAGATTAGGGAAGGGAGGTTTTTCCACAAAAGCACAAAGTGCATCAACACGGGACATTTTTACCGCAGCCGTTATGCCAATGAAAACTAGCCAATGCAGTTTGCTTAATTTTGTTATTGCTGTTCTTTGCGCTCGATTTGGCCACCAAACCTAAGGAAGTATAATTGATTATTGATTTCACAGATTTATTGCCCAGTACATTTTGAGTCGAGTGCAGGCGAAGAAAGTTCTTGTTGCTATGTTTCAGTTAGCATCTAGATGAGCAGCGCATGAGGGTTCTGCGCAGTGTAACCCGTAGGTATTTTGCTTTAATAAAAAATCGGATTTTGGTGATACCCAGGGATGGTTCGAATGTATAGTTTTTTTTTCCGGGAAAAAGGCACTACCAATGTTTTGTTAGGATTAATAAATAGACTAATAGATAGTCCTTTGGTATCACACCACATTCCTAAGATGCACAGAGTTTGTTTCATGCGATTGGATATTGTGTCCTCGTGTATCTCTGTGACGCAGATTACTAAGTCATTGCATTCTTTTCTATGTCAAATCCATTGGATTTCAGTAACGGACGGAAGTCATTTATGAATATGATCCACAAGAGAGAAGAAAGTACACAACCTTCACCCACCTTGTGGCAAGAATTGACTGATTTGCCCTCCCAGTCCAGAATGATTTTTCTTCTCTTGAGCATAGATAGCATCGAACGAATGATCTATATACTACTTACCAATCATAGATAGTTCGATGGCTTGATGTGTCGTGTTGTCGAAAGCCCCTCAGACCGCAGAACTTTCACTCCAAAGCCTTTTTTCCGCGAGGCTAAGAAAAGCCGGCTCCGTGGTTTTTTCTGACTGGTATGCAAATTGATTTCTGCACACGGAGTTTGCTTACGTTGATTTCCGCAGTATGCTAATCCATAAATTTCTCCATACCCCCGTTGCTTGGGCTTCCCTGGCTGTCGGTATGTATACTACCTTAACCTCTGCCTATAGAGATGCCTTATATAAGTCTGTGACAATTTTACCCGAAAAAAATCTCTTGGCACCCTTGTCACAAGGTATTGTAAAATTCTAAAAAGCTTTCGAATCTTTTAATAGAATTTGAAGTCACTTTGCGTCGAGCTAAAGACCTGAAACTTGCAAAAATCCTACAGGCTGCCGGATTACTGTAGCGTTTTCCAAGCGGAAATAGTAACCGCAACCAAAGCAGTAGAAACCCTCGAAGAAAATAGCCCAAGCTGCAATCGTGTTAAATTTTATATTGAGAGTCAAGCAGCAATTAAGGCAATAATCTCGCATAGCATAGCACCTAAATGCGTGTTAGAGTGTAAGCAGTCCCTGGAGAGAATCGGGACAGGGAGAAGCATACATCTATATTGGGTCCCAGGGCATATGGGAATAGATGGGAATGAAAAAGCGGATGAACTACCTAAAAAGGGCACATCCCTTGACGCTTGCTCCGTAGATATCCCAATTAGCCTGGGCGAAATTAAGCGAAGGCAAGAGGTGCACATGATCGACTAAGCAGAAAAGTCGAAGATTATGTGTAGGTCTTACAACCTTAGACTAACAAAGTTGCTTCTATCATTAAAAAGAGAGGACCGTAGACTCATGGCGGGTATTCTGACTGTACACTGCCTTCTGGCGTCACATGCCTTTAAATTAGGCTTGGTCAGTGGTAGCAGATGTAGGAAGTGCGGGCTGGAGGAGGAAACGATCGAGCATGTTCTGTGCTCGTGCCCTGTCCTTGCCAGGTTCAGATTCCAGCTATTAGGAGTGATACAGCTGTCAGATCTAGAAGCAGCAAGTGGCTTAAGTCTTAGGAAGCTTCAAGTATATGCCAAGAGGACGGAGTTATTTTACAAAATAGGTCCTGGTTTTTGAGAGGTTTTTTCAATTTGGTCGTTAAAACAAACTTCTGGTAACACCAAGGACTTATTCAGTCTATTCGAGGTCCTCATGGACCGGCCATTTCAACCTAACCTAACCTGCACTGTAGTTCAGAATCCGGTGACAATGCAGCACGAAAGATAAGAAATTTCGCTAGTTGGCGTACAGGTCGATACTTTTCCGAAATTCGTTTGATAAATACGACACTTGAAGCACAATCATAAAAATAGGAAAATTTGAAACATCAGCAAATGAATAAATCCTGTTGCCCTAATCATCACTGAGCACTTATTTGCATAATGTATATGAAATTTTTTGTGTATTGCTCAATACTTTAATTAATGGTTAAATGTAAATATATATATTAGTTACAGTTTAACCTGTAATTAACATATAAGAAACAAAAACAATATCATTCTGTGTGCCATATAAAGTTAATGAATATTTAATTTTGTGGGGTTGACAAAGTCAACAACTTATATCAGTACATATTTAGAACTAGTTTTAGTATATATTCTAAGTACATAAACTCTCATAAATATGCTTACATAATTTAATTTAAGGAATGTTGTGATAGAATGTCTGGTATGCGAAGTTATTAGAACATATCGCTCATTTGCTGCAACGTCGTCATAACTAAAAAAACATGAATTTTGAGTTAATAACATATAAACGTATCCAATATTATGATCTATGTTGTTTAAACAAATCTTCGTGATAAGTTAAAAATTTAGCACGTGGTATAAAAATGAAAATATGCCTTTATATGCGCAACATATGGCAGTTAAAATCTTTGAATGGCTCTCCTGGAAAATTGTGTTGTTTGAGTTATGACGACGTTGCAGCAAATGAGCGGCGATATGCATACATTTATTTCAGGGCATACTAGATCATGTATAAAACAAGTTGTAAGATATGGTGGTATAAATTGTTTAGA
Organism: Eurosta solidaginis; assembly: GCF_040869045.1. Classification (NCBI taxonomy): domain Eukaryota; kingdom Metazoa; phylum Arthropoda; class Insecta; order Diptera; family Tephritidae; genus Eurosta; species Eurosta solidaginis. The sequence goes on from NC_090323.1 coordinate 213,382,125, forward strand.
AATGGGATACATTTAATATATTTTTGTTAAATATTTCTTTTTTTTGGCATAGATCGCTTTCAATCATAATAGTTTAGGTATGGTAAATATTTCCTCGTGTCTTGGCCGTGAAATTACTACCGAAGTTTTTTGAAATGAATTGTTTTTAATTTGATATTTTTTTATAAAATTTATTTTAATGAAAAAAATTTTGGACCGTTAAACACTTTATAATTTTGTATCTAAAGTACCATTATTTTGAGAAAATTGCATCTCTGTTTTCGACTCTTTTAAAAATATCTGATTCCCTTACTTATTTACTTACTTAACTGGCGTTTAACTGTTTAAACGGTTATGACCATCAAACAAGGCACGTCAGCCGTTTCTTCGCTTTGCTAACTAGCGCCAATTTGTCAAACCAAGGGGTTTTTAATCGTTTTCCACCTGGTCCTTTCAGCGGAGTGAGGACTGCCAGCGTAGCCGCTGAGTTTTAATTCGCTGTACAATGTTGATGTCTGCGTAAAGCTCGTACAGCTCATCATCAAGTTCTTCTTCGGTACTCGTCGTCGCCAACACGTAAAGGTCCAGAAATCTATATTAATGTAATTCCCTCAAACTCACTCAAACGGCTAGATTTAAATGACATCTTTTGTTGACTTTTCAAGAGTCGATGAAAATACAGTAATTTGATAAGCCCGCGTATGTACCTAGCGTTCTACCCTTAAGCTTTACTTCTGATAAGCTGAACATGTATATCCATTTATATAAAGGAATTAAAATTATATAAAGGAAGAGTTTAAAATTGTTGATCTTTGTTTTATTTTGCCCTTTTTTTGCATTGTCTTGGGGCTCTGCCTTCTTCTTTCCATATGATTTTTTGTGTTAGCAATTTTTGAGATGCGTTCAAAATCTCAAGCCTGAAGTTTTCCAGGAAGCTAAAATAAATTGATAGAAAGATTCCACACGCTATTTATAAATTTTCTAAAAATTTCCAAATATCTCGATCTCGTCCCATGTTATAGAACCATTTATCCTAAATATTGCATTTTAATAGGGGGAATCTAAGCAATGTTCAAAGTTATTTAAAACTCGATCGCAACAGCTCAAAATTCGAACGAGTTCTTAAAAATATCACAATCCCTGCACACCATAGCAATATTTTTTTCCTCTTGTTGCATTGCCATTGTATTCTGGAGAATTTCCTGAATTTCAAGACTCTAGCTCCACGGAGAATTACTCAAAAATGGATTTCAATATTCTGCAATTTTGCAGTGAAATTTGCGGACAAACATGTGACGGCCCAATATAAATGAAGTAAAAAGAAAAAAAAAAATCATTGTTGAAAAGCGTAAATTAATTTGTGTCATATGTCTATAACATTTCTAGCAATATAGGTTAGGTTGAATAGCCCAGTCAATAAAGACCCCACGTAGGCTGAATGTGTCCATTATGTTACCAATATTTTTTTTTGACGATCAAACGGAATAGTCACAATTAAATATGAGGAAATTTTAAAGTCTTATATCGTAGGATTTGCACATGACCTTAGAAAATTTGCAGTCCCGTGCTTCTGTTTTCTTTCTTTTGTATTAACGATAAAGACACTCCCCGAAAGTTTTGTGGAGTGTTACCGATGTTGATGGGCCTTTGCCGGATATAGATCCGGTACGTTCTGCTAACAAGCAATTTTAAGATACTAGCCCGATCATCTCGGGATAGGATCGCGTAGATGAAGTTGACAATTGAATTGCGGAAGCTGTGCAGCTATAAAATTTTGTATTGCGTTTAATAACACCTTGAATCCCCCACGCTTCTGTCCACTCCTTTAATGCTTGATGTATCATATGCAACTCCTATCTCCTTTTTATTCCTCCCAAGCCGATTGGGACTCATGTTGTCGATTCAGCCAGTGATACACCCTCCTTGCCAACACATCGACATTTTATTTATCTTCTATCCCTTTTTGATCTGGAATCCAGTTTAGATACATGGTGTAACTTGAGCAAATTGTCTCCAACGCTTGACCCGACTACAGCTTAAGCACATTTTCTACCAATATAAATACCTTGTAATAAGATATCTATTTACACCGATTTATATCACGCATCCCATGCTATTTTCACAATGAAATTCATTTTCTTTTTATGCCTCATCCTTTGAATCTTCAAGCATTTATTCAATCATAAAAATTTTTCAAGTATGGCAACCTACAATTCATATGGCATGTAATTTTTTGAAAAGAAAATATTTTAAGGTATGGGCGATTTTTGAATTCATGAACACCTTATGTTTTTTGAAAATTGCCAAACTTGATTAAAATGATTAATATATCAAAATGGAATATCCAGATGAGTTTTTGCTTTATATAACATGTGAAAACGTATTTGTTTGATTCGAAAATGTAATTTTTTTGTGGTTAAATTTATTAATTTTTCAATTTGCAAAAATAAAACTTAAATTTAAAAAATTTATAAAACTGGTTATCATAGACTTGTAAGTATTTGCAGCAATAATATCGGAGCTAAAACGATTAAATATAAAATTTTACTACATAACGTTTTTACTATGCAAATAAACACTTTCGTATTTCGTTAAGTAATGTCAATATGTTAGCGTTAAAATGTAAGGTAATAATTCATTAAGTAAGTTGAAATAAGCTACTGAATAATTACTAAAAAAAACGAATTGCTACACTTTTGCATTACGCAAATGCACTTTCATATAGCATAAAAATTCTTGTATATTAATATTCCCTCACATAAGCAATTTTTCATATAGATGCGTTTAACACAATCTGAGTAGATTGCACGCATTTTTATGGAGACATGAAAAAGTAGCCGTCTTCCAAGTTTTGTTGCAAGCAAAGCATAATAAGAAGAATTTGACATTTGATTTGGCTAAGGGTGCTTTCACACTCTGCAAGTCAAATTATATTTCGCACTTGTTGGACTTGTTGGTACTTTTCAAAAACTTTTCTCTGTTAAAAACTGCAATTCAACAAATGAATAGAACACAAAATACATATGTATGTTAGCAAGTATTTTTCTTGTATAATGATAATGTTTATAACAGTGCTTCGCAATGTTGTGTGTGCGTGACCAAGGTGAAATAAACTTCAATTGCCAAGTCAAAAGTTCCACGATGTCGCGATGTTACTGAAATGCATAAGATTGCGTTGAACTCATCTATATGAAAACTTAATTGTGGTTCGGCCATAATTTGTTTGGATCAATATTCCTTACACCCGAACTTAGACTCCCTTACTTTTTTGCGATAGTTTGTGGATTAGAAAAATTATTTATCTGAAATGAACTGTACAATTGATACTCCCGCTGAGTATATAATGTTCGGTTACATCCGAATTTAGACACCGTTACTTTTAATTAATAACATATATAATAACATATTTGTTAACAGAAATATGCAGGAATCAGGAATAAAATATTTATAACAAAAACAAGGATCGATATACCTTCGAGGAGACTTAGGCCGAGCTTCTCTTCCAAATTGCTATGTTCTGCTGTTTTTTGAGCTTTTTTTGTAATTGGTGAGAACGAATCTACATATTTCATCCGACTTCGAATGGCAACTGAAAGGAGATGAATTTTCCCTGAGAAACTTTTCATGGCGAAGATACACTCGGAGTGTTTTGCCAAACCAATTCGGAGGGGCGACTCCGGCTTAGAAAATTTGCTTTTAATTGAAAAAAAAAAAAAAAACAGATTTATGAAATTAAAGAGCATAAACAAAAGAAGAAAAAAATATTGATAAATTTGCTGAAAGTTTTCTGTGCTATTTTTTATTAGAATGGCTCATACAAATCGGAAGATACCATTAGGAGGTTATAAATATAAGATTGAATAATGTGACGAATATTAGCATCACTAATTGATGCTCACATCACTAATCTGATACTAAGTTAATAAAGGCACAACAAAAATAAAGTAAGCTTGTATACAAGAAATCAATCATCATTTACTCACATACATGCAAGGCAGCGCAGAGATACTCACAAACGCATATCATCATCAGCCGAAGTAACACTCACATATATACACGCATATGGATACAAACTACAAATATACATGTATATGTATAGCTGGTGACCAAGCATGAAGTTCATGAAATTACTAGACCTTAGGGTGAACGAGGAGACCGATAGTATAAAAGCAGCGAAAGCTGAGGCATGACGAAGCAATTTGATTTAAACACGTAATTAATTGTGAAGTAAGAGTTATTGTGAAGTACTCTCAAAGTAGTCTAATAAAGACCATTTTGCATTACTGAATATTGAAGTTATTTATTCAACAGTTTAGTGATTCGAACGTTAACAGAAGGTTTCAAATAAGCGGAATTTCCCTAAATTTGCTAAAATAATTTTAAATATATATATCAGATATATTTATTGTTATGAAACCTTTGAAAAGCATACTTATTCTGGGTTGACAATTGTTTCGCAGTTGTACCAAGTTTACCTGGTGACACGAAGAAGATGATCGGCGTCTGCCCGTGTGCGTCTAGCTGTCACGGAGCTTCAGCCAATTATGTGGACTCGTTGACCAAGCGACCGACCAAACCACTAGTTGAGAGAAACCCAAGGCCTAACAAGCAAAAATTTACGCACACGTAAGGGTTAAGGAATTTCTTACCTCATCACTCATTATGATCATTGATTAACCTTTTTAGAAAGCGACACAACACTTTGTCTTTTGCCTAGCGGTCCTTCTACCAATTACTTACCGCTCTTAACCCACCCAACCATGACTTTTCAGATGTTAATGAGATGTCCCAAAGTAAAGCAACAACAACAACGAATTTCAGGCCATTATTACAAACTTAACAATTCATGTTTTATTTAATAAAAAGACTAATCAACTAAAAAGAAAAAGATCAGAATTTGATTTCATACTAAATTTAGTACAAAAGCAAAAAAAAGTACTATTTTTACTATTATGCTTAAGTCCGAACACCTATAGGAACGGCATGGATACGGAACAACTTTTGAATAACAAGCCTACTAGGTATGTGATAAGCAAAATTAATAATCTACAAAATTGCTGTACTGCGGTAGAAGAAAAGTGGAAATCATTTGAAAAATAGCCCAGTTAATGGCAATTGAAAATAATATTAATTTAATTTAAATTTAATTGGAAAAATTGCAATGAAAGCATATCTACTAACACTACTACTGGGTTTGTTTTTTTTTTTTTTTTGTAAATTCTCTCTATCCGCTCGTACATTCCACAATTAATTATCAAAGTGTGTATGGAGACATACTTCAAACCCAAAACGCGAAACAAAATGGAAATAATGGAGATAGTAAATAACAATTTTGCAAACTCACTTCATTTGATGCAGGAACTCGATGAAGGCCTCCGATGATTCCGCTGCTTTGCTGAAAATTAAAGCTTAGTGCACACACATTATTTTAATTCGATTTTGTTTCATGTCACTTCGTTTCTATATTATTATTTTTAGATTCCACTCTTGACTCTCCCAATACCACTTACATTTGTCTCTTTCTAACAATTCTTTTATCTATTTTATATATCTAATTTTTTTTCTTGGTACATAATTTTAGAATTTTAACATTGTTTTTTATTTCTTAATTTTTTTTTTTGCCTCTTTTCAGCAATCAATTAAATAAATTTTTAAGAAAATATAATAATTAAAACAACAATGCATATGCGCACAAAAATGTGGTTATTGAAATGAAATAGGAAAATTTATGTAATTTTTAAGGTAAATCACAGTTTTAAGTGGGATTGCAATTTTCGCACAAACGGGTATAACCCAAAGCCAGGAAATTCCTGTTCAGGATACCACAGATCCTCATCTTCACTTGAACTTAGTTTTGAAACCATTTCAGGAACAAGGAACACCGCAACCATGAAATATGCAAATCAGGAACACCGCAACCAGGAACACCATTGCAATTTATTTGTAGTTCGAAACGATTTACGCGATTTTTATTTTATTAATTTTTAGCAAAACAAAACTTAGCAAACTAATCTACTTTAAATTTGTCGACATGACTTTTTCGATCGCAAAAAAAATATTTTCCCGAGAGTATACCTTTACTTCAAACTTTTTCCAGGAGAAGCCCCGATATGTCTAAATCCGAAGCTTTTATAGGCACGGAAAAACAAGTCAAAAAGGTCGCGTGATGCGAAACAGAGATAATTAAATGGGGTGGAGATAGATATTTATACACGTTAATCCTTTTTTAATTGTTTTATAGGACATTATATGACGGTAAATTGTATTTTAACCCTTGCATTCCTTAATATCTTTTCCGTGCTACCACCCAATCTTACCGTGTATGTCTTGCAATTGATACATGGGAGTTTCCTTTTGTGGCGAGAACTGTAGCTTTAACAAAAACGTGTGCTAGCTTGGCGTTAAACTTATTCGCTTTGTCGCTCAGGACAAAATTACGCCGATATACATTTTTACCTACACTAAAGAGAGAGTCTTCAGTTGTTCCATGTGCAAATTTTAAGCCGAATTTCAAAAGCAACGAATATTGATGATGATTTTTTGCCTGGGTCTTCAAACAGTGAGGAGACAATAAAAACATTAAAGAAAAATTTATTTTTACATGAATCCGAAATCGTAAAATTTTCGTGGTTATACTGATGATCTTCAAAAAGTCTTCCAACAATACCACCAAATCTGTATCAAATTCCATATTATTTAAATGACTTCGATATCGGTACCGTGAATAATGAGTTTCTGCGATCTGAAGAAGTCAACGAAATAATTTGTCGAGGTCATTAAAAGTTTCCTGTTATTTTTCCACGCGATTGTCATGACGAGGCATTTCCTACCTCGTGACTGGTAAGTGTGGAGTGCCAATAGCAATGCTTTTTATTGCCTACCATGTCGCTGTTAAGCACCAATACTTTAAATCGACCTAAAATTTGCTGTCCTGGCGGATATTCGAAATTCCAGGTATGGAAGAAGCTTTACGATAAACTGCCATCACACGAAAATACTCAAGATCACACTAAATGTTATATTCATTGGCGATCATTACAAAATCTAATTCAAAAGGAGGCTACAATTTATACACTTATCAATAAATAGCTAATAACTGAAACTCAAAAGTGGAAAGAAATTTTATATAGAATTTTGGACATTATTTTATTTTTGGGTGAAAGAGGCCTAGCTTTCAAAGGCGAAAGTATATATCTTGGTGAACGAAACAATGGACATTTTTTGGGCATCTAAAATCTCATAAGAGTTTATGATCCGATACTTAGAGATCATTTGGAGAAAGTTAGGATTTCACAACAGCAGCACAAACTTTTACAAGTTCACTATCTTTCTCCAGACATTCAGACCGAGTTTACAGAAATTTGTGCAAAGCACGTGAGGGAAACTATATAAGATCAAGGAAAGAAAGCCAAATATTTCGCCTTTGTCGTTGATGCTATGCCTGATGATAGTCACGTTGACTACGTTCATTTTGCGCTAACTCCATTTCAATTCGAAAGCGACAAATATAAAAATTCAAGAACGGTTTTTGATTTTGTGAATTGTAACCAAAAAACTGGTCAGAAAACCGCTGATCTAATTTGCCATACTCTAGGTAAACATGAAATCCCATTACAAGATTGTCGTGCACAAGGGTTCAATAACGGCGCCAATATGGAAGAAGTTTACAACTGATGCTCGCCTTGTGCAACCCACAGTCTCAATTTATGTGATGTTGATGCTGCAGAATGTTGTACGGCTGCAATTACTTTCTTCGAAGTTGTACAAAGATGTTTTACTATTTTCAGCAGCACTCCACAACGATGGACATCCTCAAAAAAAAAAAAATGTACCGAGCGCTCTTCATAGTCTTTCAGCCAAAAGCCAAATTTGACTGCGCAAGCATACGGAGACGTTACCGGCATTTTCAAGTACATCAACAAGTTCGAATGTATCTTGCTGTCCTTAATTTGGTTCAAAGTATAGACTACCATATGGTATGGCATATGGTAAACTCTTCTTATTTGTTTTCTGGACATGGGCGTTGGAAATTACGCGAGGAATAGTAAGTGCTATTTCTACGCAGGTGGCGCTTTTGCTTTGAACACAATATCTCACGGGCAGATGTCTCTGTAGTAGCTTTTCGCTATTTCTAGGCAGGTGGCGCTTTTGCTTTGAACACAATATCTCAATGGGAAGATGTCGCTGTAGTATCTTTTCCGCTGATGGCAGATACGCAGATAACATTCGTTTGTATGTCGCTAGATGGCGCAGCAAAGTATTTAACATATTGTTTCGCATTCGGTCGGAGATGTACCGAATTAACATAATTTGGTCGCAAGACGTACCGCATTACATCATCATGGTAGCAAGACGTACCGAATTAACATCAATTTGCGAACGATGTATTAATTAAAAATTTGTATTGTAACGAATTTACTTGCAAATCCTCTTATTTGCAATCCTCTGATAAGTTCGAATCACTAAACTGTTGAATAAATAACTCCAATATTGAATGGAAAAATGGCCTTTATTAAAGTACTTCACAATAACACTTAAACTTTGCTACTCGCTGGCTTAATAACCAAACTGACTGATAACTCAAATGAAACTCTACTATTGGCCGCCAGATCGCGTGCTTAATCAAACTGATTGATAGCTCAACTCAAACTGAATTTCTTCTTACTCGCCTGCCCCGCTTTTATAGTTTACGCTGCATACTTCTAGGCTCTTCCATTTCCAGAACTTACCAACTATATTCGTGTGTGTATAGTTCTCATATAGTTTCTACTTGTTTACAATTGTCTACTTTTTAGCGCTTCTCAGATGTACATATGTGAGTTTGTAGGTTACAGTCTCCCGCACACACATAAGCGTATAAGTAAATTCATCTGTGTGTGACATCTCATCTCTCGCTGCCTTGTATGTAAATGTTGCTCGTCGTAATGTGTACATATGTGTAGACGCAATTATTGATTCGTTTATGTAGATACGTAATGATTGAATTATTGATGTGAATTCACGTCACTGCTTAGCATCGGCCTGGAGATGGCAGCACTCCTTAGTTTTGCTAATATTCGTAACACTGCCCTCCACCTAAGTCTGATCGTCCCGATCAGACAAATCTCCCAATCTAAACGCCGCTAGCATTTCCAAATGTACCACCCTTCTAATCCGTGGTTTCCCAGTGGTTTGTATGCGGTAGATGGTATCACTGATCTTCTTCACAACTTTGTACAGGCCTTCCCAACTGCACCGTAATTTGGCTGGAACACCTTTCGCCGGTGAGGGTTGTTTAACAGTACCAAATCTCCCGCCAAGAAACCTTCCGAATTAAAGTTCTTGTCATGCCAGTGTTTCATCTTACTGCTCCTTACCCTGGGCCGTTCCTTCACACTCTGTTGTTTGGTCAATGAACCACTTCGTAGAGCTTGCGCTGGACGGATTTGCTTTGCATAATCGGTATCGTTCCCACATTTCACAACAGTAGTGCGCTCCGGCTTGAAACTACCCTCGCATTCTTTCTCAGAAATTCGTTGCTTTGTTTTCCTGCGTCTTTTAGATTTTGTCAATGCCAGTGTTTCTCTCGCAGGTACTTTTGATTTTGATTTATTTGGCCCATTCGATCTATCAACCTTTGCCTTTGACTTTCGTGGTCTTTGTCGAGTCTTTTCCACCAGTACCCGATTACTGCTGAACCCTTTTTCCACACTAAAGTTAAGTGGTATGTCCTGGTTCTTATAGCGCATAATTTTTCTCCGCATATCGATCAGGACGTCATGGTCAACCAAGAAGTCCACTCCCAATATGACTTCATCAACGATCTCCGCCACAACGAATTTGTGTAGAACCATGACTTTTCCAATTAATACCTTACATACCACTTCGCCTTGAACTTGGTTATACTCGCCAGTGACCGTACGCAACTTTGCTCCAGGTAACGGTTTTACTCTCCTGTTGACCAAGTCAGATCGGATCAAGGAATGAGATGCGCCCGTATCTACAGTCAGTACTCGTTCTTTGCCATCCACATTCCCTCTGACGGTAATACTGCTCGATTTTCTACCAATTTGCGACACAGATATCACAGGGCATTCAATAGCTGGATCTAGCTCTCTACCTCTTACTCGCTCTTTCTCATCTCCTCCAGTTTTCCGTTTACGGCCACCCACATTGTTGGAACTATTAAGACCAAGATCGCAATGACATGCTATGTGACCGGACTTCCCGCATTTGAAGCATTTGATACCTTTTTCACTTCGCTTTTGCGATCCTTTCAGTGCCTCCAATATTGCGTCTACCCACTCTGGCCTGTCTACTTCCACACGGCGTGCGTTGAAAACTGGCTTACACAGAAGCGACGCTGTTTCCTGAATCAGATCATGTGATACCGTTTCTGCGAATGTTGGCTTTGGGTTTGCGTATGTAGCTCGCTTTGTTTCGACATCCCGTATGCCATTTATAAAGCTTTGAATCTTTACCCTTTCAGTGTATTGCACGGGTGCGTCCGCATTCGCTAAATGTGCTAGCCTTTCAATATCCGACGCAAACTCTTGCAATGTTTCACCAGGCCTCTGGAAGCGGTTCAGCAACTCCATTTGGTATATCTGTCTCCTATGCTCAATTCCGTATCGTCTCTCTAGAGCGTCCATCAATGCTTTATAACAGTTCCGTTCGCCCTCTGGAATGGTTTGTAAAATCTCAGCTGCAGGCCCTTTCAACGCCATGAACAATGCAGCAACTTTATCTTCCACATTCCAGTTGTTCACTGCTGCGGTCTTCTCAAACTGTAGCTTGAAGACCTGGAAAGGAACAGAACCGTCAAAAGATGGAGTTTTTACCTTTGTATTACTCGCTGAAGCAGCCGGCCGATTAAGTTGCAATTCCTGTATACGACCTCTCAACGCATCCAACTCTGCCTCGAATTTTTCTTCAAACTGCATTATTTTTTCGTCCATGCGCGCTTCGAGTTTTGATGATATACGCGCCTCTTGTGCTTCTAGTTGTACTGTTATGCGTGTCTCTTGTTCTTTCAGTTGGGTTGCCATATATGTCTTCTGTTCTTCCATCTTGGATGTTATACGGTTCTCCTGCGATTCCATATATGTCTGCTGTTCTGCCAGTTGAGATGACACTGTCGATGTTTGAGCAGATATTGCAGCTAAAATCATGTTCAAGTCTGTACTGGTAACCGTCTGCGATGTTTCGTTCTTCTCTTCAATTTTTGTTGTCTCCTCGCCATCAAGATGAAAGACATGCTCTTCCACATCAATTCCTTCTGCTTCCATTGCTTCTCGTAGCCGTGCCTGAAGTTCGATCTTATTGCCGGTTGTATTTAATCCACGGTTCTCCAACTCCTTTTTCAGTTGCTGGATCTTCAATTCACTGAACTTTGCCATGTCCAAGTTGAATTCCCTATCTTCGGAATTTATTCAACAATTCCTCTTCTGACACCAATTGTAACGAATTTACTTGCAAATCCTCTTATTTGCAATCCTCTGCTAAGTTCGAATCACTAAACTGTTGAATAAATAACTCCAATATTGAATAATGGAAAAATGGCCTTTATTAAAGTACTTCACAATAACACTTATACTTTGCTACTCGCTGGCTTAATAACCAAACTGACTGATAACTCAAATGAAACTGTACTATTGGCCGCCAGATCGCGTGCTTAATCAAACTGATTGATAGCTCAACTCAAACTGAATTTCTTCTTACTCGCCTGCCCCGCTTTTATAGTTTACGCTGCATACTTCTAGGCTCTTCCATTTCCAGAACTTACCAACTATATTCGTGTGTGTATAGTTCTCATATAGTTTCTACTTGTTCACAATTGTCTACTTTTTAGCGCTTCTCAGATGTACATATGTGAGTTTGTAGTTTACAGTCTGCCGCACACACATAAGCGTATAAGTAAATTCATCTGTGTGTGACATCTCATCTCTCGCTGCCTTGTATGTAAATGTTGCTCGTCGTAATGTGTACATATGTGTAGACGCAATTATTGATTCGTTTATGTAGATACATAATGATTGAATTATTGATGTGAATTCACGTCACTGCTTAGCATCGGCCTGGAGATGGCAGCACTCCTTAGTTTTGCTAATATTCGTAACAGTATATTTGGTTTGCAAAAGCGTAGTGTACAGTGTGGCAAAAAAAATCACTACTTCTAAAAAACTTCGTTTTGTAAAATTAATTTGTTGTTAAAGTCATTTTGCTCAACTATATAAATAAGTTTTGCGGGATAGGGGGCTTTGAAAATAAAAAAAGCGGGAGGTATTCCTGTCGTAAAAGGCAGCTAAAGTTCAAATACCATACCAAGGTTGAGCGCTGGGTTTTGGACGTCCCACGTAAAAACGCCTTAACGCACAGCCGCTGCTGCCACACAGGTTTCCAGCGAGGCCGAAAAAAAAACTGGTAAGTACGCTGAGGAAAGTAATACTGCCTCTGAAATGAAATGACTCTACCTATAAAACCACGCTGTGCACGGTCGCGACAACGCGGGGTGTATCGAAGGATTATCGTTGACCCGAAGAAGAAACATATACACCTGCTTAAATGAAAAAAGTGTGGCAGAACGGCCCAAGAGCGAGGAGCTTTAAATGCTGGCTAATAGGAATAATACCCGAAAAATCCAGTGGAACTACAATTTCTGTAAATGAGGACAAGAAGAGTACCTTTTGGTATCATCCTAAAAAGAACCGGCGCAATCGCGCTATGACAGGCACGTCACAGTTGACACATATAAATCTAGGCTTGTGAAGGACTTAAACTTTCTCGGTACCAGGTTTAACAGCGCAAGCAATGCAAGTTTAGAAATAAAATGTGTGTTATCTACTCTGGACTGAGTAGTTAATTGAAAAGTAATGTGTGACAATTCTTATACCACGGATTTTTTTTTACAAGTTTTGGTGCATAGGTAAAAATCTAGGAATGGCAGATTTACCAAATATGAATCGGGATAATGAATTGCACCTTAAGCATGGTGTTCTTTAATTTAAGGTATGCGGTACTAAGAAGCTGATTCTGCGAAAGTTGGTAGAGTTCACAAGATCTTTTTTCTTGTGTATCTATTGAGCAAAGAACACAGAGTACATAGTTTCCAATCGTCAGTATATCGTTCAACCATATTTTGCATGCGCCTTACCCAACACTCGACGTATTTGGATAGCTCCTCAGGCAAACTATCAGCGATCGCGGGTTTGTCGTTTTTTAATTTGCATATTGCTGTTCTTATCATGTCATAGTCTGGTAAGGAAACATAAGTTCCATGGTATCCGATTATGGGCTTGGATTCAGCACTTTTTTTGGGTGCTTCTTCACTGCTTCCTTTTAAGAGAGCAGAGAGAAGCGTATTTTATCCATAATCATAACAGAAATTGGACAAATTGGCTTGAAGCCTCACCTTCGCCGACACTTACGCCATTCTTTACTATTTGCTTCAATACCTCTTGCTTTCTTCTTCAACAGGCGGTAACGTTTGTCCTCTCTTCTCTATTTATTCGGTCTTAAAATGGCCCTATTGGCAGCGTACTTTACTCAAATGTTTTCATCACAACAGGCCAGCCATCTTCAAGGATAAACCATTTTATTCATCAACTTTAAACCTTTTCACTGCTTATGACGATTAATCTTTCAGTTGGCTCTCTACCTCTAGCACATATCTAGGACATATCATTCTCGAGACTTTTCGGTGGCCATTATATCTTACTTACTAACTTAATTGCCGCTTAACCTTTGAAATGATTATGACCGTCCAACAGGGCACATCAATCGCCTCTTCCTTATATTAACTTGCGCCAATTGGTCACACCAAGGGAATTCAAATCGTTTTCCTCCAGATCCGTTCAGCGGGGTGGAGGCCGCCCTCCTCCACTGCTTTCATAGGCTTGTTCATTCGCATAACATGGCTTAGTCAGCGTAGGTGCTGCGTTTCAATTCCCTGGACTATGTTGATGTCTGCATAAAACTCGTATAGCTCATCATTAAATCTTCTTTCGTACTTGCCATCACCAATGCGTAGAGGTCCGTAAATTTTTCGAAGAACTTTTATCTCGAAGACTTCCAGAGCCGCTTCATCTGATGTTGTCATGGTCAATTGACCATTATATCTACATACATGTGATGTTGAGAGGACGCATCGAGCAGTTGCAACTAAATCGCCCAGCAGTTTCAACGATTAATCCGAAGATAAAAACATCATCTTTTGACGGTTCTGTTCCTTTCCAGGTCCTCAAGCTATAGTTTGAGAAGACCGCAGCAGTGAACAACTGGAATGCGGAAGATAAAGTTGCTGCACTGTTCGTGGAATTGAAGGGGCCAGCAGCCGAAATCCTACAGACGATTCCAGAAGGAGAGCGGAACAATTATGAAGCATTGATGGCTGCTGTAGAACGACGTTATCGAAGCGAGCATAGAAAAAAGATATTCCAAATTGAATTGCAAAACCGCTACCAAAAAGCAAATGAGAAATTGCAGGAGTTTGCTTCAGATATTGAAAGATTGGCTCATCTTACAAGTGCGGACGCAAAATCCAGAACTTCATAAATGACATACGAGATGTGGAAACGAAGCGGGCTACATATGCGAATCGAAAGCCAACATTCGCAGAAACGGTTTCACAAGCTCTGATCCAGGAAACAGCGTCGCTTCTGTGTAAACCAGTTTTCAAAGCACGACGTGTGGAAGTAGAAAGGCCAATATTGAAGGCGCTGAAAGGATCGCAAAAGCGGAGTGAGAGAGTTATCAAATGCTTCAAATGCGGAAAGCCCGGTCACATTGCACGTCATTGCGATCTTGATCCGAATATGAGTGACACTAAGTGATACTCACATCCCTAGTCTGATGCTAAGTAAATGAAGTCAAAACAACAATAAAGCAGACAGTCACTTGTATCTACATAAACGAATAAAACATTATGTTTACACATATTTACGTACACGCAGCAGAGAAGAGATGCACAAACACATGCAGATATCTTATCTGAGAAGCTCCCAAAAGTATGCAGTTGTAATTGTTGAAGTGTCGCTCACAAATACACGCATATGTGAAGCTATATACGTGCATCTGTAGTTATAATTATATAGCGGTAACTAAGTAAATTGTGGAAGCGCCTAGAAGATGCCAGAGTATAAAAGCACCAGCGGTAGTGGCGCTATAATCAGTTTTTGATTAAGCACGCAATCTGTCGGGCAATAGTAGAGTTTCATTTAAGCTATCAGACAGATTGTTTATTAAGCAGGCTAGTTGCAAAGTATAAGTGTTATTGTGAAGTACTTTAATAAAGGCCATTTTTCCATTATTCAATATTGGAGTTATTTATTCAACAGGTTAGCGATACGAACGTTAGCAGAAGATTGCAAATAAGAGGATTTGCCAGTAAATTCGTTACAATATGAATAATGAAGTGACAAAACAGTTGTAGTAATATTACAATTAAAAAATGTTTATTTAATTTTTAGCTAATCATATAAAATAAATATTTGTATGAAATACTACGACTGTACATAAATAAATTAGGATAAAATCTTTATATACTACTATATTAAAATACACTTAAAAAGAGTTAGATTATAAACTATTTTATGACAATAAAGTAACAACTGGTATGCCGCCGTTTGGGTATTGTTCAATAAGCATCAGTCTTTCGGCAAATTACTGTCACTTTTCCCCCGACTGTAGGGTCGTGCACCGCCCAACATACGTTCCAAGAGGCTTTGTTTCGATTTTCGTTTGGACGCCAGCACCTCTTTGCATAGTTCGTGGAATACTTCAGCAACTTGATCAACATGATCCGCCGCTGAGACTTCACTAAATTTACATTCAAAATCTTTAGCTAAAATTTCGCCCTCATCTCGGCTGACTTGCCTTAAATGTACCATATCCACTTTATTCGCTACTAATTGCAGTGGTGTATCGGATTGCAGATCTGATTTTGCACGTCGTATATAATTGAAGGAACTACGATCTGTGATTGAGTAAACAAGTAGAAGCCCATCGGCCCATTGTATTAATTCTGCTGCATTTGGGAATTCGTCATCAGCCTGTGGGGGTGTTGGTTTATTTTTGTTTGAAAGTGAAAAGAGTTTTCAATGACACATTACATCAGCGTAGTTTTTGGTTGCGTATGTTGTTGTTGGTGTGATGTATTACGGTGACATCAGCCAGAATAAAAACGTAAGTCGAAACCAAGGTTGCAATGAAAAGAAAGAAACACAAATGAAACACATTATATATAAGTATGTATATCAAGAAAGACAGGAGTATAATGAAGTATATGCTGATAGTAGTACTTATACAGCCATACATACTATTTGGCGCTTTCATTCTTGCAGCAAAGTGGAAAATTAAGTAACTGTTTCAGTAGTGACACTCATAAACCCTAGTGAACTACTGACGCATACAACAACAATTTACTTTTCCAAATTCAAAAATTTCCCGGTAGTGAAATCAGCAAACTGCAAACTACCTCATCGCAAAGTAGTAGACATGGAACCGAATTTAATGGCGGAAGTACATATTTAGTTGCCTTCCTCTGCTGATTGGATCAATTGGAAAATAATAAGTGCTCTTCAATAGTAGTACTCTGGCCGTTGATGAAGCCAAATTCCTTCTATATGGTTGTTAGTCGGTTGCTGCCTAACACTGTGGACTCAATCAGTCTAATGAGGTCACGTACCGACAAGTTCAACCTAACTGCTGTGCCTCGCAGTTGCAAGGGATACGGGCCGCAGTTAGGTTAGGTTAGGTGGTAGCTGCCCTGATAAGGATAGCTCACTTGGACAACACGAAGGTCCATTGTGATGCCACATACGCCAAAAATAACGGTGACTTAGATCTAACTACTTAGAGAATCGTTGGGTAGCAACGATAAAGCTCTGAATGATACCGATCTCAACTTTGGATAAATCCTCGGGAGATCCAAGTTAGTCGCGACTGAAGTACTTTCGCCTAGTTCTGGCAAAAGCTGGGCAATCAAGCATAAAATGATTTGGTGATTCCATCTCATCATCCTCCATACAGCTGCAGCAGGATGGAGTTTCCAGTATATTGAGACGTACCGCATTGATACCCATGGGACAGTGCAATGTCAAAACCCCAATAACCATTGATAGATGAGCCTTAGTGAACCCAATTATTTCAGCAGACCTCCTGATATCCACTTCCGGCCAGAAAGATCTTGCTACCCTGCAAGACGTGGTTCCGCCCAACGTTTGCTGAGCTGACTCGAGGTCCAGCTGTGGAGGAGCAATCCACAGGTGGCAGCGGAATCCCGAAATCCCTACAACCATCTTCAACCGGTTCAGTTGTACCGATGCGGGCTAAGAGATCCGATTTACAGTTACCCGGGATATCACTATGGCCCGGGACCCAGATAATCTTAATTGTAAAATAATTCGATGCAATCGCAAGCGAGGTCAGGCACCCCCAGACCAACCTCGATCGCACTGTAGTTGACCTCAAGGCCTTGATAGCCGCTTGGCTATCAGAGTAGATGTTAAATTCCCTAACCGTAGTAGCAATGGATAGCATTCCATCCACCGCATCCTTAATCGCAGCAACTTTCACTTGGAATACACTGCAGTGAGCAGCCAACTTAAACTTGCGGCTTACATTTAGCTCTTGACAAAAGACAAAAGAAAGAGAGAGATTGGGTCCCCAGGACAGTTTCTTGTCCAAAACAATCCCCAAATATTTAACCCTATCAGAAAGTACCAACGGTACCCCTCCAATCGAGGGAGTTCTGAAATCGGGCATCTTATATCTCCTTGTAAAAAGAACCAATTCCGTTTTTCCCGAGTTGATCGCCAATCCACGTGCTTCAGCCCACCTAGCCACAGTATCCAGGTAGCCCTGCAGAACATCGCGCAGGGTGCCCAGAAATTTGCCTCTGACTAGGATAGCGAGGTCATCTGCATAGGCAACCACGCGACAACCATTTGCTTTCAGCTCCACAAGAAGCTCGTTGACTACCACAACCCAGAGCAGAGGAGATAGGACACCACCAGTGGCGTGCCCCTTAAGTTTGCTAATAAATTCAACCAGAGCCGCCTCGACTCCTAAACCCACCAGAGCTCTTTCGATTGCCCCCGGTAAGACTTTGTTAAAAGCCCCCTCGATGTCTAGAAAGGCACCCGTGTATGCTCTGGGACCCCTCTATTTGCTTTACAATCGAATGAAGAGCCGTTTCCGTCAATCTGCCCTTACAGTACGTATGCTGTGAAGCCGACAGTAACCCCGAGGTATCCTTTCTCGTAGGTGCAGATCAATCAACCGCTCAAAAGTCTTAAGAAGAAACGACGAGAGAGTGATTGGCCTGAAATCCTTAGGTGATACATGAGAGAGGGCCGGAGTACTCTTATCGTGAGACTGGCTAGATAATTCCACCTCGTACTCCTCGATAAAACTAAAAAAGCTGCGAGTGTCTCGCATAATAAGGTGCACCACATGGACTCCCATTCGGCAGTGCCCTGCAGAAGTCAACAAGGGGAACGAAAGAGATGGTGTCATCCCAGAATTTGCTTACCTGATTCGCAAGCGACCTCACGGTAGCAGAGCTTAGCACTTTGACAGCTGCCTGGTTATCTGATTAGATGTTAAAGTCCCTAACAGTAACATAGACGGATAACATCCTTTAGAGCGGCGACCACCACCTGGCAGATGCTGCAGTCATCGGGCAGCCTAAATTTTCGCCTTATCCCGAGCTCTTGGCAAAATATTCCACCCAGCACCCTCTCGATACTATGTTACCGAGCCTGTGAAACATAATGTGTGCTGAGCATTCGCTCCTGCAAATGATTTAAAAAGGTATGATCCCATTCTCTCGTCGAGAAGGACAAGTTGTTAGTATCATATGATTGGGATAGTAATTCTAAGGATTTATCCCCTAGATCGTTTTAGCAGGCCATATGTTCTTTTGCCACAGCATGTCGGTCATGATTGGTTCCAAGTATACTCCACTCTTCTTTTTCTACTTATAGCGATAGTAAGGATCCTCCAAAAACTTAGGTAGTTTTATTTATATGGATGACCCTCTGCCGGAAAAGCATCACTAAATTACTTGTCTAAACATTGGGAAAAATTTTTGATATTACCACTTTCTACGGTATTCAGAAGCTTGGTGTCGCCAGAGCTTCGTCTACTAAATAAACATGATTTGCCATGGGTAGAAGTTGACAATTGCGTTGGTTGACAGGGGGTTGTGCTTATCCCTTATGTAGGCTAGTGGGAGCAAATTCTGCAGAGAGACTGAGTGAAATAAAATTTTGCAGCGACTGACATAATTAACATGAAAACTCGGGTGTCTTTTTCAAATTAAAATTTCAAGAAAAAATAGATGGTCTCCACATCCACCTCTTATAGTGAGTGAGTTAGTGGTGTTAGGGCACTAGGTCATATCGGCTACAAGAAGCTCAACCCAAATTTACTCCAGAGAAACTATGTGTAGATTTTAGTCCAACTTGCGAAAACCCTCCACTCGCAAAAGACTTCGATTTGTGGATGGTCAAGTTTCATCCTATTCGGACTAGTTAGACCTATATATAAAATTTAAGTTCGAACTTAGTTTTTATTCTGGTTTATTCCTCACTGCCGTGATTTAAGAGGCACACTGACATTCTTCTTCTTGAAGTTGTAAATAAAATTTTTCTGTCCAAACTTGCAATGCATCTATTTGTTTTTCGTCATTAGGGTGGGTCGGCCGTTCAACTTTTATGAACAAAAAACGTCTTTTCGGTAGGAAGATGGTGCAATGAATCTGTACTTAGCAATGTCCAACAAAAGCTCTGAACAGATATCAGCAGTTAGGTTAATTGCCACATCCTTTATTCCCATATGCCTTGGAAAGTCGTTGAATAGCTTCACGGTTGTTGTTTTAACGATAATGATACTCCCTGAAGGTTTTGGGAGTGCTATCAGTGTTGATGGCCACTTGAGAGGTATGGATTCTATATGTTTCGGTAATTAGTATCACTAAGTTACTATCTCATGTTGAACCACCCTCCCAATTCTCTTATTCCATTAAGGGCTTGGGCTTGCCTTTGTTTTGCTTGCTAAATATGTGTAAAATATTGTCAAATACGCTTCAAGTAGGGGAGATTGACATTTGGGTTGGAGAAGCTCTTTTTTAGAGTAAACAGCTGATCTTCTAAGTCAATTTTCCTAATTCAAGCCTTAAAACGATATTTGTATGCCCCAAATTAACAGGGGTATTTTTTTATAGTAATTTTAATAAAAATATGTTTAGTTAAATTGAGTGAAACTCGACAGAGTCAACAAAGGGAAAAGGAATGGAAAGGGGATAGTGGTGCGGAGTAGAACAGAAACGGAGAGAGGGACATGGAAATGCAGAGGTACAAGCAGACACAGGGGAAACGGAAAAGGAGGGGGAGGTGACGAGGGTTTGGAAGGGTATAGGGAAAAGAAGAGTTTAACGATGTGAGGGTGGTATAAGGATATATTTAGGAGAAAAGTTGGGAAAGAAAGCGGAAGAAACGATAGCGGAGGTGGTGAGTAGGTTAGGTTAGGTTGAACTGGCCGGTCCATGAGGACCTCACTTAGACTGATTGAGTCCGTAGTGTTACCGGAAGTTTGTTTTAACGACCAAATTGAAAAACCCTATCAAAAACCAGGACCTATGTTATAAAATAACTCCGTCCTCTTGGCAAATACTAGAAGTTTCCTAGGACTTAAGCCACTTGCTGCTACTAGATCTGACAGCTGTATCACTCCTAATAGCACAGAATGTGCTCGATCGTTTCCTCCTCCAACCCGCACTTCCTGCTTCCTTCCATCTGCTATCACTGACCAAGCCTAATTTAAAGGCATGAGACGCCAGAAGGCAGTGTCCAGTCAGAATACCCGTCATGAGTCTACATTCCTCTCTTTTTAATGATAGAAGCAACTGCGTTAGTCTAAGGTTGTAAGACCTACACATAATCTTCGACACTTCACAGCCCCGCGCTAGAAACCACTCCTTTCTCGCTTGGTCGATCATGTGCACCTCTCGCCTTCGCTTAATCTCGCCCAATCTAATTGGTACGTCTACGGAGCAAGCTTCAAGGGATGCGCCCTTTTTAGCTAGTTCGTCCGCTTTTTTATTCTCATCTATACCCATATGCGCTGGGACCCAATATAGATGTATGCTTCTCCCTGTCCGGATTCTCTCCAGAGACTGCTTACACTCTAACACGCATTTAGATGCTGTGCTATGTGAGATTATTGCGTTAATTGCTGCTGACTGTGAATATAAAAGTTAACACGGTTGCATCTTAAGCTATTCGCTTCCAGGGTTTCTACTGCTTTGGTTACGGCTAATATTTCCGCTTGGAAAACGCTACAGTAATCCGGCAGCCTGTAGGATCTGCTTATTTCCGAATCAGCGCAGTATACCGCAGACCCTACTCCTTCCACTACTTTGGAACCATCGGTGTACACATGTATCGCCTCGTCCGCCATTTGTGCACACTTGCGCCAACTGCCCACCTCTATTGTGGCCTTAAGATCTCCCTCGAATCAGGTACTCTGTTCGTCTTGTGATTGATGCCGCTATACTACTATGGCCATATGGTCGGCGCTCAAGCTGCCCCGCACCACCGAGCCTGGTTGCGGTCGTTAATGCTTTGTTCTTTGCTACCAGGTCTACAGGTGGAATGTGCAGAATGGCATCAGTGCAGCCGTCAGGGTTGTTTTCAACGCTCCCGTAATGTTAAGTATCGATAGTCTGCATACGCCCTCTAATTTTTTGAGGTATGTTGTTTTTTGTGTGGATTTCCACCAAACAAGAACTCCATAGTATAGAATAGGGCTTACAATCGCTGTAAAAACCCAATAAGAAAGAGAGGGCGATAGGCCCCACGTACACCCCAGCATTCTTTTACATGCATAGAGTGCCGTTGAGGCCTTCTTGACCCTCTCCTCCACGTTGAGCTTCCATGAGAGCTTACTGCAAGGTTTCTCCTGTAAGGTCACCCCTCCTAACTTAGGCCTGGTCCAATTTAGGACCTTGTATCTCTTTGTAAACAAGACCGTATTCATCTTCTCCGCATTGACTTTCAACCCCACATCAACCCCGATCCATCAAAGAACTAATCGTTGGAGTAGGACGAACTAAACAAATTATCTTTTCCAAAAAATACCAGTTTCGAAATTAGTTTATCTGATGCCATGCTGCGGGGAATGGTATTTTTTAGATATTAAACCGTTTGTTAACAAAGCTAGATCCATCTTAAAGTCAATCTATAACACACAATTTTCTTGATTGCATTTGTCTCGCCTTACCAATGAAGTAAACATGCAACAGGAATGATTTCATTCAACGCATAGATATAAAACCATAAATATTAATTATAGTATCTACGTAGTTAAATATGTATGTACTTGTACAAAATTAGATAGAGTAAGTTATTGTGTGTGTATAATTAGTTTGTGCGTGTGTGTGCGCGCCATTATGCATGTCCTTGCAATCTCACTTGTCCTTGTTTTGGCGTCAGCCAGTCAGTATGTTTGTAGATATATGAACTCACAGGATAATTTCCTTACCTTGGGGCATGTGTCTAGTAATTCAAATAGGACCGGTTCTCCCTCCACCATCGTTTCGTATTTATATCGATTTTCTGTAATAAACACAAGCATACAAATGCTTTTACATATTATAGTTTAAAATTAAACGTGACTACAGGAATGAGTATTTTTATATAAAAAACAAGTAAAGGTGTCTAAGTTCGGGTGTAACCGAACATTATATACTCAGCGTGAGCTTCAATTGTACATTTAATTTCAGATAAATTACTTTTCTATATAACACGTGGCACCGCCCGTTAAAAAAAATGTCTCCCCATTTCCTCTTACAATGAAACTTGATAAGTGAAATATCATTGAATCAAAACTATTTTTTTGCAAAGTTGCAGCTTACTATTTTCATCTACGACCCTTTTAAAAATCTTTTAAAAAAAGTGGGCGTGGTCTTTAACCGATCTCGTCCATTTTTTCTAGAAATATTTCCTGCTATAGGAGAAATCTGTGTATTACGATCCGTTAATTTTTCTTCGAGTTATAGCTCCAGAAACATAGAAAATTGCTTAGGCATAAAAGGGGCGGGGTCACGACCATTTTTTTAAATTTGAAGTTTTTCCTATTTGTTGTGATAAATAAACTTGGGAAATAAAATACCATTGATATAAAGCTCTTTTTTTGCAAAGATATGGCTTATTTTATTCGTCCACGACACTTATAAAAATCTTTTATATAAAAGTGGGCGTGGTCCTTAACCGATTTTGTTAATTTTTCATTAAAGCATTCCTTATAGCAAAGACAACCTCTCTGTCGAATTTTGTTACGATAGCTTTAACGATTTTTGATTTATATTAATAATATTTGTATTGATTTTATCACAAGTGAGTTTCGGTAATTAGTATCACTAAGTTACTATCTCATGTTGAACCACCCTCCCAATTCTCTTATTCCATTAAGGGTTTTATCATTTTAAAATTTTTTTGCAAATTGTTATCAAGAGTCTCAATATCAGCCTACATGTCAAATTACAACATTCTAGGTGTATTATTTACTAAATAATCAGGTTTTTTGTGTTTTGCAAAATGTTATATATATAAAAAGTGGGCGTGGTTATCATCCGATTTCTCTCATTTTCAACACAAATCTATTCCGGGTCCAGATAAGCTCGTGTACCAAATTTGGTGAAGATATCTCAATATTTACTCAAGTTATCGTGTTAACGGACGGACGGACATGGCTCAATCAAATTTTTTTTCGATACTGATGATTTTGATATATGGAAGCCTATATCTATCTCGATTCCTTTATACCTATACAACCAACCGTTATCCAATCAAAGTTAATATACTCTGTGTGCAAAGCACGCTGAGTATATTTAACATATGCGTATATTGGCTTCCACATACATATCTGTATATTCGAGTAATTTTCACAATTAATAAACAGTCAGGGTCAAAAGAAAGTGTACACACGTGGAAAATAACAATCATAATAAAAACATTAGAAGGTAAAACCATTATCTCTATTCAGCGGCCATAATGGTTTTTTGATTTTTAAAAACATTTTGAAACCTCTCTCCAAAATCTTTTGTGAATGCCAAACCAAAGGAAACATACAAAAATTTGTAAACTTTTTCAAATGTCACAATGATAAAAGAATTGTAATAAATGTATCCAAAGTTATTTTAAAATGGTTACTATTTGGTTTTTGTTTTCTAAATTTGGAGGAAAAACCGTTCGCTTTGTTTAATCAGGTTGCACATGGCCTTGCAGCGAGACCCTACAATGGGGCAGCATACTTGCCATTACCAGCACACTGATAAAAGGAACACCTTTTTCCATTTAAGTCGTAAAACCTGATCTTAATCTCAAGCAGATAACAGCGCTCTAATTACATCAATTTTATCATAAATCGGGTCCTTATCGGCTGCGACAGAACTCTCCGTCCACCGAACTGTTATTGCAAAAAAGGTCCGCTCAATATTCTCAAGAAGCTTCATTCAAGTTTTCTAATGGTTAGGGAAACTAGCAGTCACAACGAGGTTTAGCCATAAAAATTAATTTTTGTATCACATCACAGTTGAATAGGCCCTTTGCGTTATGTGGGGATAATTCGCACAGGAACTGATCTAGTTGAGGCAAGACGACCGGCGTCTTCCGAAGAAGTCGGATTTCCTCTGCAATGTCTGGAAATGTTGACAGAGCAAGACTTTATAAAGAAAACCATTGAAGTTGGGTGCATACATTTGCGAGCCAGCTCCTGTTCTGTTCTAGTTCATATGACTGTCTTGTACATTTGTGGCCTGATGTTAACTCTGCAAGAGTGCAGATTGCTAGCAGGAATACAAGTGGACCAAACCACGCCCTTCATTAAAAGTCCAGCATTATACTCGAATTGGGTCGGGACCTTTTAATTCCTTTGGGAAGAAGTTCGCTTCCTTGCCGCTGCAAATACAACAAAGTCGGCATTTGTGTTACGGGTGTAACGGCTTTTTTCCTTGCAAACACATGAACGCCAATTTGTACATTTTCTCTTGACACTAAACACATTGTTACGAATATTAGCAAAACTAAGGGGTGCTGCCATCTCTAAGCCGATGCTAAGAAGCGCCTTGCATGCACATCCATAGATCAATCATTATGTATCTACTTAACGAATAAAACATTATGTCTACACATATGTGCGTACACGCAGCAGAGAAGAGATGCTCCCAAAAGTATGCAATTGTAATTGTTGAAGTGTCGCTCACAAATCCACACATATGAGAAGCTATATACGTGCATCTGTAGTTATAATTATATGACGGCAACTATGCAAATTCTGGAAGCGCCTAGAAGATGCCACGAGGAAATCACAGAGAATAAAAGCACCAGCGGTAGAGGCGCTATATTCAGTTTCGATTGAGACGACATCTAGAGAGCAATAGCAGTATTATTTTGAAAGTCAGTTCCATTTAAGCTATCAGTTTGGTTATTAAGCCAGCTAGTTGCAAAGTATAAGTGTTATTGTGAAGTACTTTAATAAAGGCCATTTTTCCATTATTCAGTATTGGATTTATTTATTCAACAGTTCAGTGATACGAACTTAGCAAAAAGTCAAATAAGAGGATTTGCAAGCAAATTCGTTACAATATGAAATATTTCCGATTTTTGCATCCATAGCCTTTTTTGTTGTAAGAGTTGTGTTTTTTTCCATTAAAATAGGGAGAATAACATATTATTTAAAAAAAAAATATAAAATTTTCCATTATGTCATGATAACAAAAATGGAGCTAGTTCCATTTAGTATGACGTTAGCCACTTTACTTTTGCGGGGACAATGACAACTTCACCAAAAACAAGCTACCCGATTGAAAAATGTTAATTTTTCTAATTTTGATGATACGACTAAATTATTTTCATAGTTATTTTAAATAAAAAAGAAAAAGATGAGCGCCAAGCGGAAATATTTTAATACAAAATATCAGTCTAGAAAAGGAGGTTTTTCGAGCTCCCGAAAATTTTTTTGGTGGAAGAAAAATGGATCGAATGGAAAGCAAGGGAATATAGCCCTCTTAAGTGTCCGTACGTTTGCTCAGAACATTTTGACAAAACATACACGTTTGTCAATTGCTTGCTCAAAGGAGGTCCTTATAAACCGACACCGTAATTTCTTGATAAATGGGCTACAAGTCCTCATTTTTATTTTTTTTTATTTATTGTATAATTCAAGCGTTGCGCTTTAGGGGGAATTGTTAAACCATTTTAGGGAGAACATTACCCTGAAGCTCTGCAGGTTAGCCACTAGTGATGAGAGTGTTTTTGCCCGTTGTACCAGGGGTCACCTTGGGGCAGCCCCGCCTATAAACATTCTGTGTAGAATTGACATAGATGTGCAGACTTTGGAGGTACACTTTTTCCCAACATGCCTTGAGAAATATCTACTGTAGGGGCATGATAATAGGGCCATGCCAGAACAACAGGATTTTTCGTGTATTTTTTTTCTGTCTAGGGGTCAAGCTGTCATAAAGATATGAGTCATTAACCAATGTATAAGTCGTTATCCATTATTTTTCAATAAAATTGCGTGTTTTACTGTATTCTCAATCGACATATATGCACATAAATCGTGCTAAAGCATATTATTATTGTCTCAGATGACCATTGCGTTTTCATCCTAAAGGAAATTTCCATCTCGAAAAACCACAATTTCGCCTTAAACAGTAACGGTATAGCAACGCTTCTGGCAAAAAACAAATATTATGAAAATTCAAAAATTCCCAAATACGTCAAAAACTTTTGAATGGAACTACCTTCTTTTCTGTATCATGCATTATGTCACCTGAAAAACCTTTAAGAAGAGGTTATATTGATATTTTTTAGCAAGAATACACTTTCTTTTGACACTGACTGTATGAGCATATTAAATCCTCTCACTTTAAAATGAAAGTGAATGGAGCATGAAAACACGCAACTGCTAAAGAGCCTTGCTATGTATGACGACATTAAAATTACACATAAAAAATCCATCATATATGCAGATATATATGAGTTGTTCGTGTGTAGGAAGGAAGTTGTATAAAAACTAGATTTTTTTTGCGTTTCCTAATTCAGTTGCGAGTATATGTGTTTTTTTGCTAAAAATATTAATAATTAAATTTCATGTTTTTGAATTTTTTTACTAAACATTTCTATCACTCATTGCGTTGAAATTTATTCGATTATCTACCACATTTTTATGCTATGCGGAAAGATAAATTGAGTTTAAATATTACGATGTCTCGATCAGTCATTAAAGCGTAAGTGCTATAAAAATTCAATTATTTGAAATGAATTATAAAATAATTATAAAAGTGTTCAGGTGCGACCTTCGCTTTCACAAAAAAGTGGGCATATGTTATATACTATTGACACGTACTATTTGCTATTGTGTGCATTAACCTGGGTCGTTTTGTATGGACAAAAGTTAACCGATATCGCGCCATCAATTTTTCAATAGGATTTGGGCTCAGGAAAAAAAGTTCCACTACGCATACCCAAAAAACTAATTTTCCAGCCTGCGAAAAAAAAAAATGGCGAAAGGGTACATTTTTCGACTAAAACACTTCCCAAAACCAAAATTTTTTTTTTTTTCAAAAAACTGTTGTAAAAACGTTGGCGATAACAGTTTTTGAAAAAAAAAATTTTTTTTTGGCTTTTGGGGAGTATTTTGATTGAAAAATTTACCCTTTCGCCATTTTTTTCGCAGGCTCGAAAATTATTTTTTTGGGTGTGCGTAGTGGAACTTTTTTTCCTGAGCCCAAATACTATCGAAAAATCGATGGCGCGATATCGGTTAATAAATCGACCCAGTCTAGTGTGCATTCAGCATGTGTCAGCCTAGCTGCTGACCTCACTTCTAATAACACCGTAAAATAAAGATAAATTTTATTGAACACACTTATATATCTACAGTACGAGTTTTTTATATTTCTACTAGTCTACATATGACTGCATATTTTTATTAATCTAGTTATTGTATGCATGGAACATGTGAATGAATATAGCTAACCTGACCTAATCTTTCAATAACAAAGCATCATTATTTTATTATTTGTTCTGTGGTTCTTGACCTTTCAGCCTATTATTGCACGTGGATGCTTTTATGCTCCTCAGGCTCTTTACTCCACACCACGAGGGAATTTGGAGTCACGACACCTAAAAATTATAGTATTTGCCTTCCCAGAGCGACGCGTTCACAGGATATGTGAACCGGTGTCTCATTCTCCACAAACCGACCGATTTTTTTGTCGGATAGATTTAACTAACTAAGGTCATATCGCAAATAACGGTGTCTCATATAGTAAACAGTGAGAGTTCGTAGGTCCTCTCTTGTCTTTGTCCTGGGCATTCAATTCAGTGTTGTCTACATTGCTTTGTTTCCCAGTTACTTATGGTTTCACACACTCTGTGCCATGGGATGTTGCTATATTACCCTGATTGACTAGGTAGTCTGCATGTTCTTAACCTTTAACAAATCATTTAGGTCTCCTATGAATTCACTCACTAGCTTGAAAGTAATACTGAACACAGTAAAAAAGAGACACTAATGTATCTGAATTCCAGTACGATTTTTTATACTCAGTTGAGCAGAGCTCACAGAGTATATTAACTTTGATTGGATAATGGTTGGTTGTACAGGTATAAAGGAATCGAGATAGATATATACTTCCATATATCAAAATCATCAGTATCGAAAAAAAATTTGATTGAGCCATGTACGTCCGTCCGTCCGTCCGTCCGTCTGCCGTTAACACGATAACTTGAATAAATTTTGAGGTATCTTGATGAAATTTGGTACGTAGGTTTCTGAGTACTCATCTCAGATCGCTATTTAAAATGAACGATATCGGACTATAACCACGCCCACTTTTTCGATATCGAAAATTTCGAAAAACCGAAAAAATGCGATAATTCATTGCCAAAGGCGGTTAAAGCGATGAAACTTGGTAGGTGGCTTGACGTTATGACGCAGAATATAAAATTAGTAAGATTTTGGACAATCGGCGTGGCACCGCTCACTTTTACAAGAAGGTAATTTAAAAGTTTTGCAAGCTGTAATTTGGCAGTCGTTGAAGATATCATGATGAAATTTGGCAGGAACGTTACTACTATTACTATATATGTGCTAAATAAAAATTAGCAAAATTGGATGAAGAACACGCTCACTTTTTAAAAAAAAATTTTTTAAAATTCATATTCTAACAAAAAATTAAATATCTTTACTGTATATAAGTAAATTAAGTCAAAATTCAACTCCAGTAATGATATGATGCAATAAAATACAAAAATAAAGGAAAATTTCAAAATGGGCGTGGCTCCGCCCATTTTTAATGCCATAAGTCGAACAAAAATTTACCAATCCTTCTCAAATTTGGTAGGGGCATAGACTCTATGACGGTAACTGTTCTCTGTGAAAATGGGCGAAATCGGTGGAAGCCACGCTTAGTTTTTATACACAGTCCACCGTCTGTCCTTCCGCTCGGCCGTTAACACAATAACTTGAGCAAAAACCGATATGTCTTTACTAAACTTAGCCCACGTACTTATATGAACTCACTTTATCTTGGTATAAAAAATGGCCGAAATCCGACCATAACCACGCCCACTTTATCGATTTCGAAAATTACGAAAAATAAAAAAAAATGCCATGATTCTATACCACATACGAAAAAAGGGATGAAACATGGTAACTGGATTGGTTTATTGACGCAAAATATAACTTTGGAAAAAACTTTGTAAAATGGGTGGGACACCTACCATATTAAGTAGAAGAAAATGAAAAAGTTCTACAAGGCGAAATCAACAGCCCTTGGAATATTGGCAGGAATACTGTTAGTGGTATTGCATATATATATAAATTAGTAGTACCCGACAGATGATTTTCTGGATCACCTGGTCCACATTTTGGTCGATATCGCGTGAACGCCTTCACATATACATCTAAGGGCCACTCGCTTTTAAAACCCTCATTAATACCTTTAATTTGATATCCATATCGTACAAACACATTCTAGAGTCACCCCTGGCCCACCCTAATGGCGATATCTCGAAAAGGCGTCCACCTATAGACATAATGCCCGCTCCCTCTTAAAATGCTCAGTAACACCTTTCGTTTGATACCCATATCGTACAAACATTCTAGAGTCACCCCTGGCCCACCCTAATGGCGGCATTTCGAAAAGGCGCCCACCTATAGACCTAGTGCCCACTCCCTCTTAAAATGCTCAGTAACACTTTTCGTTTGATACCCATATCGTACAAACACATTCTAGAGTCACCCCTGGCCCACCCTAATGGCGATATCTCGAAAAGGCGTCCACCTATAGACCTAGTGCCCACTCCCTCTTAAAATGCTCAGTAACACCTTTCATTTGATTCCCATATCGTACAAACACATTCTAGAGTCACCCTGGTCCACCTTAATGGCGATATCTCGAAAAGGCGTCCACCGATAGACCTAAGGCTCACTCCCTCTTAAAATGCTCAGTAGCACCTTTCATTTGATACCCATATCGTACAAACAAATTCTAGAGTCAGCCCTGGTCCACCTTAATGGCCATATCCCTAAATGGCGTCCATCCATAGAACTATGGTCTACTCTCTCTTAAAATAATCTTTAATACCTTCCATTTGATACACATGTCATACAACCACATTCCAGGGTTACCCTAGGTTCATTTTCCTACATGGTGATTTTCCTTATTTTGTCTCCATAGCTCTCAACTGAGTATGTAATGTTCGGTTACACCCGAACTTAGCCTTCCTTACTTGTTTATATTCCTTTTAGTCGAAAAGGTGGTAGTCTTAAGAATGTAAAAGAGTTTCCGAATAGAATGTTTTTAACACGCTTTTATTAGCTTGGCCTGTATGTAACGGAATCTTTCAGCTTAATTTTCACCGGTTTCTAGAAGCCTGATTAATTTGAAACTTTGCACACGTATCAAGGACCGATAACAATGCATTAATGTGGTGGTGCGGTGACATAAGGTCAACGGCCATAAGGCCAATTGGCTTTATTACCACTTTGAATGGCCATATGTTTGATTGAAACTTTGCATACGTATCAAAGCTTGATGACAATGCTTTAATGTGATGGTGCGGGGACATAAGGTCAACGGCCATAAGGTCAATTGGCCTTATTACCCCTTTGAGTGGCCATAAGTTTGATTGAAACTTTGCAAACGTATCAAGGCTCGATGACAATGCATTAATGTGATGGTGTGGTGACATAATGTCAACGGCTATAATGTCAATTGGCCTTATTACCACTTTGAATGGCCAATGGTTTGATTGAAACTTTGCACACGTATCAAGGCTCGATGACAATGCAATAATGTGATGATGGGCTGACATAAGGTTAACGGACATAAGGTCAATTGAACTTAAGACTACCCCAAATGGCCATAGATTTGAAACCTTGCACATAATGCGAAAAACGCATTCCTTTATTAATGATAGAAGTGGATGCATGGCACGTCTACGAAAGAGCATACTGGAGCCCTTTTTAACACGCTTTTATTAGCTTGGCCTGTATCTATCTACGTATCTATGTATCCATGTATGTATGTAACGGAATCTGGAGTGGAGCCGAGAGCCCCGGTAATGCAGAGCTCCGAACTCCGTTGCACCTTTTGAAGCATTTTAAGATAGGTACTTTTAGCTAGCGCATTCCACCAGACCAAGGCACCATAAAGAAGAATCGGGCGCACAATGGCTGTGTAAATCCAGTAGGTCACCTTAGGGAGAATCCCCATGAGGTGCCAATTGCCCTCTTGCAGGTGATTCCTTCTTGGATCGCTCCACTATATTGTCACGCCATAATAGCTTCCTATCCATAATGACTCCCAAATACTTGACTTGATCGCTAAACGCTCAGAACGTACCCCCAATTCTTGGCGGTGTAAGATTTGGTACTTTGTAAATCCTCGTGAAGAAGACAAGCTCGGTTTTATCCGGGTTGACTTCCAAACCTGTGGCGGGTTGTACTCCTGGAGCAACTTCATGATGTCAGCTGGGTCCGTTGGCGTCACTGGAACCCAGGCTCTAGCCCTTGGTCGTGAGGGGATATCACGCGCCTCCACTACCTTGAGGCGCGCGCCCCGATATACCACCCCTATCAGCGTGACGGCGGCCCTGTAGAGGTTTACCGACCTGGCGTCATCACAGGCAGTTAGCTTGACATTGCCCTGGAACCACCCTGCAACGGTGTAAGATGGCGGTGGAGCAGGGATGCCTTTCTTGGCCTTAACGGCCACCGTAGCGAGCGCAGCCTCGATCCACTTCCACTGTTGTTTCGGGATCCTGCCATCTTCGCTGCTATCGTCTATAATGCCAATGAACTGCCGACCCTTGGCAATTTCGGCGAAAGACCGCGTACAGCCTCCCTGCGTCTTGGCCCTTTTCGGTGCCGTGGGGTTGGATTCATCCATGGACCGCTGGCGTTTCGCGGTTTCATCACTCTCGACTAAAATTTTTAAATTACTTGAACTAAAAAATTAAAAATAAATAATAGTTTAAAAAAACTAAAAAATACGCTTTTATAGCTAACCGAACTAAAAAATAGAAAATAATTTTCAATTAAAAAGAGTTTATATAACAGTAGTAGAAGGTCAAACAATCATTTATAGTTAATCACCTCAAAATAAAATTATAATAAAATTTAAGTTATTAACATAATAATTTAGTTCACAGTAAAAAGCGTGTGGTGCTTGATATTGAATGTTACAATCATTCTATTGGCAACTATCTGAGTGGAAAGGTATAAAATGTAGTCAAATTCACCCCACGCTTTTTAATCTGAATTAAATTACTCTGTTAATAACTTAAATTTTATTATAATTTTATTTTGAGATGTTTGACCTTCTACTACTCATATATAAACTCTTTTTAATTGAAAATTATTTTCTATTTTTTAGTTCGGTTAGCTATACAAGCGTGTTTTTTAGTTATTTTAAACTATTATTTATTTTAGATTTGAATGCATGCTAGTTGAGGAAGCTATAGTAAAAGTTATCATTCTCAGTACTGTGGCAGTTCGCTCTAAGATGTGGACAAAGTTGCAAAATAAGCCCCTAAATGGAACTGTTTCAGAAAAGCTGAACATTGGTTCAGGCCAGTCTTCTTTATTTTTCTTTACTTTATTATATATATTTTAATGACCATGACTCATTTAAAAGTATTTAGTCAAGTCATAAAATGACACATGCCTGCGCCAAATTTACATAGAGGTGTTTTTGAATAGTTATGTTGATGAAAACACATTTAATTAAATCCTTTAGCTTCAAAGAGAGTCAAGCACTATTTAAAATTCTTGCCATGCAATCGGGATTTTAGGTTTGATAGTTAAATGCTCCTGAGGAACCACAGAATTTAGACAATTTAGATATCGATCTAGCTCCGTACCTTGGGCTGCTGCACCTATTATCTCTTATCTCTCAAAATATTTTGCGGAACTCTCAGAATAGGGCTTCCCGCATTAAATAAATCCAGATTATATAATCTGTACTATGATGTATTGATGAAAGCAAGCTGTCGATGAGACATTCCTTTCATATCTCTTATGAGGTATTAACTTAGAATTCTCCCCTTCATTTCCCTTGCGGTTGACTTAAAAGGTTCAATGTGGTCATATATTGCATTATTTGAACGAAAATTTATAATTTTCCCTTAGGTACTTTTAGGTACTTTGCAATTAACGTTGCGAAGTGTTGGATTTACATTTGCATATTTCGTTCAAAATAGCGAATAAATATCCGACAAACGATCATCAACGTCAGAACAACTCACAAAAAACTTCTGGAAATCTTCTTATCGCTACAAGAATATGAAGAAGGAACTATTGAGAGCGAAAGCTCTTGGAAATAGATATTACCACCACTCTTGATAATAAGTTTGGAGCTATCCGTAAAGGCAGCTCTGGATTCTGAGACTTTAATTAGACAAGTAAACTCGATACGTATTTTCGGGAAAGGGCTCCAAAATGCTGTCATTGCCAAATTTGATGTCGCTCTGTGTCAGGATTGTATTCGGTCGTACAGAAAGTCTAGTAGGAAAATTTATCTTTATTTCTTCTTTTGCTATTTTTCCTCACATTAGTTCTTCGGTCTCGATGATAAAACAGTTTCTTTTGTGGCCAAATAGCAACTTCGTTAGTCTAAAGGCGTTACAACTTGCTTGAAGTTTACCTTACAAAACTATGGAAGACTGAGCATGATTTTGTGGGTGCGGAGGGAAGTACACTTGAATTATGCACTCCAGCCCATCCTGAAGAGTGTATTGTTTCTTTTGAGTAAAGCGGGTATGCTGTAGAATAAGATGCTCCTCACCTCCTTTTAAAAAATCTTTAAAAGCACATAAAGGGTGTTTACAGTTCCGATGTGGTAAAATGACAGAGGTTAAACCTTTTAATTATAAAAGTGGACTGTAAAATTTAACTTTTAGTAAAAATGAAACTTTTTTAAATACAAAATCCACCCGTTTGATTTTTTGCGTAAATATAAACATAAATACGAATTTTACCTCGCAAAAAATGCGATTAGTCTACGATGAATCAGATATGCGCCGCAAAGAATTACGCGGCTATTGCCAGTTAAAATTTTTTTATAAGGATTTCTTTTGTTTGAGCAAGACCTAAGAAGACACCAGGTGTATTTTTTTCTAAACCTGAACGGGTACTATCAGAAAGGTTTTTTTCTACTCTCCCTTACTGTTTGTAAGGTCTTCTATGTACATTAGGAATAGTGTCGGTAAAAGTCCTATTTGTAATTTACCAATAATATCGAACAGGCTTTCTTTGTATCCCTACGGGTATTGTGGGACAGGTCTTCCTTTTCTGCCTACGTGTACTGTCCGGACAAGTCCTCCTTCTACACCTGCGGGAATATGTCTTTTAAGTTTTAACTCAATGTTTTACATTTTTTTTTCGAATTGATATTGTGGAAAAACCAATAGCACGGTAGTTCCTTAAATAATTTGCTTCAATTCCATTTAACTTATACTTTATTATACCTACTTCATTGCAGTTTTTTTATTGTTCGTTAAAATAGCCTTCATAAAATTTAGGCTGCCTTATCTCACTATACCCAAAAGGTACTAAAGGGGATCTATTATATACCACTGTAGCCAAAAACGATCAAACACAAACCTCTCTCTTTAGGGATTGGGTGCACGGTTTCTTGCAGGGATATTAAAGGCCACTTAAACTCGCAGATTATAAATTTCAAATCTATGAAGGCCTTTCATATATGTTTATCTGTATAAAATGCAGTATTTAATCTGGAAGTAACTTATATAATACTTAGTTTTAAAATTGCTTAAGTTTCGTCAATAAAAAACAATATTTTCTGGTAACTCCTTCTTACCTGTTTGATGATCATATTCACCGATATAACGTTTGGTTAGAAATCGTACAATCAAAGCTGAAAAAGAGGAAGGAAGGTGCTTAATAACTTGTTCGTGCCTAATTAATTAGGGCTGTATTGCTAATGTACATATATCTAACTAAAAGTCTCATAAATAATTAAAGCAATGACATGATATATTTATGTTTGCTCATATCGTGAAGCGGATATCATGTGTCGGTGTAATGTAAATTAAATGAGCAATAAAACGCGTGAACGCCCAGAAAAATTTAGCTGCTAAAACCAAAACTCCTCTAACCATTCACACACCACCTGCCTTAGAACGTTCACCTCAACTAAAAGGAAACATTTTGTTTGTGTCAAGAGAAAAATAAAGTGGCAACCAGAAATTCAGGTCAACTGCTTTGAATTCAAAGAAAAAAAAAAAAAACGGGAGGAGAAACATTAAAGGACAAAACGTTGGGACTTAATTCTCGCAAAATTGAAATGTGAATTTTAGCGTTTGACTTTATTAGAAACACAACTTCATATTTGGAGTTGCTTTAATACCAGTTTAAATGGGAGAGAACAAACACCCAACCTATTTAATGAAGGATTGTGTATGTAAATGTATTCCCTTAAAAGCGCTTATAAAGAGTTGAACACGCCCTGTAGGAAAATGTTGAACTGCGTAACGATAGCTAAATTCTCTCATAGCAACAAAGATGTAAAATAGTCGTCATAAAAGTGTATAGGTTAGAAAAAGAAAAAAATAACACTTAAGTTTAAGTTCACCCCAATTCAATTCCAAAGTTCGAATAAAACTAATAATCACTTGCATATGCTGAGCTTTTCCAAAACGTCTGTCAGTGATGCGGCTTACGCACCTAGAAACTTCTAAACAGTTCATGAAATTTCGATCGTCCAGTTATTACTGTGGCCATCTTTTCCCTGGCTAAATGTTCACGTCGTAAGTGACGAAAGTAAGAATAACATAGTGATATTAGATACACAATAATATTATTTTTATTATTCTTCTTGTAACGATAAGGAGACTCTCCGAAGGTTTGGGGGAGTATTATAGATGTTGGACGTCCTTTGCCGGACGTTGGTTCGACACGCTCCGCAGCAGTGCACAATCAAGATATTAGCTGGAACAAATCGAGAACGATTTGATGTCACTTCGCTGAACATTCAAGTTCATCCAAATCACTCCGTATCTACGGAACGTAGTATTGCCAGGACCTCGTCTGCTAGATAAGCAGAATTTGCCTCGGATATGTTAGTTCGAAGCTATAAATTTTACTGCTTGGAAGAGTTGCGCTACATAACCCCTTGAATATTATTTTCCCTCAATAATTTGGTTTGGTTGCTATGCTGCTCGGATACTAAAGATCTAGGTCCCAATAGGAAGGGAACCACCTTGATGCACTTTTTCCTGTAACAAATTATTACTGAGTTTTGAGGGGCCTTTCATTGCTCCGTTCAAATCAATTGGATCGGTTAATGGACCTGCTCATATCTCCTTTGGAGCAGCTTTGTTTGAATAGTTTGAAACCCAATGTATGCTAGAGGTTGGCATTCGCACAGGTAGTGATTGATTGTTCTTTTGCAGTCCTTCTCACAAAAGCTTGTGCAAATGTTGTAAGTGGGATCACCCAATTCTCTCAGCATGCAGGTCAAGCGGCCAGTGTCACGGGATTGGGGCAATAGTTCTAAAGATTTTTGACCTTGATCTACTAAGAATGTTCTATGCAAAAATCGTAAGTCGGCTATGTTTCCTTGGTTGTCCTGCAGGTATCCTAAGAGTACCAGTTTGATATTGCTTTCTCTTGGAATCTACTTGCATGTTTTTTTGGATTAAGCATCTTGACCGCCTCCCCAGCACCCAGCATCCAGCAAAGCAAATGTCTTGCGAAGTTGTCTGCGTTCTCTTCGCCCTCTGATCAGGAGTCCATATGATATATGAGAATATACCTAAGGTACGAAGCGAGCTCTAGAAATTGCTGTCGACTTTGAAAGATGTGATGAGGCAGTTAAGTGCCAAGAGCGCTGCTTCGTTATCTGAGAAACTGTACGTTTCGCGTCATTTCACCAAATTATCTGACAGGGGTATGCAGATCCGCCCTATACTCTATACTTCTATATGACGTAGTAAGGAATACATACTGAGGGCCACAGCTCAAGTTCCCCAGCAAAGACAGGAACTTCATCGCTGCAGTTCCCTTTAGACATGTATATCCAGACTGAAACTGTTTCCTTGCTATACATCTCGTCGACCTCCAGTCCCCGCTTGAAGGGAACACAAACAAAGGATCCGAAGGATGCTCATTGTAGTTTATTTGCCTTTTTAATGTTGTATTTTTTACCGTTGCTGGCTTCCATAGAATTTCCTCATTCGACGGCAGTATATCTATAGCTACATCACTAGTTTGGGCTTCGACCTCACTTTCTACTGTCGATTCTTTTATTTATAGGAGTAGAACCCATGTGGCTTTTTCCAATCCTACGCTTGACATTTGTTTTCCAACGAAACTCACATACTGTTCTGGATAGGGAGAGGGCAGTAACGTTTAGAGAGTCCAGTAGAAAAGGTGGATTTTTTTTTTGCTGGTAATATAATACTATCTCGGTCTTACCTGTAGTTAGATTATGGCCGCTTTTGGTTTTTCAGACGTGAAGTCTCTGAAACCCCTCCTGTATTTCGCTTATTGTTGAGGGATAGAACTAAAACAGCAATCACGACTTCGTTTGCACAGGCGACTACTCTCATTTCAGAGTGGCGTCCCATAGAGTGAGTTTGCTGATTCCTAACTTACCGTGTGAGTGAAACTGGACGCAAGAGTAGGATTGGGAGTGGGTTAGTTCAATTCGTCACACAAGCTAAAATTAAAATGCCATCTGCTAAAACGAGCTCGTGATATGCAGATTTTTATAATTATCTAAATTTGGGATGTGTGGAACATATATTGTTAGGAATTGAGCAGTCCGGTTCGTCATCAGCGCCAATGAGAAGAACTGAAGGGATACCCACAGTAAGAATTACAGAGGTATACGCTTATCTTGGGAGCCACAAGGTATTTGTCTGAGTTGCTTTTTTGACCTCGTGGAGTGGGTACTTCCAAGATCATGGTGCTTTGTTTCACGATTGCTTTTTATATTGAAGCCTGCTACTACAGATGTCATAAGTTCGAGCAACTGCGGAAGCGATCAACCTGGAAGATAACATAGCAATGGTTATAGGCCTTTAAATGGCTGATGGCCTTGCTCAAATCGAGTTAAAGTCCTATTTTGAAGACATGGTGAGACAGCGATTGATTTCTTTTATATTGTAACGAATTTGCTTGCAAATACTCTTATTTGCAATCCTCTGCCAAGTTCGAATCACTAAACTGTTGAATAAATAACTCCAATTTGTAATAATGCAAAATGGCCTTTATTAAAGTACTTCACAATAACAAACTGTGCAACGAATAGCTTGCTTAATAACCACACTGATTGATAGCTCAATGAAACTCTACTATTCAAAATAGTACTGCTATTGCTCGCTAGATATCGTCTTAATCGCAACTGCTTGACAACTCAAATCAAACTGAATTACTTCTTACTCGCCTGCACCGCTTTTATAGTTTATGCTGCATACTTCTAGGCTCTTCGATTTCCAGAAGTTACTAGTTGTTTCGGCTACAAAATCGCCAGCCACAACTACGTGCACAAATTATTGCTCTCTATTGTGACAACTCAGATAAGATATATGCATGTGTTTGTGCATTGCCGCTCCGATGTTCGTATACGTACATATGTGTAGACGCAATTATTTATTCGTTTTTGTATATTCATAATGATTGAATTATTGATGTGAATGTTTGTAGTTTACAGTCTCTCGAGTACACATAGGCGTATAAGTAAATGCATCTGTGTGTGACATCTCTCTGGGCTGCCTTATATATGTGTATACTTGATTTGATTATTGATGTAAATATCGCTTAGCATAGCCTGAGCATCGCCCTAGTGATGGTATAGCTTAGTGATGCTAATATCCGTGACAATATTATGTGTATGTGTGATTAAA
This sequence comes from Eurosta solidaginis, assembly GCF_040869045.1. Taxonomy (NCBI): domain Eukaryota; kingdom Metazoa; phylum Arthropoda; class Insecta; order Diptera; family Tephritidae; genus Eurosta; species Eurosta solidaginis. Next base: position 213,421,532 of record NC_090323.1, read on the forward strand.
GCAGTTCTTATCTTCTCTTTCTTCTACTTTTAACAATGATTAAAGGTGCGATCGCCAACAAATTGTCATCAACATCTTCTAACATGTGTCCAAGGAAATTATCAGTTTTAAATGGGTTGAACTAAAAAGACATTGGTGTTGGTGGCGTTGATTGGTGTCATGTGGATACCCATAAATAGTTCTTATCGAAGTCCTGAGAATTTTCACTGTTTCGTAGCGAAGGGTCCCACTCAATAACACTAAACGAAAACTAGCATCTACTTCGAGCACCAAAAGAGGTTAAGTCTTCCGCCTTGTTCTTTACCAACTCAGTGTAGGTCCTCTCCTTCAACTGCTGTAAAGTGTGTAAGCGGTTAGATATATTTTTTTAGCCCCATACATCTTTCTTTATATCAGTATAACTATAATCCGACTCATCAAATTTTCCAACTAGACCTACGTTTGCTAAAATTGTGTGTTTATATGTGGTTACCTGAAAGCGAAAGGAATTCACTTTTACAAACAGCTGCTATTATTCAGCCAGCAGCGAAGCCGATTACGATGAGGTTGTTAAACTCGCAACCTAAAAAAGGACATCCGTTTCCAATTTATGCACAAATGCGGGAGAGAGGGTATGATGTTAGTGAATTTCATATTCAAATGTGCATGTCTGTATGTACAAAAGTACTGTAGTATGTGCAAGTTGTTGTAAAGTGTTAGTGCCGGTGAATTGCACCTTAATGTTGCGTGTTTGGATAGCACAAAAGGTGAACACAATACAGACATATGAAAATGATACAAACATATAAAGATAGAACAAGGGAGGTTGTTGCATATTTTAGGGCGTTTGAACGTACATTTGCACGCAAAATTTCGTTCAATACAAAACTAGTAAATATGTAAAATACAGCAAACACACACATAAAACAAAGATAGTTACATGGAAAAAAAGCAGAAAGGCAACAAAAACAACTGAAGCAGTAGAAGAAGCAGAAAAACCAAACAAGTGGAACAAACCCACGCACATTATCACATGAAAATTGGATCGAGTCATACAAAAGCATCTGATATTGTTTAGTATGCTTTTGTGTGGATGAGTGTACGTTTCTGCCTTCAAGCCCAGACTATAGCGTGGACAGTTACACTTTACGTACGTTCATCCAGGCAATTACATACATACATATGTATAAGTTGGTACTGCTTTTATGCAAATGACATTTTGTCCACTTGATTTTGAGTTTCTGGAAGTCCTTTACAGAATGCAACGACTCGCATAATGCATGCGCACATCTCTAAATACATTTACACATATGCACTTGTTTAGTGTAAGCCTTCTGGGCGAATTTTGGATTCATGAGAAGATTGCATGATCGGAAGTGTAGGTGAACTATTTTTGTGGGAAAATTGGAAAAACTTGTAGATGCTTATATGCACTATATGTACTATGTACATATGAACATTTGCAAAATGGGATATACCCGTACGGTATGTAAACATATTCTTTCATTGCTTGTATTTAGACTAATTGTGCTTTTATGCCAAAGAAATTGTCCTAACGGGGCGGAGGTGTAATGTATTTCCGATGTTTGTAAGTTGTCAACATTTTAAAGAGAGAAATTTTGTAAGTTTAGTGTGTCAAAGAAAAAAATGGGACTACTGAGAAAAAGGTCTTGCTTGTGAAATTTGAATTGACGTGAAATTGAGACTTTGTTAGTTCTTTAGATTGAAGTATGTATAATATGCTACTTACTTCCTTTCAGAAGTTTTGTGATTTTTCAAACGTTTACTTATGTACATATGTAGGTTGGGCTTTGTTTGTTTTGTTAGGTTTGACTGGGCCCAGAATTTTCAACCCAGTCCAACACTTAGGCCACCAATGGGCAAATTGCGATGCCCTAAACGGTAAGTAACCATTTCTGTACCAGCTTCCTTGGATCTAATTCATCTCCTTAAATTCAAGCTTGGAAATCTCCGAAGATCATTAAAAAACAGTTGAAAAAGAGCAGCCAAAATCGTTTTACGTAGTGCCGGATAGTGAAACAGAATATGCTGCACGCTTTCCTCCTCCTCAATACATTTGCAGCTGTGACAGTAATTTTCAGATTCTATGCCCATCTTAGCGGCGTGAGTACCTATCAAACCCATTGTGATCATTGAGAGACCTTACCATGTACGAAAACCCTCATTTATTCAGGAATGCCAAACCAACCTAGATGACTCCAACGTAGGGGGCACTGTCTAGAGCATACTTTACCGCCTTTCAGTGTTTGTGCTCGCAAGGAATTTAAAAAGAGCCACAAATATACCTGTGGAATTGTTTTCGGAAAGGATATCGGGAGTCGCACCCCTCGTGGCTCATCAAGCCCACCAGTTGCCTCCAATATCCCTGTGTCTAGGTATCGAAATAAGGCTGATACTGCTCATTGAGTGATATTTGGAAATTCTCATTATGTTCTCGTCTATATGCACCGGTATAAAATTATTCATAGCACCGCGGCGCCGTTGAGGTGTTGTGGTAGTGTGCTCCACCTACCAAACCGAAGATCGTGGGTTCATGCCCCGGCCACAGCAATGTCAAAATTTAAGAAACCAGTTTTTTGAATTAGAAAAAAGTTTTTTTAATCGGGTAGCCACGCAAGCACATACCACTACTCATCTGCCTTTTAGATGCCGTTCGGAGTCGGCTTCGAGCCATTGGTAAATTAGTTGATGGTACTTTGAGCCTCTTTGTTGTAAGGGAATGAAGGCTGTGTAATTCCTTGTGACACTGGAAATGCGAGTATCAGCAAGTACTGGTATTAAAATCTGGGTTTTGGTGCTCATGATCGTAGTATAACCACTTCCTTCATTCTTCCAACTGCCAGTCTCTGGTTCGCAGGGTATGGACATCGACTGTTTTCTTCGCTTTCAAGTACAGTGGTGGTATGTGCCGAATAGAGTTACTCTGGACTCTTTGTAAGCATTAGAGGTTCGTCACCTTTGTAAGTGCCGGCCATCCAACCAGAACAGCATACAGTAGAATTTGGCGTGCAATGGCTTTTTAGATCCAATATACTAACTTGAAAGAAAAATCCAACGAGACACCAATGGATCTCTTAGAGGAGGACCACGCAGTTGTTTCTTTCTTTACCCGATCTGTTATACTTTCAATGCAGAGTAGCCTACTGTGCAGGTTGACTTCCATATACTTGCCTGTATCGGTATAAGATTTACCGATTATATCTTCTTGTGAAAACGGAGGGTTGATGTGGAATCTCGAACTTCTTGTCCAATTATTGTTGATAATGCAAGCTCTATTAGATTGCAGGGAGATTGACGAAGTTTTCATTGCATAATAGCGCAAATATCGTCAGCGTGGGCAATCACCTTACCATGAGTTGCAGTAATCGGTTAACGGTCACCACACAAAGTAGCGGAGAGAGAACACCTCCTTGCGTGGTGCCTATATTTACCACCCTGTGGTAGCGTAGTTCATCCTAGATCCATGTTTATACTTTTGCTAGTAGCAGTTTTGTTTCTAAACTATGCATCAATCGACTCGCGAGCTCGTTTGTTTTAGAAACAAAATGTAATTCATCAGCAAACTAAATCTTATTACAGGGTACAGCCATCACATCTGCTGATATTTCGCTTTTCGCAAGTAATGAAGAAACAAGGTGCTGTTCTATGTACTATCTTGCTAAACTGCGAACCTACTGTAAGCCACATATCGTAATGGACAATCCCGTTAAATAAGCTAAAGGTAGAGGGAGTAAAGTTAGAGAGAAGGAGAGGCGAAGACAAAGAGGGCCTGATGGGAAGAGGAAGATAGAAAAAAATAAGGAAAGCAGAGAAGGTTATGAGAGGTGTCAGCGAGAGAGGTGGAAAGAGAGAGAGAGGGAAGTGTAGAGCAAATGGTATACAATGGTAAAGCGAGAGATAGAAAGACGGAGAAGTAGAGTGTCCGGGAAAGAAAGAGATAGATGTAAATTCTAATAGAATGGAAGAGCTATATCGGATGAGACGGTGAGATGCAGAGCTAAAGAAGGAGAGGGCTATGAAAAGAAACTTCTTGTCAGCAACAACTCCCAGGATAGAGGTGAAGCGAGGTAGAGATGAGAAGTGGTTATAGTATGAGCCGATTTGAATTCCATCAGATCGTTTGTGACAGCTCAGATACCAACACAAGAGGTGAGTAATTTTTTACTTTTATTTTAAGCGAAGATTTGTGTATTTTTAATACGAGTGATGGGCCTATTTTCATTACTGCGGTTAAGGAAAAGGTGTTTCGGTAGGTCTGTTTCACTTGATACCGATAAGGAAGGTTATTTCAGAGCACACTTTCTCCAACCACCGGCGCACACAGTTCTTCTTTGATGAGCCACGTTCTAGTAACTTCCAGTCGTGTAAATTGGATCTACATTTTTATAGGTTGGAAGGATTGCTGTCAGTGGTGTCGTTAGTAGACTCGCTGATATGTGATGCAGCCATCGCTGTGGGCTGCTGTCATTCAAGTTTTTAGGAAAGTCATTAAACTTTTTACGAAATTGTTAAACACCTTAATGTTTAATATAATATTAAATAGGATACATGCACATTCGATTGGAACTGATCGCGTAGACGCCATCGCAAATCAACTTATGCATATGAGACAACCATAAATAAACGAATATACTACACTCTTATTTAGTATTTGCTAATTGCCTGCACAAAGAAATTTGCGAAAGTACTTAAATTGGATAAACATTATTTTAAATGCTTAAGTACACACATTGTATTTGAAAAATTCACGGTCATAGAAAAACAAAAAACTGTATTGTATATATACTAGAGTGATCCCTATAAATAAAATAAACCATTATATCCAGATAATACCAAAAAATGCTTTCTTAGCCGAAGCGTCTTCGTCCATTCGCATAACATAACCTAGCTAGTTATTGCTGTTGTAACGATAAGGACACTCCCCAAACGTATGACCGTTTGAAATTATGAAACTGTAACAAATCGTTTATTTGTTTTCCATAAAGCACCCTAATATGTATATACTTAAGTGTCAAAGAAGATTTCACTTTTAAGGAAATAATTATATCGTCAAGAGACACAAAGAATTTCATAAATAATTGTGCATGATAGCCAATTAGGTGCTATATGACATATTTGAGATTTTAATTGTCGTGTGCAATGAATATAATTTTTAAACTAGGCCACCATTACATCATAATCCCGCTTAGAATGAAAGGTAAAATCTTCTCTCGTCGAACAAAATCACGATAAATACCTCTCTCTTTATCTTAGGAAAAGGTATGGATTGACACCTTAAACGGTGTCGTAAGAAGACATCGTAGCCCAAGGGGTTTACAAGCGTAGCTCACAGCTTCCGTAACCCAATCGTCAACCCCACCTAAGCGAAGCGAATCCCTTTACAAATTAAATGTATCATTCACATACTTAGCAGGCAGGCGAGCACCACCCGACCACCTCGTTTGCTAGGTTAGTACCTTAATAGTGCTTTTTGCCGGAAAGTATCAGATAACGCCATACGCCCAGTACCCCAATATACATGTATAATTCTCCCTATCCCGGTTCTTCCTAGAGATTGCTTGCATTCTAACAAACTAATACACTTTAAGCTATACGAGATTATTGCCTTGATTTATTCTTGGGTGTTAAGAAAAACACTGGCGTTGGATGTGTAATACGGACGTCGGGGTTCTTTTCTCACATTATAATAATAGTTTATAATCCTCTAATTTCTTGATTTTGGTTCAGTTTTGTGTGGATGTCCACCAAGCGAGGCCTTCAAATTCTATGACAGGCTTCACAATCTCTGTAAATGCTCAATTAGAAAAAGGGATCTCATCTCACGCTTATACCATTATTATTTAACATTCACGAAGCGTCGTCAAGGCCCTCTTCACTCTCTCCTCCACTTTGAGCTTCCAAGACAACTTACTGTCGGTAATGATTCCTATAATCATGGCCTTGCAAGACAGTTTTTATCACGCCTGGCACTAGATACAACTTTATTATTTCCTTAACCCGCTGGAACGTTGCTCCTTTCTCTATCCTTTTAAGTGGCTGATATAGGCATGTTCTGAGAAGGATGGCCTATGAAGGATCCCCATTCATACCTTAGTATATCACGTTCAGAGCGTAATGTGATATCATAGAGCATTGTTGCCTCATCACCACGCATTGTGGTGCGCATTTGCATCTGTGCCTACGGTCAACCGCCTTTTGTGGCCTCCCTTTTTCGCTAGCCTCTTGCAGCTTACAAATTATGGGCCAGAGGACTGGATACCAGGATAACTACCTGCTTAATTTTCCCCTCCACGGTCACTACTGCGAGGTTCTCAGTAGTGTTTTTATGCAGCAAATCTTCTAGTTGTTCGCAGTAAACGTCAAACGAAGGGTTAAGAGAAGTTGGGGTTAGGAGGAGTTCACCCGGCGCCACTTTACTGTATTGGAGATTTACCTGTTAGCCTCACATCACAATTCGGCTATTCTTCCAACAAATTCGTCGTGACGTAAACGCCCTCTTTTCACCCTCTTGTTTTCAGGCTTCGAGGTCCCTCTGAATCTCTCCAGCTTCCAACTATGATTTGTATCGTTGGAACGTCCGGCAAAATGTAATATATATTGTGAATAAGTGCGTTCACTTACAAAACTTCTTCCCAAGTGGACATTTTTTTTCTCCATTGAGATAAAACGACGAAAATTGGAAGAAAAGCTCGGCCTAAAATCTCTTTGGAGGTTATTCGCACATTACATTTATTTTATTTTTATAAAAATTGCGATCAGCGGTATGTCAACCATCTCACATTTAAGAGTTTTGGCTTAGAAACGTTGGAAATTTTTCTTTTTCAGTAGCGTATCGATAAACCATTGAGAAGTAATTGTTGAGATAGTTTGTAACCAGTTATTGAAAATGCTACATTACCCCGGAGTTTTCTGTTTTGGCTATTTCTCCGGATCTGAACATGAACAGAGCATGGAGTAGAGCCGTAGCATAAACAAGTGATAGGATTTCTAATGCTCTGTTACGAGCTATGCCGTATTTCAAAGCGTAGCAAATAAGCAGAATAAAAACTCCAAACGAAGAGATATATGTAGTGTAGAGAGGGCAAAAACAAAAAAATTAATGCTATTCGCTCTCTTAGGCATTGTGAGGCAGAACTTTGTTTTTTTTCGCGCTATTAGTTATCTACAACAACTTGCAATGCAACGTGGGAACCCTCCCTCTTTTCCCAGATGCAACAGTGACAATAAAAGCAAGAAGCTACAACAACAACTTAAAGATGGTATAAAACCAAAAGTAGAAAACTCAACAACATCATAACGCTAAATCAGCTCCAACAATAAACAAGTAAGGATGGCAAGTTCAGGTGTAAACGAATATTATATACTCAGCTTTGGAGACAAATGTTGGAGTTGAATGTTGACATAATTTACGTATATACTGTAAAGATATTAAATTTTTTGTTTTTGACTTACAAATTTTTTTTTAAAGTGAGCGTGTTTGTCTACCGATTTTGCTAATTTTTATTTAGAACACATATATTAATAGGAGTAACGTTACGGCCAAATTTCACCATGATATCTACAACGACTGCTAAATTACAGCTTGCAAAATTTTTAAATTATCTTCTTTTAAAAGTGGGCGGTGCTACGCCCATTGTCCAAATTTTTACTAATTTTTCATCGCTTTATCCGTCTTTGGTAATGAATTATCGCACTTTTTCGGTTTTTCGAAATTTTCGATATCGAAAAAGTGGGCGTGATTATAGTCCGATTTCGTGCAATTTGAAAAGCGAACTGAGATGAGTGCCCAGGAATTTACATACCAAATTTCATTAAGATAACTCAAAATTTATTCAAGTTATCATGTTCACGGACAGATGGACGGACGGAAGAACGGACGGACGGGCATGTCTAAACGAATTTCTTTTTCGCCCAGATCATTTTGATATATGAAAGTCTATATCTATCTCGATTAGTTTATTCGGCTACGAGGTACCGTTATGAGAACAAAATTAATATACTCTGTGAGCTCTGCTCAGCTGAGTATAAACAAGTAAGGAAGGTTAAGTTCGGGTGTAACCGAACATTACATACTCAGTTGAGAGCTATGGTGACAACATAAGGGAAAATAACCATGTAGGAAAATGAACCGAGGGAAACCCTGGAATGTGTTTGTATGACATGTGTATCAAATGAAAGGCATTAAAGAGTATTTTATGAGGGAGTGGGCCATAGTTCTATCGGTGGACGCCATTTAGGGATATAGCCATAAAGGTGGATCAGGGTTGACTCTAGAATGCGTTTGTACATTATGGGTATCAAATGAAAGGTGTTAATGAGTATTTTAAAAGGGAGTAATCCTTAGTTCCATAGGTGGACGCCGTTTCGAGATACCGGCATAAAGGTGGACCAGGGGTGACTCTAGAATTCGTTCGTGCAATATGGGTATCAAACGAAAGGTGTTAATGAGTATTTTAAAAGGGAGTTGGCCTTAGTTCTATGGGTGGACGCCTTTTCGAGATATCGCCATAAAGGTGGACCAAGGGTGACTCTAGAATATGTTTGTACGATATGGGTATCAAATGAAGCGTGTTAATGAGTTTTTTAAAAGCGAGTGGGCTTTAGTTCTACAGGTGGACGCCTTTTCGAGATATCGCCATAAAGGTGGGCCAGGGGTGACTCTAGAATGTGTTTGTACGATATGGGTATCAAATGAAAGGTGTTAATGAGTATTTTAAAAGGGAGTGATCCTTAGTTCTACAGGTGGACGCCTTTTCGAGATATCGCCATAAACGTGGACCAGGGGTGACTCTAGAATGTGTTTGTACAATATGGGTATCAAATTAAAGGTATTAATGAGGGTTTTAAAAGGGAGTGGCCCTTAGTTGTATATGTGAAGGCGTTTTCGAGGTATCTACCTAAATGTGGACCAGGGGGATCCAGAACATCATCTGTCGGGTACCGCTAATTTATTTATATATGTAACACCACGTACAGTATTCCTCCCAAGATTCCAAGGGCTTTTGATTTCGCCCTGCAAAACTTCTTCATTTTCTTCTACTTAATATGGTAGGTGTCACACCCATTTACCAAGTTTTTTTCTAAAGTTATATTTTGCGTCAATAGACCAATAAAATTACCATGTTTCATTGCTTTTTTTGTATTTGGTATATAATTATGGCATTTTTTTCATTTTTCGTAATTTTCGATATCGAAAAAGTGGGCGTGGTCATAGTCGGATTTCGGCCATTTTTTACACCAATACAAAGTGAGTTCAGATAAGTACGTGATCTGAGTTTAGTAAAGATATATCGATTTTTGCTCAAGTTATCGTGTTAACGGCCGAGCGGAAGGACAGACGGTCGACCGTGTATAAAAACTGGGCGTGGCATCAACCGATTTCGCCCGTTTTCACAGAAAAGAGTTAACGTCATAAAATCTATGCCCCTACCAAATTTCAAAAGGATTGGTTAATTTTTGTTCGACTTGTGGCATTAAAAGCATCCTAGACAAATTAAATGAAAAAGGGCGGAGCCACGCCCATTTTGAAATTTTCTTTTATTTTTGTATTTTCTTGCACCATATCATTACTGGAGTTGAATGTTGACATAATTTACTTATATACTGTGAAGATATTATATTTTTTGTTAAAATTTTACTTTAAAAAAATTTTTTTTTTAAAAGTGGGCGTGGTCCTTCTCCGATTTTGCTAATTTTTATTAGGCGTACATATAGTAATAGGAGTAACGTCCCTGCCAAATTTCATCATGATATCTTCAACGACTGACAAATTACAGCTTGCAAAACTTCTAAATTACCTTCTTTTAAAAGTGGGCGGTGCCACGCCCATTGTCCAAAATTTTACTAGTTTTCTATTCTGCGTCATAAATTCAACTCATCTACCAAGTTTCGTCGCTTTATCTGTCTTTGGTAGTGAATTATGGCACTTTTTCGGTTTTTCGAAATTTTCAATATCGAAAAAGTGGGCGTGGTTATAGTCCGATATCGTTCGCTTTAAATAGCGATCTGAGATGAGTGCTCAGGAACCTACATACCAAATTTCATCAAGATACCTCAAAATTTACTCAAGTTATCGTGTTAACGGACGGACGGACATGGCTCAATCAAATTTTTTTTCGATCCTGATTATTTTGATATATGGAAGTCTATATCTATCTCGATTCCTTTATATATGTACAACCAACCGTTATCCAATCAAACTTAATATACTCTATGAGCTCTGCTCAACTGAGTAAAAAAAGACAAGGTTCTACATTACAATGCCTAACAGAGCAATAGCATTTCGTTTGCAGTTCATATTCTGCTATTTTCTCGGCTCTGAAACAACGTAGCTAGTGGCAGAGCTTAACAAATGCTATCACTGTTTTACGCTATGGCTCTGTTCTATGCTTTGTTCTTGTTCAGAGCCAGAGCAGTAGTAGAGCATATTTTTCGTTGCTTCTGCTGCTCCGGACTAGCAAATGCAAACAGTGTTTGTAACTAAGGCAATTGGTATAGATTTCTAATAATATAATTGTTAAAGTACTTAAAAACTATTTAAATTCTATATCTTATTAGTATTGACAGCATTTGACTAATAACAACAAAACATACCACTCTTGCCAACGCTTGGCGCTCCAACCACAGCAATTTTCAGTTCTGTCAAAGTTGATTTCTTGCGACGAATTCCTCGTGTGGTCATTACCGTTAAATTATTATGTACAATGTGTAAAACTTAAAAGCCACACACAACAATAAACCACAAAAGCAAACCACAACCAAAATCCACAGATGATTTGCACAAACCGAAATGAGTAAATAAATTAAATGTTTGTAAAAGCGTTAATGTTAAATAAGTAAATAAGTCGCTTGCCGTTTACAAATGTATGAGCAGGTGAGTTTATCCAATACGATAGAAAATACACTTGCAGTTATTCAATGCAGCAATCACTAAATTCAAAATACTCTTCCTTTCACAAGATTTATGCGTTGTACATTTATTTAGTTTTTCTTAAATATAAATGAAGAAATTTGTTGATTTTGGCTGTAACAATAAATAAGGCATTCATTTAATTCACAGATTTTAGACGCACTGATACAACTATATATTACAAATTTGTATATTTGATTTTTAGTTTTTAAGTCGTAAGTTTTATTAGTTTATATTTTTATTTTTTTTTCTCATTTATTTTAAAATTTTAAACGAATACATTTTGTATATTTTTTTATATTTACTACTATCTTAGAAACACTTGGGCCAAACCTATTTGAAATAACTTTGGTATAAAGAGAGTGTACTACTTTCTGAGTCGTTTTAGCGATATGATGCCACAAAGGATGTCTTTACAAGGTTGCCATCTGTTTGAAATTTTTTAAATATTAAATTAATTGTGCCAACTTGTGTATCAAATGAAAAGTATTTTACGTCGTATTTAAATGAAAATATATCTAAGAAGTGTAAATTTATTTATTTATTTATACATTCGTAAGTATCTCTAAAACGATCATCGCCGTTTGTAAACTTTGTAATCTTTCTCTAATATCAATAACAAAAACAATTGTATAAAGTAATATGAGCATGTCTCGCTAATTGAATACAGTTGTAATATTGATATAATAGTGAACAGCGGAAGTACTGCTTATAAAAGCACTACTATAAATCCAATGTTACTAAGCTCTCGAGAGCGCGCCTATATGTATTCCACGCAATTAGGATTAAAAACATATAGAATTAGTATATACCTAATGGTGTATTAAGGAATAGCAACAAAAAGGCAATACATAGAGATCAACTGCAACGCGAGCAGCGGGGAATTCATATGGCTGAGTGGATAAAAGCATCTGGCTTTACAATAGTACAAAGTATGAATTTTGGAGATTTCGAGTTCAGTACTCAGCTCCCCAGAAGCTAGTTGATGAAGAAGTGAAATTCAGAAACATGTCCTAGTAACCACCAAAGTTTGTAAATTTTTAAAATTTTCTCTAATATCAACTAAATAAAAAAAAAAAAACAATTTAATTAAACAAAATAAATTTAAATTAATTTAAATAAAATAAAATAAAACAAGACAAAACAAAATAAGATAAAATAATATAAAAAATAGAATAAAATAAATAAAAATTAAACAAATAAAACAGATAAATAAAATTAAATAAAAGAAAAAAAATTAAAAAAAAAAAAAAAATAAAAAATTTTATTAAACAAAATATGGCTAGCAATAGAAAATTGTTGTTGAAACAAAATATTTGTTGTTTGAAACAAAAGTATTTCTAAGTATTAATATTTGTATTCCTTTGTATATAAAATGCTATCTCGAAAACTGTTTTAAGTGATTTGGGTAAAATTTATAAACTACTATTAACTTAACGGGTTTCGAAGACAGATAACACACTGTCTGGAAGAATCTACTTATTTTTTATTTTTTGCTGGGAAAAGGTGGCACCCACCGAACCCTGCTAGCACTTACTCTTACATTTTCTAGCAGTCATTGTGAATTAAGCGTGACAGAACGCTTAGATGGATTTTGATGGAAATTGGTACACAGATAACCAGTATCTTGGAAAGATTTACACACTATACATTTTTGGAAAAGCATCGCCTCTTATATTTTTTTTGTAATTCTTATAACTTTAATAATATTTAGTATGTATATGTGTCGTTTAGATCGAGGTGTAAGTAATTTTGATAAACTGAGCAGCGGCACCCTAATTCCCCTTGAAATATTTTTATAAACGACTATAACTGAGTTGACTTGCATCAATAATATTTGGTTAAATAGATCCAGGCCTACATAATTCACAGCCACCTACTTCTACTTAGAAGGAATACTCGGCGTTCATTAGGGAGCATTTTAATATTATTTCAAGACTGCTTCGGGATTATGTGGAATCATTTCGGGATAATTTTAGGCAACATATAAGAATTAATGTTGGACCATTAGCACTGTCTCTGTTGTTTTTCTAGATTTTTTCGTGGGTCGTTTTCGAATTATTTCGGGATGTTTTCGGATAATCTCCTGTAATCTGTCTCAATATAACTTCGGGGCAATTTGGATATAACTCGTGCACCTTTTATTGAAATCTTCATTTATAATTGATTGTAAAACAATTTTAAAATACAGCAAAATATGTAACAACAAAATAAATTTTTTATTTAATAATTTGGGGCAAATTTAAACAACATGACATTAGGACGGACAAGGCGACAGCTCTTTCGATTATACCTTGTAAATCTCTTCGAAGCATTGTCTCCCGGAAGTGGGATTCGAACGCACACTCCTACTATGGTTGAAGTGCTACAAACGCATTCAGGCATATCATGCCTTAGTTGCTGTAAACTTATGCCAATTGCCTTATTAAAAATAATTTGTTATCTTATTTCTAATAATAATTTCTACATCTGTTTTTTCTGTTAAAGAAATATTTGTTCATTCATTTGGCACATATTTGTTTTCTTAAAAATTTCTGTATTGGAATTTGTATTGCTTTTGATTATTTATTGCTTCACTTAATGCGTAAGCAATCATCAATTGGTGTCGACCGAGGGGCGAGGTACTCGAATCACTAACACATATTCTATATATAATACATACGTTGATGTAAACACAAAAAAAAAAAAAAACAAACGAAGAAGAAAGTTTTTTCGACGAAATAAAAAGGCTGTGCAAAAGTTTTGGAGAATGTCGTGCTAAACAGCTGTTTATATGTGCTTAGGAGTGGTTATTATATAAGTATATAGTAAATAAATAGTTCGCATTTTTTTTCAAAATTTAAAATTTAATGTCATTCCTGTCGCTATGATAAATGGACCACTGTGCGCTAAGTATAACAATCCTATGCATAATTTTAAAACTTGAGGGTTTTTTTTTGGAAACTGCCACAAAAAATATCCACATTTTAAATATAAACATGGAAGAGCAAAAATTTTTGTCTGCAAATATTTTTAAAACCTTTTGCGTCTTTGGCGGAATTTCAATGTCAAAATGTGATTTTTATACTCAGCTTAGCAGAGCTCACAGAGTATATTAACTTTGTTCGCATAACGGCAATCCGTAACGGCATAAACTAATCGAGATAGATATAGACTTGTATATATCAAAATGATCTGGGCGAAAAAATAAATTCATTTAGCCATGTCCGTCCGTCCGTTCGTCCGTAAATACGATAACTTGAGTCAATTTTGAGGTATCTTGATGAAATTTGGTATGTGGATTCCTGGGCACTCATTTCAGATCGCTATTTAAAATGAACGAAATCGGACTGCAACCACGCCCACTTTTTCGATATCGAAAATTTCGAGAAACAAAAAAAGTGCAATAATTCATTACCAAAGACGGATAAAGCGATGAAACTTAGTAGGTGGGTTGACCTTATGACGCAGAATAGAAAATTAGTAAAATTTTGGACAATGGGCGTGGCACCGCCCCCCCACCCCCACTTTTAAAATAAGGTAATTTAAAGGATTTGCAAGCTGTAATTTGGCAGTCGTTGAAGATATCATGATGAAATTTGGCAGAAACGTTACTCATGTTACTATTTGTGTGCTAAATAAAAATTAGCAAAATCGGATGGCGAACACGCCCACTTAAAAAAAAAAATTTTAATCAAATTTTATGCAAAAAATTTAATATTTCTACAGCATATAAGTAAATTATGTCAACATTCAACTCTAGTAAGGATATGGTGCAACAAAATACAAAAATAAAAGAAAATTTCAAAATGGTCGTGGCTTCGCCCTTTTTCATTTAATTCGTCTAGAATACTTTTAATGCCATAAGTCGAACAAAAATTTTCCAATCTTTGTGAAATTTGGTAGGGACATAGATTCTATGACAATAATTGTTTTACGTGAAAATGGGCGAAATCGGTTGAAGCCACGCCCAGTTTTTATACACAGTCGACCGCCTGTCCTTCCGCTCGGCCCTTAACACGATAACTTGAGCAAAAATCGATATATCTTTACTAAACTTAGTTCACGTACATATCGGAACTCACTTTATTTTGGCATAAAAATTGCCGAAATCCGACTATGACCACGCCCAATTTTTCGATATCGAAAATTACGAAAAATGAAAAAAAGCCATAATTCTATATCAAATATGAAAAAAGGGATGAAACATGGTAATTGGATTGGTTTATTGACGCAAAATATAACTTCAGAAAAAATTTTGTAAAATGGGTGTGACACCTCCCATATTAAGTAGAATAAAATGAAAAAGTTCTGCAGGGCAAATTAAACCCCTTTGGAATCTTTGCAGGAATACTGTTCGTGGTATTACATATATAAATAAATTAGCGTTACCCGACAGATGATGTTCTGGGTCACCCTGGTCCACATTTTGGTCGATACTCGAAAACGTCTTCAGATGTACAACTAAGGTTCACTCCCTTTTAAAACCCTCATTAACACCTTTCATTTGATACCCATATCGTACAAACAAATTCTAGAGTCACCCCTGATCCACCTTTATGGCGATATCTCGAAAAGTTGTCGACCTATAGAACTACAGCTCACTATCTTTTAAAATACTCATTAACGCCTTTCATTTGATTCCCATATCATAAAAGCATATTCTAGAGTCTCCCTGTTCCACCTTTATGTCTATATCCCCAAATGCCTTCCACCTATAGAACTATGGCCCACTCCCTTTTAAAATTCTCTTTAATACCTTCCATTTGATACCAATGTCATACAAACACATTCCAGGGTTACCCTGGGTTCATTTTCCTACATGGTGATTTTCCCTTATTTTGTATCCAAAGCTCCCAGCTGAGTATGTAATATTCGGTTACACCCGGACTTGGCCTTCCTTACTTGTTTTATTTTTTATTTTTTTGGTTGGGCGTCAATATGTTTCTACACGTTTCTACATACGCACTGCTCTTTTTATACTCAGAGTGCTTTGCACACAGGGTATATTAACTTTGATTGGATAACGGTTGATTGCACAGGTATAAAGGAATTGAGATAGATATAAACTTCCATATATCGAAATCATCAGTATCGAAAAAAAGTTTTTCTGGACCCAGAATAGATTGGTATTGAAAATGAGCGAAATCGGATGATAACCACGCCCACTTTTTATATATATAACATTTTGAAAAACACAAAAAACCTGATTATTTAGTAAATAATACACCTAGAATGTTGAAGTTTGACGTGTGGACTGATATTGAGACTCTGGATAAAAATTTGAAAACATTTATTAAAATGGGTGTGGCACCGGCCACTTGTGGACGAATAGAATAAGCTATATCTTTGCAAAAAAGAGCTTTATATCAATGGTATTTCATTTCTCAAGTGGATTTATAACAATAAAATGGAAAAACTTGAAATTTAAAAAAATGGGCGTGGAACCGCCCCTTTTATGACTAAGCAATTTCCTATGTTTCGGGAGCCACTCGCAGAAATATTAATATATCGTAATAAAATTGTGTACACATATTTTCCTTATCCCAGATTACTAGTAAAAATGGACGGGATCGGTTTAAGACCGCGGCAACTTAGATATAAAACAAGTTTAAAAGGGTCGTAGACTAGAATAATAAGCTATAATTTAGCAAAAAATAGTTTTGAATTAATGATATTTCACTTATCAAGTTTTATTGTAAGGGGAAATGGGGAGACATTTTTTTTTAAACGGGCGGTGCCACGTGTTATGTAGAAAAGTAATTTATCTGAAATGAAATGTACAATTGAAGCTCACGCTGAGTATATAATGTTCGGTTACACCCGAACTTAGACACCTTTACTTGTTTTTATTTTTTTTTTAGAATATCTTAAATGTTTTGTTTAGAATATTTTACGTGTTTTATATTGACGCATACAAAATATTAATTTGACACAAAAACAGGCACTATGACTATTACGGCGACCACCTACACACAGACTTTCATATACACCTGCTATGATAAATGAAGCAAAAATGATGAGCAAAAAAAGTCACTCATACGCGGTGTTGTCCGGTATTAATATTTCGTTTTAGCTGAAATCATTTTCGTTTCTTTGACTGGTGGCTTCACATTTTTTAATTAAAAAATAATAATGAAAAAATGTTGGCCCATATTGGCACCGTTTGTGCTTTTATTTACTAAATTTTTTGTAGTTTGTTGTTCAGTTTATGCCGAATTGTTTATGACGGTCTTATTTTCTTTAAGCTTCACACTCTTTGTGCATATTTTTTCTCTACATATGAAGTTCTATGACTACATTGTATGTGTATTGATTAAAAACAGGTGCATTTTTGTATGTATGTGAATTATGGATGATCGTCTGGCAAGGTGTTTTGGTGGTGTGGTATTAATTCGCCCATTCGATGCTTGTGTAAATTTTGTTGATTATGTATTACAAAAGCGATCCACAGTGGGCAGTAATGCAGAATTTCTCTGAAATTTCTATTTCTAGACAACGAAGAGGCCGTGTACAGTAAATCTAAATAAAACGATATTTATAAAAACCAAAAATTCAAACCTTGAACATCCAAAAAATAAACACAAATATATTAATAAAGAAATGGAGAAAAAACAAGTGAGAACGTGATGCCCTTGGTTGTATCTGTTAAATTGGAAAACATCCGCTATACAACAGCAAGTTTTCAAAATAGTAACAACAATATTTTTCCACAGAACGCACAGTGATCGATCTGTCATCGTTGGTCAATTTTTAAAGTTTAATAAAAAGAGAGTCTTCTTGGTTAATGGTACTTCACTTAGGATGTAATCGCCTCGTAAACGTCGGATAACAATACAACCCTCTTTTGATGACGAACCATGCAAACATTTAAAGGCCTATAATATTAGAGTAATCATCTGGAATATTCGTTCCCTGGGTGTTGAGTGTTGATACGCGGCTGGTTGATGTACTCGTGAAAGGAAACATTGACATCATCACCGTCCCAGAGATGCGATGGACAAAATATGACAACAAAGGGGTAAAATAAGAATGACACTTTTACTGGAGTGGAAATGAAAAAGAGCAGTTGCGGTGTCGGATTTATGGTATCTGTCGCCTCGTATTCTCTTTTACCCGCCATTCGCATATATACGACATTTTTCAACATAACGTGTCGACGGAGGAGACGTTAGATGAAGTAACATATGCATTCCTCGGGCGTCTGGAACGCAACGAAGATGTTTTTGGTGCTACACTGGTTAAGCTCAGCCTCCAAAACGAGACCCTCACTAATGTGTGGCTGATCGACTTCATCATTGCCCGAAACATGGTCATATGCGGTACTAAGTTAAATCATAAAAATATACATACATCACGATACTTGAGGGCCCTTGATCGAAATAAAGGCAATCAGATCGACCATGTTAACATAGACGGACAGCATGTTTCCAGTGTTTTTGATATATGCAAGACCCGAGTACCTAATAACCACTCGGATCACTATCTCATTGTGCTAAAATGCGCGCAAGTTTCTTCCCACAAGGAAAGCTAGATGTTGTAAGGCTGAAAGCGTAGCAAAATCTACTCTCACACCTACTCTCTGAGAGCACAAATCTGTCCAACGGAAGGTGGGAGCAGCGCAAACATATCTCTCAAGCACTTCGTACCGCTCTGAATAAAAAATGGTTTATCGACTACCACAGAAAAATAACTAGTACGATGAACCGAAAGAAAGGACGTATTCTATAAAGCAACGTTGAGATCGAACGACACAAGAAGAGTGAGTGGTTAATGCTACCATAAGTTGAAAAACAAAAATATGCGCCTTTCAACAAAAACTTTTCCCGCACATTTTACCAAAAAAATTAGGCAACAGATGGAAGGTTATAAACCCGTGCAAACTGCTGTAAAAATTAAAAAGGCGATCTTAAAACAGATGTCCAGAGTTCTTAGATTATAGGAAGAACAACTGTCCGTCCAGAAAAAATGACGAAAGATCTGGAAAATAAGATTCAATGACGAGTTGTATATGCTTTATTTGGACATCAATATAGTCCAGCAAATCAAACCACAGAGGCAAGGCAATGTTATGTGAATGATAGATGAAGCTACTGCAAAAAAGGTACTCTTATTGGGACATTACTATGTAATCCGGGTAAGACAGCCGTGACCACTTCATTGGAAGAAATGTAACCCAAGATGTAAACCAAGCAAAAAGCTTATTTTTTTACTAAATTTCAACTAATCCGCATCATTAATAAGATATTTAGAACAGGTGGGCCACTCGCTCACTCTCCTGAAAGAAAGGCTTCTCAAGTATGTATCCAGTCAAAGAAGCACCCCTTTATATCTATCTAACTTGTCGGGAAAAATGTGATGTCAGAGGTTATACGTACTAAAATAGTTTTACTAAACCTACCGTGGTAATCGTTACTTTTATTAATATTTTAATAATCAGTATAATGCTTTAAATGTTATTTTTCATATACGAGTTTTGTAATAATTATAAACCCAACGGATTAATACCCTCCAAAGCCCTCCCTACTGACACGAGGGGCGCATCCGCATGACGCACGGATTTTGTTTTTGCGGAGTTGCTGATAGGCGGAGGTTTGTTAAGCGTCGAGATCTAAAACTGCTCAGCTACAGAATAAAAATCATCAGCTGAGTATTGTACAAAAGACTTGGAAATTATACATATAGTAAATTGTTAAATAAGTAACGCTTTTAGCACATAAAGATTTTTTTATTTTAATTTTATTTTTTTTGATTTTGTTACGAGTTAAGATAGGATAGGACAGTTTTCTTTATAGTAAAAAGTGAATCCGTTAGATCAAGTGAATTCGAATGAGAGTTAAAATCATGACACAAACACGGAAAAGGTTCATTTAATTCGAAATTATTTCTGCACCGCTTCAACATAGAAGTTTACTTCGTTCAAGTAGCTTAGCCATAAATAATACGCCTAGCATTTCTCTACGACTTGCGAGAGTTGGAAGATTGATAAGCTTTTATCGACTAGTATAAGGTGGACGATTATACGCAGAGTCCCAATGAAAATTCCTTAAAGAGAAAAGTAAAAATTGCTTCTGTATTGATTCAAGCCTATTCGCACGAACTTGATATCGCGGATTCCAGACTATTGATGCGTATTCTAGTATCGGTCTAACTAATGTGGTAAAAAGGGCTTTGGCTGCATACGGGTCACTAAATTCTTCAGACCATCGCTTCACGAATGATAGAACACCTCTAGCCTTATTCACAGTAGTCATAATATGAGCCTATATATGTATATAAAATGACAACATTATAAAAATATTCCTATAAGAGAGCTTAGATTGTAAAGTGTTGCTGATGTATGTACATGGCGGGAAAAAATTTAAAATTTTGATTTTGATTTTTAGTAGGTGGCAACCTTGCTTGAACATCCTAAGTAGCAACACCCATCTATTAGCTGAGTTATCTTTGAGATAGTAGCGGATATAACTAAAAAATAAATGCAATAAAGATAAGATAACCTACCGAGATTTCAGACCGAGCTTCTCTTTTTATACTCAGTTGAGCAGAGCTCACAGAGTATATAAACTTTGATTGGATAACGTTTGGTTGTACAGGCATAAGCATAAGGGAATCGAAATAGATATAGACTTTCATATATCAAAATCATTAGGATGGAATAAAAATTTGATTGAACCAAGTCCGTCCATCCGTCAGGTTCCTGGGCACTCATCTCAGATCGCTATTTAAAACGAACGATATCGGACTATAATCACGCCCACTTTTTCGATATTGAAAATTTCGAAAAACGGAAAAAGTGCTATAATTCATTACCAAAGACGGATAAAGCGATGAAACTTGGTAGGCGAGTTGAACTTATGACGCAGAATAGAAAATTGGTAAAATTTTGGACAATGGGTGTGGCACCGCCCACTTTTAAAAGAAGGTAATTTAAAACTTTACAAGCTGTAATTTGGCAGTCGTTGAAGATATAGATGAAATTTGGCAGGAACGTTACTCCTATTACTATATGTATGCTTAATGAAAATTAGCAAATCGGAGAACTTAAAAAAATTTTTTTTAAAGTAAAATTTTAACAAAAAATTTAATATCTTTACAGTATATAAGTAAATTATGTCAACATTCAACTCCAGTAATGATATGGTGCAAAAAATACAAAAATAAAAGAAAATTTCAAAATGGGCGTGGCTCCGCCCTTTGTCATTTAATTTGTCTAGAATACTTTTAATGCCATAAGTCCAACAAAAATTTACCAATCCTTATGAAATTTGGTAGGGGCTTAGACTCTAGGACGATAACTTATTTCTGTGAAAAAGGAAGAAATCGGTTGAAGCCACGCCCAGTTTTTATACACAGTCGACCGTCTGTCCTTCCGCTCGGCCGTTAACATGATAACTTGAGCAAAAATCGATATATCTTTACTAAGCTCAGTTCACGTACTTATCCGAACTCACTTTGAATTGGTATAAAAAATGGCCGAAATCCGACTATGAGTACGCATACTTTTTCAATATCGAAGATTACAAAAAATGAAAAAAATACCATAATTCTATACCAAATACGAAAGAAGGGATGAAACATGGTAATTGGATTGGTTTATTGACACAAAATATAACTTTAGAAAAAAACTTTGTACAATGGGTGTGACACCTACCATATTAAGTAGAAGCAAATGAAAAAGTTCTGCGAAATAAAAAACCCTTAAAATCTTGGCAGGAATACTGTTCGTGGTATTACATATATAAATAAATTAGCGGTATCCAACAAATGATGTTCTGGGTCACCCTGGTCCACATTTTGTTCGATATCTGGAAAACGCCTTCACATACACAACTAGCACCACTCCCTTTTAAAACCCTCATTAATACCTTTAATTTGATACCCATATCGTACAAACACATTCTAGAGTCAGCCTGGTCCACCTTTATGGCGATATATCGAAAAGGCGTCCACCTATAGAACTAAGCCCCACGCCCTTTTAAAATACTCATTAACACCTTTCGTTTGATACCCATATTGTACAAACATATTCTAGAGTCACACCTGGTCCACCATTATGGCGATATTTTGAAAAGGCGACCATATATAGAAAAAGGCCCACTCCCTTTTAAAACGACTCACTAACACCTTTCATTTGATACCCATATTGTACAAACGCATTGTAGAGTCACCCCTGGCCCACCTTTGTGGCGACATCTCAAAACGGCGTCCACCTATGGAACTAAGGATCACTCCATTTTAAAACATTCATTCACACCTTTCATTTGATACCCATTTCGTACAAACAAATTCTAGAGTCAAATCTGATCCACCTTTAAGGCGATATCCCTAAATGGCGTCCACCTATAGAACTATGGCCCACTCCCTCATAAAATACTCTTTAATGCCTTTCGTTTGATACATATGTCATACAAACTCATTCCAGGGTTACCCTCGGTTCATTTTCCTACATGGTTATTTTCCCTTATGTTGTCGCCATAGCTCTCAACTTAGTATGTAATGTTCGATTACACCCGAACTTAATCTTCCTTACTTACTTACTTACTTACTTAATTGGCGCTTAACCGTCTAAACGGTTATGGCCGTCCAACAAGGCGCGCCAGTCGCTCCTTCGCTCCGCCAACCGGCGCCAATTGGTCACACCAAGGGAGTTTAAATCGTTTTCCACCTGGTCCTTCCAACGGAGTGGGGGCCGCCCTCTACCTCTGCTTCCATAGGCGGGTTCCGATAGAAACACTTTCTTGGCCGGAGCATCATCTTTCATTCGCATAACATGGTCTAGCCAGCGCAGCCGCTGCGTTTTAATTCGCTGGACTATGTTGATGTCTGCGTATAGCTCGTACAGCTCATCATTAAATCTTCTTCGGTACTCGCCATCGTCAACGCGTAGAGGTCCATAAATCTTTCGAAGAACTTTTCTCTCGAACACTCCCAAAGCCGCTTCATCTGCTGTTGTCATGGTCCATGCTTCTGCCCCATATAGCAGGACGGGTACGATAAGTGACTTGTAGAGTATGATTTTCGTTCGCCGAGAGAGGACTTTACTTTTCAATTGCCTACCTAGTCCAAAGTAGAATTTATTGGCAATATTGATTCTTCGCTGGATTTCAGTGCTGATGTTGTTGCTAGTATTGATGCTGGTTCCCAAATAAACGAAGTCTTTTACTATTTCGAAATTATGGCTGCCAACAGTAGCGTGGTTGCCAAGGCGCATATGCGCTGACTCTTTGCTCGATGACAGCAGGTACTTCGTTTTGTCCTCATTCACCATCAAACCCATCTTTACCGCTTCTTTTTCCAGCTTGGAGTAAGCAGAACTAACAGCGCGGGTGTTTAGGCCGATGATATCAATGTCATCAGCATATGCCAGTAATTGCACGCTTTTATAGAATATTGTTCCAGTGCGGTTAAGTTCTGCAGCTAGTATAATTTTCTCCAGCATCAAATTAAAGAAATCGCACGATAGGGGGTCACCCTGTCTGAAACCTCGTTTAGTTTCGAACGGCTCGGAGAGGTCCTTCCCAATTCTGACTGAGCTGATGGTGTTGCTCAACGTCATTTTGCACAGCCGTATAAGTTTTGCGGGGAAACCAAATTCAGACATAGCGGCATATAGGCAGCTCCTTTTCGTGCTGTCGAAGGCGGCTTTAAAGTCGACGAAGAGGTGATGTGTGTCGATTCTCTTTTCACAGGTTTTTTCCAAGATTTGGCGCATTGTGAAAATCTGGTCGATGGTAGATTTACCAAGTCTGAAGCCGCACTGATAAGGTCCAATCAGCCGGTTCACGGTGGGCTTCAATCTTTCGCACAATACACTTGAAAGGACCTTATATGCGATATTAAGAAGGCTGATTCCACGATAGTTGGTGCATTTTGCAGTATCCCCCTTCTTGTGGACTGGGCAAAGAACACTTAGATTCCAACCGTCGGGCATGCTTTCGTCCGCCCATATTTTGCTAAGAAGCTGCTGCATGCGCCTTACCAACTCCTCGCCACCGAACTTGAATAGCTCCGCAGGCAATCCATCAGCGCCCACGGCCTTGTTGTTTTTCAATCTGGTTATTGCTATTCTAACTTCGTCATAATCGGGCGGGGGGACATATATTCCATCATCATCGATTGCGGGATCGGGTTCTTCATCTCTGCGCGGTGAGTTGCTGCCTCCATTTAGGAGAGCAGAGAAGTGTTCCCTCCATAATCTAAGCAATATCTGGACATCAGTTACAAGGTCGCCGTTTTCATTCCTACAGGAGTTTGCCCCGGTCTTAAAACTTTCCGTCCGTCGCCGTATTTTTTGGTAAAATTTTCGGGCGTTATTCCTGGTGGCTAGCAGCTCAAGCTCCTCGCACTCACGCCTTTCTGCTTCTGCTTTTTTCTTCCTGAAAGGCGTCTCGCTTCCCTTTTCAACTCACGATAGCGTTCACACACTCCTCTTGTCGCGCTCGCTTTTAACGTAGCCCTGTAGGCAGCGTCTTTTCTTTCGGTTGCAACGCGGCATTCTTCATCATACCAGTTGTTTTTTCGTGGCCGCCGGTAACCAATTTTTTCTCGGCGGCGGTACGAAGTGCTTTGGAGATATGCTCCCACTACTCCTGTATTCCTTCAGGATGAGTTATGCCCTCAGAGAGCAGGTGTGAGAGTCGAGTTGCGAAATCATTGGCAGTCTGTTGTGATTGAAGCTTTTCGACGTCTAGCTTTCCTTGTGTTTTTTGTTCCTTGTTTTTAGCCGCGTTGAGGCGGGTGCGTATTTTGGCTGCAACGAGATAATGGTCCGAATCGATGTTAGGTCCTCGGATCGTGCGCACATCTAAAACACTGGAGGCATGCAGTCCGTCTATCACAACGTGATCGATCTGATTGCGAGTATTTCGATCAGGAGACAGCCATGTAGCTTGATGTATCTTTTTATGGATGAACCTCGTGCTTGATATGACCATGTTTCGAGCACCGGCAAAGTCAATCAGCCTCAGTCCGTTAGGAGAAGTTTCATTGTGTAGGCTGAACTTTCCGACTGTAGGGCCAAAAACACCTTCTTTGCCCACCCTGGCGTTAAAGTCGCCAAGCACGACTTTTATATCATGACGGGGGCAGTGCTCGTATGTGCGTTCTAATTGTTCATAAAAAGTGTCTTTCACCTCATCGTCTTTCTCCTCTGTCGGCGCATGTGCGCAGATGGATGATATATTAAAAAATTTTGCTTTTATTCGGATAGCGGCGAGACCCTCGTCTACAGGCGTGAACGCCAGCACTTGGCGACAAAGTCTCTCTGCCACCACGAATCCGACGCCGAAACTTCGCTTATTCGCATGGCCACTCCAATATATGTCACAATTTTTGATCTTTTTTCTTCCTTGCTTCGTCCAACGCATTTCTTGGATGGCGGTGATGTCAGATTTTGCTTTGACGAGGACATCAACCAGCCGGGCATCTGCACCAATCCCATTCAGGGAGCGGACGTTCCAGGTGCATGCCCTCAATTCATTGTCCTTCAAACGTTTGCCATGGTCGTCATCAATAGAGAGTGTATTTATCCGAGGCTTGTTGTTATATTTCATTGGAGTATGGTTTTACGTGGCGGGTCCCAAGTCCAGCGTACAACCCGCTCAGCGGGGGTGAAAATATTACTTGGCACGTTTATATAGCGAGCCGCTTGCTCCAAGACAGACGCCCGCTTGCAGCCGCACCTAGAGGTGTACAGACGCTGCCGATGAGATCTCCCCCGGCTAGCCCTTAAACCGATTATGTCAGAGTGGCCTAGCCAGGTTGTCGCCTTCTCACATTAGCTCACCGCTAAACGGGTGTTTAGCGGCTACCCAGAGGATACTTGGCCGCAAGCGACCGGCAGTAGTGAGCTGCTTGAACCGCATGCAAAAAATCGCTCTGGCCATTCCCAGGTGAATGGCGGTCAGAAACTTTCCCCACTTTCGTGGACTTCTACACACGGCCCACCCTCCAATAAATAGATATTAACATTATAAACATATCCTCACAAGCAAGCCCTTAATAAAAAGCTAAGAATGTATCGTGTGGAAAAAATTCATGCAAATATGTAGGTCAGTCCGCTTTCGACGAAGTGACAGATATATAAATGAATAAATTTCATATGGTTAGGTGGCAACCTCTGGAGGCAGCCTCACTTAGAAATACTTTTATTGAAATACGACGTTAAATACCTTTTAATTGATACCCATATTGGCCTACCTCATTAATGAAAAATAAATATCCAATAGGTGGCAACATTGTGAATATAATTAGTTGGGTAGGTTAAGGAATTGCATACAAAGTAACAACACAAAGTAAGCTTGTTGAGTTCGCTAACCGGTTCGAGCTGAAATCTCTAGAGGAACTGTCAACTAAAAATAAGGGGACTATTGTAAACGAGCGATTGAAAAGTACATACAAGACTGCAGATAAAAGAAAATAACAAAATAACAGTGTGGCGGCAGGGTGACATGCAAACAAACAAACATACACATTCCATGTATTTTATTTTTGTAATCAATTCCCTGGTTAAGTATCAAAAACAGATTGAGCCAGAAGTAGCAATGTCAAAGCAGCTAAAAAAGTACCAATTAGCTGATTTCCTGCCACCACATGTATGGCTCCCCGAAGATGAAAGTGTTTAGCTAGTTGCAGTGTTTTTTTCAAGCTCGCTTTCGAAAAAAAGCAACTATTATTAGTGGCCAAATTTGGAAAAACCGTCTTAGACTGTAACACGCTTCATTCAAATCGGGTGGGCCTTTTTCCAGATCCTTCAAATATACATACATACTAGAGATATACGCCGCCGATTTTGTCGTTTTTCGCACGCCGCCGCCGAATGTCAAAAATATCGGCGCCGCGGCGGCGGCGGCGTCCGGCGCGTTAATATATTTTCTACTCGTTTAAGACTGTTTAGGCCATTTATTGTTCATGTCGAAAATTTGTCGGATATGGTGGAAAGTGGTGTTAACGGATGCGCATCACTGCCAGTTATAAGGAACTAATTGCGAAATTTAACTCTTTCTAACTGTTCAAATGTTATTTAAACAAATTGGCTTTCGATGTCAGCTTAACACGGACTGCATCACCCGATTCACAAAGTTATTAAAACAAGACACTAAAAGAAAAGTTATATAATAGATTTATATGGTCACTTTGCATATTCTTTTTCAAAAAATTAATAATTAGCAATGAATTCAAATAAAATGACCCAAGGTGAACATGTTTTCAAATTGTCCTTTAGTTGTTAAAAAAGCAAAATACCCGAAAAAGGTGCCGATTTTTTTTAGAAATTTTATATTGCGATTGGCTGAAAGAATAAGCGAAATCAGTGATGCAAAATCCTTTAGTAGGTTTTATGGGCATAAAAGCTCCTGAAATGGTCCTGAACTCATACTTAAGTTGGGGATATAGGTACGTATGAGAAGAGTTTGAAAAATCCATGGGCTTTCATTCAAACATCTGTTGCTTATTTGCGAAACTATACAATAGCGTCTGAAATGTTAATTTTGATTTTCACACTTAATCCTTCAACACCCAAGTATCCCGGTTTGACATTTCCTAAAGTTGGCGGCCCTATGCAAAACTAGTCCCCTGGATTGAATCTCATAGATTATAGCCTATCAACCAAGTTTAAATATCACCTACACGTTACGGCTCCTTTTACAAATGTGAATAAGTAGCACATTCCCAAGACAGTCGAACTAATGACTGTGTGTTCTACTACCCTAACGTAGTGGACAGTCGAACTAGTCTGAAAACTGAAGCTACGCGGTCATCCATAATGAGCTCTTATATCATAAGGCCTGAAAACAGCAGTTAACAGCTTTCATCTTAAAATCGGTCGGCTGTCATTCTAAAATATCGTTTTGATTTAACGAAGACTATTGAAATCTATGTTGTGAACACAAACATCTTTAAACTTTGGTCTACATTTTAAAAACTTTATCCAGGGTCCTTGTAAAATTTTAATTATGTAGATGCGTAGAGGATTATACGATTTTCACCCATGATGCAATGACATCCACTTAGACTGCTTATGATTTCGAGGGCGGCATCTTTGGCCGAATAGTCGCTCCTAACATTTCAAGGTATTTCGCTGGCAGCATAGCGCGTAAAACATCCGTTAGAAAGTTTTCGGAGCTACACCTAGAGCTGCTAGGAAAGTGACGTCAACGAAGGTATGAGTTCGAAGTCGCACTCCTATAGCTTCTGTGCTGGCATATGGTGTGAGCGTCAGGAGACATAGTAGCGACTGGTGGTCAGGATTGCTACTGTTCGCATATCGGAAATTGTAGCTCTTAAAAACAGCCGAAAAAAGGCGCCCTGTGCCACGAGAGTCATGAGTATTAATAGACTATTAATAGCAAATGGTTTAAAGAAATTGTGTTTGCGACGATTATTAAAAGTTACCCACAGGTGAAACTACGCTTTGCACGAGATATACGGACAAAAGTGTGACCATTTTATGTATCTCTATTTCTTTTCAGCAGACGCAGCAGTACCAATACCAAAGACCGGCGTTAGGTTCGAAGCCTCTCTGGAGTAAGAGAATGAGGGACAATCCCTCCGCAAGGAGCTACTCCTGAACATTTTTGAACGATCTGCAAAATTTTGAGGCAAAAACCCCGGACATTTCCGAAATGGCCAAAACGCTGATTTCCTTAAATACATACAAACAAAGCCTTTCCTAAATATTCCTTTTTTAAATAGAAAGATCAAGCTTTTTAAAGTAAGAACACTGGCGTACACCGGCGCGGCGGCGGCCTACGCCGCCGCCGCCGATGAAGTGATCGGCGTAAACCTCTAATACATACGTCCATATAAACAAAAATAAAAAAAATTTTCGTTTAAAGTTGTAAGATATGCCTCATTTGATGCCTTTATATACGGTTTTTGAATGAACTTCAAACGACTCCACTGTGCGCCGTATGCTTTTAGTGAAAACTGAAAATAAATTTGTTGCATTCAGTTACTTTTACAAAGACATATGTTGTATATATGTATATATATATATATTTATACATGGGTATGTGCACTAAAAGAGCTCAACGTAACAACATAAATATGTATACAAATTATTGGCATCTTCTTTTTTTAATTAATAAAATTTTTTGGAATAATAATTTCTAGTTGCGATCTTTGTTCATATATTCTTAATTGATTTTGTTATTTTCCGTAACACAACGCACTTCTTTAAATGCAAAATTGATTTTCGGCAACTTTTTTTTATATTTTGCTTTTTTACTTTCTCTGGTTTTTCACTTTATCTGTTTTTATTTGATTTTTATATTTTTTTACACTTTTTTCGTTCACCTTGACCGACGCTTTTCACCGTGTTCTACTTATGACCCACTCTTCAATACTAAAAGGAACATCTCGTTCATGTCTCGTTCACTAACTCTTAAGCATGTTGTTTATCGTCCGTCTGTCTGATCGTATAGCTGCAGTTCGCACGAATGTTTCCACATATTTAAAAAAAAAAAAATATTTTGTTGTATCTTTTCGAAATCACTAGTGTGAATATTCATGCATGTTGTATTTTGAAATGCTATTTTATAAATAGCTCAATGCAGAGAGCTTCATAGTGAGAAATTTTAGTAATATTCTCATTAACGCATACGTGAACGTAATGGGTTGCCATTGAACACATTACAGAAATGGCGAGAAATTTTTGGTAATGACCTTTGAAAACTTATATATATTTGCATTTTGCAATTGCGCTTCCAGATAGATGAGGGGGTAGTGGTCTTGATTCTAACACTTTTTCACTTTATTTCATAGATGGCAGCTCGACTTCATACTTTGACAACAATTAAAACATCAGCTAAGCTTGATGCCACAGAGACACAGCCTGTTGCCATTAACCCTCCTCTTTCCCTTTCGAAGCAGGGATAAAACCAAGTCAATGATGTCATATTCTACAATCTATACAGTGCTAAGGGTACAAAAGTGATGGAGTCTCTTAACATCCCATTTCGGTCAGGTTTATTTAGGTACTCCTAATTTTTGTAGCAACCTTTCGTTGGCTTGACGGCAGATGTATTATTTTTACATTACCTTGCATATGACTAAAGGCATACCTAAGCTTTATTTTTCAGGAATAATCTGTTTGGTCGAACCCTGCCTAGAAATTTTGTGTGCAATACAGTTCCCCCCAGTTTACACGATTCTGTTGGACCATATCTTGACGATCTCGGCGACAGTTTAGTTTTAGTTGAGAATTAAATGATTAAGAGTCAAGGAATTTAACAGTCGTTTGGCTGTCGCTAAAAAATATATATATTTTCCGGCCGACAGAGTGTATTAGTATCCAAGCTGTGGCTTTTATGGCAGCTGCAACTTATGCCTGAAAGGCAATACAAGGATTACGTAGTCTGAAAGGGGATTGAAGGTCTCGCTAATTTAAATATACTCCTCTCCAAACCCTACCGTTTAACTTAGAACCGTAGTTGTATATGGAAAAACTTTCGTCAGCAGCGAAACATTGATCCGAATCCATCCAATCGTCCTTGTTGGGAATGTTAAGCATAAAGTGGCTGTCCGAAAATATTGTGGTGGCGCAGCGGTCTCTGTTTCGAGGAAGAAAACTGAAATTTATTCCTTTTGATTTGTTGATTTTCCAACTGGACGGATATTTGATGGTTACTGGAAAGATTTCCCGTCATTCCCTGTCAAATTTTTTTTTCGAAAAACGACACTGATGATAGCGTAACACCAAAAGCGATTTGTCTTCAAATTGAATTTGACAAGGTGCGACGGAAAATCGTTCCAATATACACCAAAACTGCAACTGTTTGGTATGCTAAAGTGTCCTATGATTTTTTTACTCCAACTAGATGACTTTCTTAAACGCACTACTTACGCTGATATTACTAGATCTGTGAATGTTACCCAATAAGCTTAAATTTAATGTGTTGCTCAAAGCTGGCCACAATACGACTTCCACTACAGCAGCATAGGTCGAATATTCGTGATATAAATCCATCTATATGTTGAGAGTTATCCTCCCAGTTAAGCATTTTGCTCTCAGAAAAATGCCTAAAAGTTTGGCCTTATCGGCTAAGTTAAGGATCACACTATTTAGTTCTAGTAGGTCTAACGGTGGCATTTTGTACCGCTTAGTGTACAAGACAAGCTCCACTTTGACAGAATCGACGCTGAGTCCGCTTCGGGAGTCCGTTCCAGTGGGAGTAACAGTGGAATCGAGAATTGGAGTGGGATTCGGACTGGTGGGTCGCTGAACTGTTATTAGTAAAGCCACAAGCTATGTAATATATAAGCTTCGACGCAACTGGTTTGATACTTAACATGTCAGATGATTTACAATAAATAAAAGAATTTTACATATGCACATTAGTTTTTCTCTCAGCTGCATTATTCAAGGGTTAATAGACTCACTCAACATTAAAATTCTTAGCTAGGAAGATAGAGATGTACTCGCGCTCTCAAAATCGAATCGCGGAATTTCGCTAGGAAAATGTTGACTTTAATTATAGCAAAGAATTTAGTGGCGTTAACAAACTTACATAAACAAAGGAAAACATAATGTTATACATACAAACATATATACAAACAAACAAAAATATATGTACCTTATATAAAGCTTATTTTATTAAATAACAAGTAAAGGTGTCTAAGTGCGGGTGTAACCGAACATTATATACTCAGCGTGAGCTTCAATTGTACATTTCATTTCAGATAAATTACTTTTCTACATAACACGTGGCATCGCCCGTTTAAAAAAAATGTCTCCCCATTTCCTCTTACAATAAAACTTGATACGTGAAATATAATTGATTCAAAACTATTTTTTTCTAAGTTATAGCTTCTTATTATAGCCTACGACCCTTTTAAACTTGTTTTTTATCTAAGTTGCCATGGTCTTAAAGTGATCCCGTCCATTTTTACTAGAAATCTTTTCTGCTATAAGGAAAATTTGTATACCCAATTTTATTACGATCCGTTAATTTTTGAGCCATGGCTCCCGAAACATAGAAATTGATTAGTCATAAAAGGGGCGGTGCCACTCCCATTTTTTAATTTTTGAAGTTTTTCCTATTTATTGTTATAAATTCACTTGGGAAATGAAATACCATTGGTATAAAGCTCTTTTTCGTTAAGATATAGCTTATTATTTTCGTCTACTACCCTTTTAAAAATCTTTATTATAAAAGTGGGCGTGGTCTTTAACCGATCTCGTCCATTTTTTCTAGAAATATTTCCTGCTGTAAGGAAAATTTGTGTACCCAATTTAATTACGATCCTTTAATTTTCTTTGAGTTATGGCTCCCGAAACATAGAAAATTGCTTAGTCATAAAAGGGCGGTGCCACACCCATTTTTTAGATTTGAATATTTTCCTATTTATTGTTATAAATCCACTTGAAATACCATTGAAGTAAAGCTCTCTTTTGCAGAGATATAGCTTATTTTATTCGTCCACGGCCCTTTTAAATATCTTTTATATAAAAGTGGGCGTGGTCCTTAACCGATTTCCTTCTTTTTTCTTCAAAACATTCGTTATAGTAAAGAAAACCTCTCTGCCGAATTTTTTTGCGATAGGTTTACCGATTTTTGATTTATGTTTAATAATATTTGTAAAATTGATTTTATCACAAATGGGCGGTGCCACGCCCATTTAAAAAAAATTTTCAGATTTTTATCAAGAGTTTCAATATCAGTCCATAGGTCAAATTTCACCATTCGAGGTGTATTATTTACTAAATTATCAGGTTGTTTGTGTTTTCCAAAATGTTATATATATAAAAAGTGGGTGTGGTTATCTTCCGATTTCCCACATTTTCAATACCAATCTATTCTGGGTCCAGATAAGCTCGCGTACCAAATTTGGTGAAGATATTTACTCTAGTTATCGTGTTAACGGACAGACGGACGGACGGACATGGCTCAATCAAATTTTTTTTGACACTGATGATTTTGATATATGGAAGTCTATATCTATTTCGATTCCTTTATACCTGTACAACGAACCGTTATCCAATCAAAGTGTGCGAAGCACGCTGCGTATAAAAAGTTTGATTTAAGTGATGATATTTATTGAATATTTGGCAATACTACGCTCCCTCAGAAGAAGGTGCAAAATAGCACCGAAAAGCATCGGAGAAAAAGGGAAACTCAGTTGTTTGCCTTATAATTTGAAATATTGGCCCGTCATCAAAAAAATCAACAAAAAGTTTGATTTAATTTCAACCTTGACATGCTTAGCGTTAAAGTATGCGACAAGCTAAAATATTCAATATTGTAACGAATTTTCGGAAATTCCGCTTATTTGCAGCCTCCTTCTAACGTTCAAATCACTAAACTGTTGAATAGATAACTCCACTATTCAATAATGCAAAATGGACTTTAATATAGTACTTCACAATAACACTTCTACTGCTCAATAGATAGCGTGATTAAATCAAACTGTTTACTCGTACTTCAGCTGCTGCTGCTGCCTTTATACTTTTTGGTTTCCTCGTTGACATATTTCTATGCGTTTCTATTTCTAGAATTTACTAGTTAGTTACCAGCTATACCTACGTTTATAGCTTCTCATATGCGCGTGAATATGTGAATGATACTTGCACAAATTATTGCCTACATTTGTGAGCATCTCAGATAAGATATATGCATGTGTTTGTGCGTTTTCTCTCCGCTGCGTGTACGTACATATGTGTAGACATAACGATTGATTCCTTTATGTAGATACAAGTGACTGCTTGCATTTTTGTTGTTGTGGCTGTATTTACTTAGTGTCAGATTAGTGATATGAGTATCACTTAGTGGCACTAAAATTCGTCACAATATTAATTATTATCAATCAAAATAAGGTCACCTCTACGATATGTTGCTGTTGCTAAAAATTGTAAAAGGCGGCAAAATAAATAACTTCTTATTAATATAAAAGATTTTAGACCTTATTGTACTAATACTCTTTTTGCAATAAATGAAATGAAAAAATTTGAAAAAGTTTAAGGTATATATCAAAAAATAATCAATTTTTTTCGAAAAAACATCGATTTGTTATCGGAGTATTCTCCATTTGTGTTCGAAAAATTTTGATTTGCATTAGACAAGTTATCGACTTACTAAATAAAAAGTATCAATTATTTATGGTAAAGTTATCGATATATTATCAATAAGTTATCGTTATGTTATCAAAATGTTACCGATTTGTTAACGAAAGTTAATCATGTTGTAATCAAAGTGAAAACAATTTGTTATGGGAGTGTTGTCGAAATGTTATCGACCGCTCAATGGTTTGTTATGAAACAGGTACTGCAAAGCCGATAAGTGGCTGCCAACCTGGGACTTAAAGCCAGGGCCTTCGGTGTGCACGCTACCACCACACCATGATGCTAGCTCGATCCGGCTGGTCGATAACAAACCGATAACAAAACAATAAATTGTTGTTACCGACAAGAGGCCGACGACGATCTTTTCAACTAACCCGAATTATTTATTTCTGGTAAAATTAGCTACCTTGTGGTTTTCAACTGCCACTCTTTGGTGAGGTCTAGCTTTTTCAAAGGCATTAGTTTTCTAGACGTATGTATGTATGTTAGCTTATCGAACTTCACGAGTACTGGGTACTCATGCGTGTTTTATTATAGCTTACCCTTTTTGTTGACGGTTATAGGCATACAAAACATGTATAAATATAAATTTTCGTACTGCTTTTACTAAGTGAGAAAATTGTTGAGCTACTAAATACATGAAACAAATTTTCAATGAACGCTTTTTGCGGTAAAACAAGAGTCTTTCGCGCTGATCAATGATCAATAATCAATTGTGGTTTACTCTCCATATGATCCTTCAAATCCACAAGCACACACCGATGGGCATAGTTGGGCATAATGCATTAAGCCAAAAATGTTGATCGAAGTGGAAGCATTATCGTAATAAAAATTTTTATGCTATCATTAAAAATGTAACAGCTTTTAAGTCAGCCTTCTTATATGTAAAGACGTGACAATAGAAGAATTTGCACCGCATTCAAAGTGAAATGCAACAGGCCAAACTATGCCTTTTGTGGGTGGCATCGCGCTTCACTTGCTGAACACAAAATCTGTAAGTAATAACAGCAACAAGCGACAAAGTAATGACAGCTGATAATATGAACACATGCACGCAAAGAAATACACTTGGGAGCAAAACTTTGTCAATAACAGAAAATAATTACTTTTAATATGAATAAATAATTGTTCTTCTAATTTTATAATTTAATAATGGAAGTAGAGGGATAGAGACAGGAAGGATGATATTAATAAGGATGGGTGACAGTGAGAGGAAGATAGAGAGTGATTAAGTATAGGGTGATGGAAAGAGAAAAGAGAAGGGGTGAGGGGAAAAACCTGAGGAAAAGTTATTGAATGAGAAAACAGAAAAGATGGGAGTTAAAAAAGTAATAGAGAGCTATGAAACTCCACTTTATTCTTTTACAATTATGTGAATAAATCAATCATCGAGCATAGCGCTTTTTTGAGGAATTGGCTTGAAATTCAGTACTTATAGGTACCTTTTTACTTTTCTGAGGGAGATATAGAGCGAAGAGTAAAAAAAGTGGGGGAGAGGTAGGAGTAAAACGGTTAAGGTGGGGAAGAGCATAAAAAAGAAGATATATATGAAGGCAGATAAAAAAAAACATGAGGCGGAGGATGCAGTGTAAAACAAGAGGCGATAGAGAAGAAGAAGACTAAGCAATAGACACTTTTTTAAACTTTTTTCAGGCTGGTAAATCGGAGAACGGGAGGGACAATATCTGCTGCTATCTTCAATGAAAGAAGACGAATAATGTGACTGTTGCTGGGAAAGGCGGTAGAGCACGTTTCGTACTAAGAACCCAAAATATCTCAGATATCCCAGGGCAAAAGAAAACCTTTAGACCTTTAAAGAATAATGAAGGTATTCCATTAAATAGGTGCAAAGACTGGCCGCAAAAACATCGATACACCGCAGGCGATGAACTATTTCAGCATTTGCTTAGCTGGTTTGAAGCTCACATATCCAGAAAGTGAGAGCAAGTGGCGAATGGGGCCCAAAGTTTGCACTGCCAGACACGCTCAGCTCGAGGGTGCCTACTCAAGTCAAGAGAAATGACATTTTTCCTCACATCCAGATAATTTCTATCAAAAAGAAGTCATGACTCAATTTAAAAAAATTGGAAAAGGGGTTCGCATTGCCATATCTAATGCAAACTATTAATAGAGATTATTTGGCGAAAGCATTTGCAAAACTACAAGGTCAACATCAGAGGTCCAAGGTACTAAGCTGGGTCCTCTAGTTTCTTTCT
The DNA here is from genome assembly GCF_040869045.1 of Eurosta solidaginis. Classification (NCBI taxonomy): domain Eukaryota; kingdom Metazoa; phylum Arthropoda; class Insecta; order Diptera; family Tephritidae; genus Eurosta; species Eurosta solidaginis. The sequence goes on from NC_090323.1 coordinate 213,457,698, forward strand.
TTTTTATTAAATGAACGATACCGGGTAGTCCCTGAAATTCTGCAGCCATCACTTTTATGTCCGGGAATCTTTCAATCGTTTTGAAGATTTAGGAGTTTATATAAACTCAAAAATTTAATTCGAATTCCACAGGAACTAAATAATAATACCTAGGGGACATTCGTGAAAAATTACCAATATGGTATAAATTGCCAATTTGGTGTGTGTTTGTTCCTAGTATAACCCAACAAAGTTTGATCAACTTTCCGATTTTGGTGAAAAAAAAAAAAAAAATACACAAATTTTGAGAAAAATACATGTTTTTGTCGGAATGTCAAAAAATTACCAAAAATTGATATATGCTAAATTTGTATGAATTTTTTGTGCGATCATCGCTATTTTCTTTACACCTTTTCCAGTTTAAGTTCAGAAATTTACAATTCATGTTCAGAAAATTACAATTCAAGTTCAGAATTTCCAACTTAAATTTAGAAAATTACAATTCAAGTTCAGAAAATTGCAACTCGAGTTCAGAATTTCCAATTTAAGTTCAGAAAATTACAACTCAAGATCAAAAAATTAAAATTCAGAAAATTGCAGCTAAAGTTCAGAATTTCCAATATAAATTAAGAAAATTACAATTTAAATTCAGAAAATTACAACTCAAGTTCAGAAAACTACAATTCGAGTCGAGAATTTCCAATTTAAATTCAGAAAATTTAAAATCAAGTTCAGAGAATTACAATTCAAATTCAGAAAAAAACAATTCAAGTGCAGAAATTTACACCTCAACTTCAGAAAATTTTACTTTGCGCTTTGATGATTTTTTTTTACACATGTTCGTAAAAGCAATTGAGTAAAAACTCCTATGATTTTATTTCACTCTGTAAATGCAAAAATACATGTGCGCGGCCGAGAAAACATTTTTTTTTTCATTAATACAAAGTATAATACTTAAAAAGCGAGGCGTAATGAAATCGGAAGACAATTGTGCAATATGCCTGACGACAATCGCCTACTAAAGCGTATGTCGAGCTGTTCCGTGCAGGCATTTGTATCACACAAAATGCGCCGAAAAGTTATTGGTAGCAGTACCGAAGCTGTGTGCAATTCGCGGGGCTGAAATTGATAGTAAGTATTGCATATTCAAATAAATATGCATGTATGTATACATATGCGATTTGAATCACATAAACATATACGGAGTAATTTAAAATGAAAAAGCTCAGCAATTTTTTCAACGTTTAACAATATTAAGCAAATAATGTGATTCTTTGGCATTTAAAGACGATTAACTTCCTCAATTTTTCCCTGTTTTTTTAGCTGGCTTGAGGTCCAGAAAATGTATAAATAAAACACACCTTTTATCCGTTTCCGTATGGCGGCCACCGTGGTGTGATGGTAGCGTGCTCCGCCTATCACACCGTATGCCCTGGGTTCAACTCCCGGACAAAGCAACATCAAAATTTTAGAAATAAGATTTTTCAATTAGAAGAAAATTTTTCTAAGCGGGGTCGCCCCTCGGCAGTGTCTGGCAAGCGCTCCGATTGTATTTCTGCCATGAAAAGCTCTCAGTGAAAACTTATCTGCCTTGCAGATGCCGTTCGGAGTCGGCATAAAACATGTAGGTCCCGTCCGGCCAATTTGTAGGGAAAAATCAAGAGGAGCACGACGCAAATTTGAAGAGAAGCTCGGCCTTAGATCTCTTCGGAGGTTATCGCGCCTTACATTTATTTTTTTTTTTTTTTATTTTTATCCGTTTCTTACCAATATGTTTCGATTACACACGGTTATCGTCTTTAGGTTAAATTCGTGTGCACTTCTGTAGTGCTTGACGTGTAGTTTTTGACAGTGAAATAAGTAAAAAGGTCGTAAAAAAAACTTATAATAATCCACAATTTTAAATAACTGAAAACGTATTATTTCAAAAATTTTTTCAAAAATGCGCAATATGATATAAAACGATATAAAACCAAGATTGCATAAGACGTTAAAATTATTTAAAATTGAGGAAGTTATTCATCTTTAAATGCCAAAAAGTAACAAAATTTGCCTAAAGTTGTTAAATGTAAGTGTCCCACTATATAGGCTTGAGAATTTTTATAACAGTTTTAGCAGGAGCAACAACCGGTCTATACACATTTTATGCCCTTTTAACATTGGCATGTCATTGGAGGTGGCGTGCTGCCACACATAGCCAACTATATATATAAAGGCCTTGAGAAATATCACACCCTTGCCCTTATAGCAAGGGCATCGTGCCACAACCTGCAAACTTTGGCATACACTTTTTCTCAACATACCCAACATTGTAAATACCTTGAGAAATAGGGCCATGAGAAAGTGCTGATCAAATTGAGTACAATTGCTAAGTACATACAACTACAGGGTCTTACTAAAGTTTCCCTTAACCTAAGTATATGGCAATACAAACATACATAGCTTATTTTCGTGTATTCTTTCTTTATTAGTTAAACAATTTTTCGTCTCTCTCTTCCCTAAGTTTATTTTAGCTGTTGGGAATGTTGGTCTCTCTTGCTCTGGTTGTTCGGAGTTTGGAAATGTAGCGAGGTTTTTCTGATATACATATGGAGAGGTTTTTTTTTACATATTTATTTTGGAAAAGCCACATCCCCTTTGAATAGGAAGCTATTTATTTATTTATAAATTAATAATATTAACATATATGTTTTAAAATTTTTTGCATGCACAGATTTCCATTGGATAAAATAAAAAATACCTGAACAATTTTCTGAACTTAAAATGTCATATTCTTTTGTAATTATATATAACCGCAGTGAAATTTATTTAGTTATAATTGTGTTCGATACAAAGTTCAGAAAAGAATTCATTTAATTTTCACAAAATGTCTGACATATTTAACAAACTGATATGTGATTGCTATAACATAAAATTACAAGTATATAAAAAACAAGTACAAACACAAATCACATAAGTTTAGACTCTTACACAATTGTGTAAATCTTCTGTAATCCAAAGACTTCGTAAATATATCAGCTATTTGATTTTGAGTGTTAATATATTCTAATTTGACATTTCCTTTGGTAATGTGGTCACGAATGAAATGATGTTTTATGTCAATATGCTTTGATCTTTTACTTTCTGAATTTTTAGCCATCGCAATACAGCCTGCGTTATCTTCATACATCAGTACTGGTGATTTCGCAGTTATAATATTTAAATCGATCAAAACACCTCGAATCCATAACCCTTCCGCAATTTCTTGACTTAAGGCAATGTATTCAGCTTCACTTGATGATGTTGCAACTATTGCTTGCTTTCGGCTTCCCCAAGATATCGGACAGCCATATACGAAAAATACAAAACCACTTACTGATTTTCTGTCTAATGTGTCTGATGCCCAATCAGCATCTGCATAGCCTGTAAGTTCAGAACAATTAGCTTTCTTGTAAACCAAGTCTAAGTTCTTTGTTCCCTTGAGATATCTGACAATTCGTTTCAATACCTGCCAATGGGTTTCACTAGGTTGTTGTTGGAATCTATCCATGTAACCTACATGATAGCATATGTCTAGACGTACACTTAACATCAGATACATTAAACTGCCTAAGAGTTCACGATATGGTTTTTCAGTTCGTTTTCCATTATCTAACGACATCTGCAAACCTTTCTCCATTGGTGTTTTTGCAGGATTACAATCTGTCATTCCAAATGTTTCCAATATTCTATCAATATGGCTTCTTTGACTCATCTTGAGAACACCGCTCTTCTGCTCATAATCAATTTTTGTCCCAAGATAGTATCGTAAGGGACCACAATCAGACATCTTAAAAATTTTGCCAAGGTCTTTTTTCAGTTGTTCAATTACTTCCAAATTACTTCCAGAAATGAGTATGTCATCAGCATATAAAATTAGATATAATACGTTAGTAGCAGAAATTTTAAAATACAAACAGTAATCATGCTTAGAACGTTCGAAATCATTTGCCAACAAAAATGAATTAAATTTCTCATTCCAATATTTAGGACTTTGTTTTAAACCATAAAGCGATTTTCGAAGTTGACATACCAATCCCTCCGATGCTTCCAAACCTTCGGGAACTGCCATAAAAATGTCTTCTTTTAAAGTGCCGTACAAAAATGCTGTTTTTACATCTAGTTGGTGTAAATAGTAACCCTTTTGCACACTGATCGCCAACACAATGCGGACAGTTGTCAACTTTGCCACAGGAGCGTATGTTTCCTCGTAATCAACACCAGCCTTCTGTAAGAAACCTTTCGCAACCAATCTCGCTTTGTGACGCACTGGATTTCCATCAGCATCCTCCTTCACACGAAAGATCCATTTTGATTTTAGTAACTTAACATTAGGTGGATGTGGAACTAATTCCCAAACACGGTTTTCGTTCATTGAGTTTAGTTATTCATTGAGAGCCTTCATCCACAATTCTTTGTCAGACCTATTTTCGATATCTGCGTATGTAAGTGGTTCACATGGTGCATCGAAAATTGCTAAATACCCAGAAATATATTGCATAAATCTATTTTTGATTCTCTCACTTCGGCGAGGTTGTGATTCGTCTTCTTGAATATTGGAAATACCATTTTCACTATCATAATAAGATTCACCAACATTAGAATCTTCCACATCATCTTCAGGACAGCCACTCCCGTCATCTCTATCGTGATTTTCGTTAATTTTGTCAGGAGAGGAATCAGCATAAATTTCACCTTCCTTACTCAACTAGCTTTTCATAAACTTCCGATTTCTTTTTAATTAAATATATAACCGCGAAATGACTAAAATCGTCTATGAAACTTACAAAATATTTGTACCCATCCCATGCCATCGGATCAAAAGGACCACATATATCTGTATGAATCCTTTCTAGAAAACGTGATGATGTTGGACGACTACCGTTAAATGGACTTCGGCACTGCTTTCCTTGAATACATACATCACAGAAACCAACGGGCATATATGTTTCCAAGCCACGAACCATTTGATTTTGAACAAGATCTTGAACTGAACTATCACTCGCGTGACCCATTCGTTTATGCCACAAGTTACTTTCATTAATTTTACTCAAATGAGACTCCCTTTTACAATCCAGATGCATTTCATAGAGATTTCCATTTTTATATGCCTTCAGTATTGTTACGCCTCCCTTTTGAAAAAAACGCAACATCACCAGAAAATGTTATTGTTATTCCTACAGACGTCAGTTTTGGAACTGACAGTAAGCTATCTCGAAGATTTGGGACATATAAAACTTCCTTAATGGTAACAAAAACACCGTTTGACCAACCATTAATACAACCCACCGAACTAGCTTGGATACATTGCTTCTCTTTTGCTACACTAATAATAACCGGATTCTGTAAATCTTCCAATGTAGAAAAGCACGACTTAGAATTACACACATGATCATTCGCCCCGGAGTCAATCTTAAAAACAACAGTATTTCTCAAAGATTCCCGCTTAGTAGATGATAGAAGTGAAGTCATAAAATATACTGATTTGAAGCTCGATGCCGCGCTGGCTTTGCTTTGCGGCAATTTAACACGGCAGTCCTTTTTCATATGGCCCCGCTTCTTGCATCTATGGCAAACCCCAGTGAATTTCTTATATTCTCCAGAAAATGCTGTAACTTTATCAACATCACATTGCCCATCTTCCCGATCTATACGTTTAGCTTCCTCTGCTAAAAGCCGCTGCTTCACCAGATCAACATTAAGTTCTGCTTCGCTCATATTCTCAAGAGCTGTAACAACAGGATCATAAACCTCGGGTAAGGTTGCAAATAATTGCGCAACAACATCATTCTCTTTAACAGTTGCTCCGGTCGATTTGAGTTTACGTATAAGCTCATCAAAAACCAGAAAATGTTTGCGTAAATTATCACTTTTCTTCATTTTTAAATTGGCTAACTGTTTACGTACCAATGTCTGACTCGAAACAGAGTTCTTCGCAAAAGTGCATTCCAACGCTGCCCACATCTCTTTGGATGTTTCCTTCTCTCGAACATACTCCAGGTATTCATCAGCAATTAAGCTGACCAAAACTGATTTCGCTTTCTTATACTTTTCGCTGAAATGCTCTGCAAAGTTCTGCTCTGCCGGGGGAGCCTCCTTTATGACTTCAAGAAGGTCTAAATGTAGTTGCACGCGAAAACTCCAGTTTTCAAAATTTTTACCATGAAATTGCAAAATTCCATGAGACGAGTCTTTCTTGCCCATAACCTTTTGTAATTATATATAATCGCAGTGAAATTTATTTAGTTATAATTGTGTTCGATACAAAGTTCAGAAAATAATTCATTTAATTTTCACAAAATGTCTGACATATTTAACAAACTGATATGTGATTGCTATAACATAAAATTACAAGTATATAAAAAACAAGTACAAACAAAATTTTCTGAACTTGAATTGTAATTTTCTGAATTTGAATTGCTACTTTCTGAATTTATATTGGAAATTCCGAACTTGAATTGTAATTTTCTGAACTTAAATTGGAAATTCTGAATTTGAATAATAATTTTCTGAACTTAAGTTGTAATTTTCTGAACTTGAGTTGTAATTTTTTGAACTTGAATTGCAAATTTCTGAATTTGAATTGGAATTTCTGAACTTGAATTGTAATTTTCTGAACTTGAATTGGAAATTCTGAACTTGAATTTTAATTTTCTGAACTTGAATTGTAACTTCCTGAATTTAAATTGGAAATTCTGAATTTTAATTTTAATTTGGAGAAGGCGTAGATTTGAAATTGACCGTTTGTTCTTTACCTTCCCATTGAGTCATATCCGATATTTTTATAATGAAAAATACAACAACAACCTTTAATGAGTGGCAACGGGCTGACATGAAAGTCAGAAGCACCGGCTTCTCAAACAATTTGTATGAAACTCAAAAAAATTTTTTCATATTTTTTGTACTTTTGGGTGCCAGAGTAGTGGAGTGTTGAAATACAATTTTTCAAAAAAAAAAAAAAAAAAAAAAGTATATCTGCCTGGCCTACAACATTGTAAAGTCACATACGAACGGTCCTTATAGATAAAGTTTTGCTCTTCAATGTACATACACATGTGTGTATTTTTAGTTATCGTCGCCTCTTTCCAGAAGCATGCATGTGCATTTTAAATTATTATGATATGCAGCGCTTACAGAGTTAACCATTAAGTGTTCTATACTGTAACGAACATTCGGAATCCCCGATTAATCTACGTCTTCTGTTATAGTTCGAATAGCCGAACCGTCGAATAAATAACTCAAATATTCAGCAAAGCAAAGTGTTCTTTATTGACAACACTACTTTGGTAGTACTTTACAAGTTAATTACTCGCTTACTTCACTTATAGCGTGATAAAATCAAATTGACGCATTATGCCTTAGCTTGCGCTGCTTTTAAACTCTCTGTTGCTTCGTTCGCCTATTTCTCCAAAGGTACAGACCTTTCGCGAACAGTCGTCGCGAGCAATTGCTTGTTTATTTCTCGTTTCTGTATCACATAGTTGATTATTTAGCTATACATATGTATATGTGTCAGTAATGTCATCTTCACTCTTAGCTGATTACATGTAAGTGTAACTATTTCCCTTTTTTCGCACTTAGCAGCTTATGACATGTACATATGTGAAATATGAAGTCGCATTTGCAAGCAGAGTAAGAGGATCAAGTGGAAAACGATTTAAATTCCATTTGTTTGACCAATTGGCTGAGCAAATAAGCGATTGATGCGTCTTGTTGGCTGATCATAACTGTTTAATCGGTTAACCACCAATTAAGTAAGTAAGGAAGTAAGTATGTGAGATATTCTCCTCGCTCTTAGCATTGCTGTTAACATTTATGTGTGGCTGCTTGCTTGGCTATTGTGTTGCATTTACTTACTAGCAATATAGTGATGCATAGAACGGCTAATATTCGCAATCATAAAAGAAGCCCATTTTTTACCGTCTAAGTAAGGTACATGTGGAACAAAATATGGATATTTCAAACAAGTAAAGATGCCTAAGTTCGGGTGTAACCGAACATTATATACTCAGCGTGAGCTTCAATTGCACATTTCATTTCAGATAAATTACTTTTCTACATAACACGTGGCATGTCCGTTTAAAAAAAGTCTCCCCATTTCCTCTTAACACTACGGACTCAATCAGTCTATGTGAGGTCCTCATGGACCGGCCAGTTCAACCTACCTCTTACAATAAAACTTGATAAGTGAAATATCATTGATTCAAAACTATTTTTTGCTAAGTCATAGCTTATTATTCTAGTCTACGATCCTTTTAAACTTGTTTTATATCTAAGTTGCCGTGATCTTTAAGCGATCCCGTCCATTTTTACTAGAAATATTTTCTACTATAGGGAAAATTTGTGTACCCAATTTTATTACGATCCGTTAATTTTTCTTCGAGTTATGGCTCCCGAAACAGAAAATTGCTTAGTCATAAAAGAGGCGGTGCCACGCCCATTTTCAAAAATTTTTGTGATTTCCAATTTAATGTTATAATTCAATTTAAAAAGTAAAATTCTATTAATACAAAGCTCTTTTTCGCTAAGATATAGCTTACTATTTTCGTCTACTACCCTTTTAAAAATCTTTTATATAAAAGTGGGCGTGGTCTTTAACCAATATCGTCCATTTTTTCTAGAAATATTTCCTGCTCTAGGAAAAATATATCTAAAATGTATTGGGAAATGAAATACCATTGATATGAAACTTTTTTTGCAAATATATAGCTTATTTTATTCTTCTACGACCCTTTTAAAAGTCTTTTATATAAAAGTGGGTGTGGTCCTTAACCGATTTCGTTAATTTTTCTGCACAATGCATTCCTTATAGTAAAGGCAACCCCTCTGCCGAATTTTGTTACGATAGGTTTAAGGATTTGGATTTATGATTAATAATATTTGTAAAATTGATTTTATCACATGTGGGCGGTGCCACTCCCGTTTTAACATTTTTTTTCAAATTTTCTCCAGAGTCTCAATATGAGTCCACACGTCAAATTTCAACATTCTAGGTGTATTATTTACTAAATAGTCAGGTTTTTTGCATTTTCCAAAATGTTATATATATAAAAAGTGGGTGTGGTTATCATCCGATTTCGCTCATTTTCAGTACCAATCTATTCTGGGTCCAGATAAGCTCGTGTACCAAATTTGGTGAAGATATCTCAATATTTACTCGAGTTATCGTGTTAACGGACAGACGGACGGACGGACATACGCACGGACATGGCTTTATCAAAGTTTTTTTCGACACTGATGGTTTTGATATATGGAAGTCTATATCTATCTCGATTCCTTTATACCTGTACAACCAACCGTTATCCAATCAAAGTTAAGCAAAGCACGCTGAGTATAAAACAGTAAACTTGAAAACTTCATTTCTCAAAATTTAGGTTTTTACATATTCATGTTTCTGGCAAGAGAGTGCCGTAATATAATCTTTTAAACGTTTGTTCAACTTAACGATGCATTTCGTTCGACAACTACCACAAAGTTTTATTGAAAACATCTGTCCGGTTAATTAAAAACCTTTGAACGTACTGAAAGTGATTAATATAAAGCGACTTAACAGTTCGATGAATCAGTTTTTAATACTTGACGATTTCTGTTAAATGCATATGAATGTGACTACTCATTATTGGATTCATGCGCTCGTTTTCAACTTTGTGCTGATGCAATAATTACTGAGCTTTGGTTTGTATGTCAATCTCTAAATAGTAGTGGGTTTTATTGGGAAATGCTGCTGGAAATATTATTTTTTTTTCATGTGCGTATTTGACCTGGGGTATATAATACATCTATGGTATTATAGTGGTTGTATTAAAAGTTATGATTCAACTGGAAAATGATCAAGAAGAAGACAAAGATATTTCGCTATACAATTACGCTATTAAGAAACACCAAGCGTGCGAAATTTTTTGTCCACTTGATCCTAACAATTCACCTGCTGCCACGGTTGGCTTTCGGTTGAGACAGTGACATTGCATAACATATCCGATATTTCAGTATGATATATTATCATTCATCTAGAGAAATGATTAGCAAATCCGGCAGGGCTACCAATACAAACACAGTTTTTTTGTAGTAGTATATGTGCACATACACTCGCAGTGTTTACCAAACTACTGCGGAGGGGCGACCCGCTTAGAAAAACCTTTTTCTAATTGAAAAATGCTTTTTTTATTATTATTTTTGAAGTTGTTTCATGGATTCAGGACCTTCCTACCACCACACTGCGGTAGCTATCTTGTTCTTCTTCTTGAAGCGATCGTTGATGATGGTCCTTTACCGGATATTGAACTGATTCCGAAAACTAGCACCACTAAGCCCGACAACCTCGGGATGTATTTTATATGACCACATGTAATCTTTCTGATTCCCTGATTCCCTATCTGCGCTTCGAGGGCGATCTTAAGGTCAAAATATAGGTGGACGGTTGGCGAAAGGGTGCTCAAATGGCGGACGAGGCGATACATGTGTACACAGATGGTTCCAAAGTAGTGGAAGGAGTAGGGTCTGCGGAATACTGTGCTGATCCGGAAATAAACAGATCCTATATGCTGCCGGATTACTGTAGCGTATTCCAAGCGGAAATATTAGCCGTAACCAAAGCAGTAGAAACCCTGGAAGAGAATAGCCTAAGCTGCAACCGTGTTAACTTTTATATTGACAGTCAAGCAGCAATTAAGGCAATAATCTCGCATAGCACAGCATCTAAATGCGTGTTAGAGTGTAAGCAGTCCCTGCAGGCAATCGGGACAGGGAGAAGCATGCATCTATATTGGGTCCCAGGGTATATGGGAATAGATGGGAATGAAAAAGCGGATGAATTAGCTAAAAAGGGCGCATCCCTTGAAGCTTCCTCTGTAGGCGTCCCAATTAGGCTGAGCGAAATTAAGAGAAGGCCAGAGGTGCACATGATCAACAAAGCAGGAAAGGCGTGGGTTCAAGCGCGGGGCTGTAAATTGTCGAAGATTATGTGCAGGTCTTACAACCTTAGACTAACAAAGTTTCTTCTATCATAAAAAAGAGAGGACTGCAGACTCATGACGGATATTCTGACTAGACACTGCCTTCTGGCGTCACATGCCTTTAAATTAGGCTTGGTCAGTGATAGCAGATATAGGAAATGCGGGCTGGCGGAGGAAACGATCGAGCACGTTCTGTGCTCTTGCCCTGCGCTTGCCAAGCTAAGACTCCAGCTATTAGGAGTGATACAGCTGTCAGATCTAGAAACAGCAAGGGGCTTAAATCCTAGGAAGCTTCTAGTATTTTCCAAGAGGACGGAGTTATTTTATAACATAGGTCCTGGTTTTTGATAGGGTTTTTCAGTTTGGTCGTTAAAACAAACTTCTGGTAACTCTACGGACTTATTCAGTCTATGTGAGGTCCTCGTGGACCGGCCAGTTCAACCTAACCTTACCTACATTTAACCTTCAAGATCTGCGAATTTTAGTCGCCAATTACGACTACCGAGGGAATACTGTATGCCCCTTTGAGGATTGCGCTAAGAAGGCGTAAGGAGTAACTTTGCTTGCAACCACATTCGATCTGTATTGACTGGGCTGGTAAGCTTAATGTGGTTATATTATTCGTTCCCGGGATGATCGTGTTAGTAACTTAATGATGTTTTGGTACCGGAACGTACCGGATCTATATCCGGCAAAGGACCATCAACATCGACAACACTCCCCAACACCTTCGGGAGTGTCTTTATTGTTAATACAACAACATCTGGATTGACTGTGTGATGCCTTCGTTTCTTGTAATTGTTGCTATTATAATAGTATCGATATTCGTAGAACCCTGAAAAATTTAATATGGCGAGTGTGGTGCCGCCGCTAAACTGCTAACGGAGTAGAATCACATCGTCCGATATCTCTCCTTTCGCCAATAGCCAAGCCACATTATGCTGTCCTGCTCTTCTATTTCAGCGCAAACCTGCGGCTTGCCAACCACCAGCATGGCTTCCGAAATTTACAAAGTAACGCCACCGCGCTCAACGCTATAAGAACACAAATAAATTGCATATTAAACCAAGGACAGTGCCATAGAACAGTACCGTAGCATTAGACTTATCAAAAGCTTTTGACACAATTAAGCACTGCGCGTTCGTGGAAAACTTGCAAGGGTATACCCTCCCTCCTAGTGCCAAACAGTGGACTGATAACTAGTTGAGTGATCGGCAGGCATCGGCCTCTTTCAGGAAGGTAGCACCTAAACCAACAAATTATTAAACAAGGGTTGCTACAGGGTGGTGTCCTATTCCAAATTTCCCGTTTCAGTTTTACATATCGAAGGACCCTTTTCCGCCCGAAGAAGCTACCATTGTTTCCTACGCCGATGACTGCACTATCACCGACCTAGTCTTCGGCATCTTTATTTATAACTCGGAGAAGCAAATGTCGACAATACTGGACATCCATGTTGATGGCATTACGTTAGCGACTGTGCGGCATCAAAAATCAATCGATGTGACATTCTATAACGATCTGCGTTTGATCGATGATGATCTGCATTTTTGTATCCGAAATTGTACCAAAAGTTCTGAGCCGTAACAAAATCCTTAAGCATCTCGCTAGCAGCACTTGGACCAAAGGCAAAGAAACCCTTTAGCTACCTATAAAATTCTTGGCCAGCCGCTTGTATGGCTTGCTTCGGCAAAGCATTGCTAGAAGAAGAAGGATATATTCGTAGACAGCTGTAGGATGTGTTGTTGATGCAAACAGTCCTTTTCCGATAAGCTCCAATAATAGCTAGTTGTGCGTACATTAGACTCTCCAACCCAATGTTTAACCTGACTTAGAATAATGCAAATTTGCACATTTGTATTTGTTGAGGCTGTGGTGGTCAACAGGTCCACGCAGAAGGGGGAAGTTCGGCTATCTACACCGTAAGTCGTGGTAATACCAAACAGTTGTTTGGATTGTCTGGCGAATACTTTAAGTTGATAGCTCCGCAGCGCACAGAACTTATTTCGACTGCACTCAGAGAAAAATTGTTCTAAAACGAACGAAACAAGTTCAAAATTAAGAATATTCGTTGACAAAAGTCTGTTAAGTACGTCTTTTCGTAACTCGTGACCGATGGGCTTGTTTTAAGAACGGTTTTTCCAAGCACACCGTTCGTATTTTATGACAAGTTTGGTATTGATGTGTGAACCTTCTGTGCTCATTTCAAGCACTACGTGGGCTTTATTTAAGATCTTTCGTACTCACGCTTTGAGAACGATTTGTGGTTGATTTAAAATTTTTCGGTCTCAATTCAAGAACGGTTTGTACTTGATCTGTATGGGAGGCGAGGGGGGGGGCAAATTTTTTCAATTTGTACCCATTTATTTATTTTTTTTACTAATAATATTTTTTTGTCATTCATAAAAATATTAATAACAAAAAAATATTATTAAAGTCCAAAAATTAAAAAAACGCATAATATGCATTTTTTTATGGATTTCGATTATTGAGAAATTCTTCTTTTTATTGATGTAATCTGAATATATACTTAAAACATTTCATATCAAGTTTGAGAATTACCTGTGCATATGTGAATGGAACTAAACGAAAAATATGAGTTAAAAAAATATAACATAAAAAAATCGTTTTAAAAAACCTCAGAGGGTGTTCGAACTCGCGCCACACAATCGCAATCGCAACAGCATAGCCGCTGGGCCACTACGAATGCTTGGTAGCTTGTGCCAAATATTGTATTTAACATTGTAGTGCGAACTAATTGTACTGTTTCTTTTTTCTTGGGCTTAATTTAAGAACATCGTTCTCATTAATAGAACATTTGTTCATATTTTAAGACCAGCCGTTCCCTTTTCAAGAAAATGGTGTCAGTTCAAGAACAAGGTTTTTGTTTTAAGGACAGGTCATTCATTTTTCAAGAACAAAAAAGTAACAACATGAAAAGTTTGAATTGAGTCTGGTGGTGCTGGATTTTAGACCGCCTTTTTTTGTGAGTGTGCGACTATCGACAATTCTCTGCAAAATGTAATATTACAACGAAAACATTAACAACTGGAACCTGGTCTTACTTGACTGAATTTTGCGAAAGCGATTTGTTTGATCAATCGAACCTCCATACTTTTTTGTCTTCCAAAAGTTGTTTGGAGTTAACGAAGCTGCTTAGAATGAAGAAGTAGAGGGCATTTATAATGAAATGTGGAGACTGTTTTAGTGAAACCCGGCTTTCAAAAGAGTGCTCTCATACAAGACTGTGCCTTTATACTGAGTATAACCTAACCTATACTGAGTATCCGATCATAAAAGCTGGGGGCTTGGCAATATTACATAATCCATTTGCAAAAAAACTTCAAGAAAACAAAATTGGCATAATTCATCAATGAAGAAACAAGGTCATGGATCAAAACGTAGTCTACAAAATCTTTAGAAAATATTTGAGGGTCAAAATGCGCGTACACAGATAACACTTTTTCTTTTAATGCAGATCACGTCAGTGATAACCAGATATGTAGAAGGAGGGATTGGAGACATTCAGTGTTCATCTATTGCGTTCCCAAGAATAATTTTCTGTCTATTAGATGCGGCATACGTTTTGATGAACAACGCAACAAAAAAGCTGGTTCCTATAAAAATTCCAGTATCTGTTAACTGGGCTATAAATATGCTACTTAATTCGGGTTTCCCCAATTCAAGAAAATTCTGTACACTTTCTGACACATTTAGTCTATATTTGGTCTTTGTTGGCAGCCACTTCAAGTTAGGTCCTACTAAGTGCTCCTGTTATCTCCAAAAGATTTCTGCAATCAGAAGGGTGTTTTGATATCGATAAGAAGGCAGTTGACGTCGCTTCCATGTTTATCTTCAAGAAGTTTGCTTATGGTGACAACAACAATGTAGGAATGTAGTGGAGCATATACATATGTCAGGCTACCACATCTTAAGGAACAAACGCCTTCCCCGCATCCTAGTGCTAAACTCACATACCTTCATTTAATTAAAGAAAAAGTCTCATATGCCCTTTTTAAGTTGTCATAAAAAGTATAAGTATGAACGGCTTTTCGATCAGATAAAATTGGTACCCTCCTCCACGAACGTTAACAGCAATATTTGTGATGATGTCAGCATTTGCATTCATGAGGACAGCAACTATGCGGGCAGAGCTATCCTTTCGCTTATAATGGTTCGATATTTCAGGCCCTCAAATAGTATTCCTTAAAAAGATTGCCATGTTCATCTTTGGAAAGGACAGCGTTCACTCGCAAATTTTGCACAATAAGCTGTCATAAAAAATGCTTTTAATCAGGCTTATCATAAGCTCAGCACACCACCTGCACATCAGTAAGAGATTCACTCATTTCAAAAGCGATCCTTTTGCTCCGAGACATATGCGGTTACAGCAACATCGCTTGTAAGGATTAGGTTAGGTTGCACTGGCCGTTCCGTGAGGAGCTCAAATAGATTGAATGAGTCTATAGTCTTGCTAGAAGTTTGCTCTATGACTAAAATGAGTAACGCTCTCAAAAATCAGAAGTTATGTTATAACTTTCTAGACTTTCTAGAGCTATCTAGGACCTGTGCTTCTTTCTTCCCTGCCTCTCTTTCTATCGTGACCCAAGGCACATCTCGCTCCTTCCTGGGTTCCTTACGTGTTCAAGAGTGCACGCACGTGACACTCCAGTGAGGCTGCAAGCGTTGCTCTACGATTTACTTAGATACAGCTGCTAAACTTTTTGTACTAGACGGTAAATATAATTTATTTACATTTATAATTAAATCACCCTCTGACCTAAATCTTGTTCAATCGGCTTATTCTAGGAGCAATTGTGCGGGTATCATTTCTGTTATTAACGAGATAAGCAATATTCGCATATTTTATTTGAAAATCGTGTGAAGTTATATTGAACAGGCGCTAGCGTTCTCTTCGCAGGGATTATTGTAGAAATTGTACATGTATGTGTGTATAAACATACCCATACATACATATGTATGCGCAGACAATAGGTCAATCAGCGGTATATGTAGATACCCAACAACTTTAACGAGCAACTCAGTGTGTTTACATTTTTCTGTATGACCGTTGCGATTTACAGGGCAAAGGTGTGTACAAACATTTTCAATGGAAAATAGGTCAAGGTAATTGTGGGTCAATTAGCGCATGGATAAATCCAGTATCTTATACAATAGGTGCATTGTATATATATTCACAACATAATTAATAAAATGTATGTGTGTACATTAGGGCGGGTCGATTTAAAAATTGCTCTGTGAAAATCGTATTCTAGGGATCAAAATAAGAAACTTTGCCGAAGGAACCATACCTCTAAAACGAATTCTGATGCCCCCCCCCCTTTGGGTCGAACTTTTGGGTGGGGCAATTTCAATTCTACCTGCTGTGTTTTGTGGTGGCGTAAAAAAAACAACACAAGCAATTTTACGATCTGCAATTGTGTCACAGTGATGCCTTGGTTTTAAAAGGGGGTTGTCAAAACGCTAATTTCTAAGAATTTTTTTTAATTTCTTTTCTATTACAAAGTTAAATTCATTTTTTCGTTTACATATGTTCTGACTAAATAAATTTCTAAAGAGAAAAATAAACTCCAAAAAGAAAAAACATAAGCATTTCAAAGTGGGATTTTTCAAAATTTGCCAATACGACCCAAAGGGGGGGGACATCAGAATTCGTTTTAGAGGTATGGTTCCTTCGGCAAAGTTTCTTATTTTGATCCCTAGAATATGATTTTCACAGAGAAATGGGCGATTTTTTTGCCTCCCCACAAATCAACCCGGCCTAGTGTACATACGTGTATGCTATACAATGAATATGATAATGACGATTTATGGTTGTATGGGCTTTAATACCAAGGAACCAATAAGCAAGCCCTTAGATGGGCAATGGAAGGTTGAGCCTAAAGTGTACAGTTCCATGAACATCATTGAAAACTTTGTCACATATGCGACAATCAACTTGTAGTTGGTGCACCGAAGAAGCGGTGGAAGTAATTCTTTGTACAGGGTTTAAAAATTAACTTCATTTCTGTGTCCATATCGTATAAAATACATTCAATGCATTCTGGCGTTTGTTTCTTTTTTCACAGAAATTATTTATTTCGATGCCAGGCCAGCTGCTCTAATCAATTTCTGCGTAAGACGCCTCAGACATAAGAGAGTTCTATTCTGTGACAGAGGAATAGTTTTCGCATGCGTTTTGAGACTAATGGGAGTACAGGGCAAAGATGCTCATCGTTACCCGAAGGGGAAAAAGAGATGCTTGTTTGCCTGCTATAGGGCATTTTAATACCGCTCTAAGATCGCATAGGACAAAACCGACAGCAGTTCGGTACCTGATACCCGTCAGGGTTGGATATTTGCAGAGGAAATAGGTGACAATTTTCCTACAACGCTCTTGGCTGCAACTACTCCACTTATCGTTGAAGAGGATTTCCATTCTTTACGAGAGGATTTTCATTCCTCTCTAAACACATTTCCTAAATTCGCTGTTTTTTCTGATCGAAATCAGGCCACATTTTTTTGGTGATTCTAAATGTGTCCATTGACTACCAATTTTAAAAACCGGTATATCTGAGATCTAACGAATGCACTGACCTTCGCTAGTTCATTTCCGTTAATATTCTCGTGACCCGGTACCCATATGAGTGTAATGGGAGTTAAGTTTGCCTCCTCGCGTAATCGACGGCCTTAAAATTCTTGTCAAATTTCATTTTGGGCGAAACATAATCTGTTGTCGATGCTTATCGGGTAGCCTACTTAGAATACCACTGTGTCATACTGTTTCTCGTACCAGAATGCGGTTCATATTCAAATGGCTGAGCCAATAACTGTAAAGTATGCGTGCAGGTTCAGTTGCAGCTGGTTAAAGTTAACATTTAAAGCTGGCATTGAACACGGCGTAAGTGCTTCTGTTACCCCTGCACAACTCCGCCGCGGAGTTCCGTTACTGTGACTTCATTTTCCCTTCCAATACCTTTGCTGTCGTTTCCGCTTTTCGAGTTCTCTTTCCCCCCGTCCTCAGGTGAAGAAAACTATACTACAAACTATTGTGTTGAAAAGTCCATAAGGACTTCTAAGTAAGTTTTTTTGGTTTCAACTTTTAAGTTTCCAAATTTCTGCATTTCAATACCTTATGTTGTTGTTGTTGTTGTTGTTTTAGCGATAAGGTTGCTCCCCGAAGGCTTCGGGGAGTGTTATCGATGTGATGGTCGTTTGCCGGATACAGATCCGGTACGCTACGGTACCACAGCACCATTAAGGTGCTAGCCCGACCATCTCGGGAACGATTTATGTGGCCACATTAAACCTTCAGGTCATTCCCTTCCTCTCCATGAGGAGCTTGGGGTCGCCAGAGCCTCATCTGTTAGTGAAACAGGATTCGCCGTGGATAGGTTAGGTTGACAATTGGGGTTGGAGAAGCTATACATTGCGTTGGCAACCTGAAGTGTTGCGCTACACAGCCCCTTGAATCTAGTATTTTGGTCGCCTCTTACGACAAGCATACCTACCGCGGGTATATTCTGAACCCATAACCCGCTAGGAGTTTAATACCTTCTCCTACTCCCTCTCGCCTCCGCAAGGCAGAGTTATCGCCTCATGCCTATGGTTTTTTTTCGTCTATTAATTCCATCTCTTCAAGGCGTATGCAATATAAAATAATCGCTTTCGACTTGCTTTTAACACCTCACAGATTTCAGAAGATCGCTTTTCAGATCGGATGGGCTGACCACTACTGTCAACCGCTAGACCATCTATAGTGCTGCCTCGTACTGTTGATGCGCTCTCTTTTCCTCCCCTCTTGGGTATCATAATCCTTTAATCCCTCTCTATTATACTGCTTCTAAAGCCATTATAGCTCTCTATTCGTCAGTGCCTGGCTGACTCGCCCTGAGGTTCTTATCTACTTTTTTATCTCTTGCTTACTCTATTGTCTTATATTTAATGTTAACGTATCTATGAAATCCTAAATTAGCTTCTAGCTTAGCGACCTTTCTGGTGAAGGTATGGTGGTAGCGTGCTCGGTATGTTATATTCCGGTACTCGAAGCCTGCGTCCATAGCATCTAATAAAGACACATTCTCTTGAATGGCTTGATCTTACCTTAGAGCCATTCTAATAAATTCAGGTCGATGTTTCGCCAAATTTTTTAACGTTTTCTACCAACCATGTTTCTGTTTTCAAAAAGAATTCGCGTCGAACCGGAACGCGCATAGGTTCGAAAAGAATTCGAAAATGTATCTCTTTAACCCTTTTAATATATTTCTCAAGAGTTTTCCGTAACCTTAACATAGTCACGTTCGCTAAATAAGTATTCATGTTGGGACATCAAATTTAGATTAAATGCACATAGAGCTACGAGTAAGGCAGATACTCAAACACAGGCTGATACAGGGCACACTTTAAGTAGGTGAATTAAATGTGAATTTTCCAATATTTATTTGCTCGTGATTATCCGCTTCGTCGTATTCTATCCTATAAGAAATATTCAGCTTGCACTACTTTTTGGGAATGAGAATCACCAAGGCCATCATTTAATGCAATCAGTAAGTATCAAGTATCTGTGACTAACAATCGATAGTAAACTCAATTAGAAAGTGCGCACCGATAAGCGGGTAAGTTTCCTAACCTGCATCGCCTCCTATGCCTGTAAGTCGATGCTCGGTAAGAAATGGGATCTCAGGCCAAAGATGGTACTATGGTTGTATTAGGCAATATTGCGACCAATGCTGTCACATAGCTCTATGGTATGGTAGGAAGCTCTTAGTAAGAAATACAATCTCACTAGCCTAAGGAAAGTTCCGCGAAGAGTGTGCATTGGTGTTACAGGAGCTTGTCGCACCTGCTCCTCGGCGGCTTTAGACCCCATCCTTCACCTACTTCTGGCAGACTTGCACATATGCACTCAGGTGGAAAAGATGGATATTCCACATAACTAACACTGCATAAGTTATAGAGACGTAACTAAAAAAGATATTGTGGGCCAATTTTTATTCAATTGCCAGGATCTATAAAACATGTCGCAGCTACTCGGAAGCCCCTTTTTCGAAAATCTACTATCTAAAAATGTTCTTGAAATTAAAAACGTATCGGGCTGGTTGTAGTACATATTTGATGTAGCATTCAGTAGGTGCATACGAATTTATGGCATCCAATCATTAGCTTCTTTGGCGACCTTGATCACAGTCTTTATACATATGAACCTACATACTTTCTAGGGAAATAGTGGCTTTTTTGTGTGCACGTTAAGGTCACAAATAGGAATTTTCTATCCCTATAGTGGAAACCCCGACAGACGTAGAGCTTGATGCTCAACTTATCCCCCGACGGAATACTTGACGGTAGTATCGGGGGTAAATAGTACTTAGACGGTTTGAGGCTAAGTGCGGTTAAAGTTCCACACTGACTTTGAGGCTTTCGATGCTTCCTCCTCTGAAAAAGAAAACCTATGCTGGCTTTAGGATACACAAGTAGATTAATGGATAGGCTTAAAAAGCCTTACTTAGACAGAATAATTTCTATTCCTTAAAAAAACATAAGCATATGTATATGTTTGAAATAATATGGATGATTATATGCCTTGATGACTATCTAACGGCACATTATGTTAAGCAGCCGTTAATGGTCATTCTTGCAATTGCTTGCCCAATAAAATGGTACCTAGTATATACATACATATGTACGCATGCACATATGCACGAGGGTCTTATGTAATCTAAAAATTTGGGGTGGATTCAACTTAAATGCATTTCAAGTGCATTACCAATTTATTTTCATATCCCAAAGTAGCAGCTGACAACTTTATTTGGTCATAGTCGTAACTCAACGCAGTTCCGCCAACAAAGGCATACACGCGCCACGTCATAAGCACATTAAATAAATAAATAAATTTAAAAATAAATTAATATTCAAAAATGAAAAATGCACATTTTTATTACCCGGAAATTGTGTTCAATTAAGAGCGTAAGTACCAAAACAACAAATCTCGAAAAATTTAGAAAGAAAGGAATACAAGGAAACATTTTCATTGTACGTATTTCTACATAAAATTCCTAAATAAATTTTAAATACAGTTTACCAAAGTTTTACATCGAAAGCAATTCCAACAAAATTGTGAAAACGCAATGCACTTCTACATACATATGCATAAACACACGCATAGACACACATACATATACAAACAGTCGCGCATAAAAAAATTACATCATTGCCTAAACATTGTAGAGTTATGTCAGTGATTGCCATACTCACATCATTTGCTATCATCCGGTGGTAAAGAGCCTGAGCCAGATAAATAATTTTGAATGTAAATGCAACAACAACGATTTGTGCCAGATAAATCCAGACAGATGTCTGGTTCAATTTGTGAGCCAGATAATTTATTAATTACTTGTCTTTAGTTTGGCAACGCTGCCTTTAATAAACATACTTTTTCAAAAATAGATGTCGCTGGTTGGCCTTTCGCCGTATGAGTTAAATGCAAAACAGCGGTGACATCTGCTTATCACATTTCACGTGTGCGAAAATATCAAGACATCTGCTTCTCAAGTATCTCAATGATCCAGAGCATTCCCGTGAGAATTAAGCATGAGCCGGAGCTGTAAAACTCACTGGATGACGGCAATTGTCTTCAACAGTCAAAATCAGTGCATTCACACGCACACAAAAAAGGCGTGAGTACGAAGTACTCGTGAAGTTAGATATATAAAAACAAATCGATAACATTTATGACGTACATGATAAAACTTCGATGATAAATCGAAAAAAATATGATATTACATATTATATACTTTATTTCATATTTTACCTTATTTCATTTTAATTATTCTACATTTTCATTTTTTGCCGTTCATTATTTTATTTTAATCTTACCAGATAATGTAAAAGGATGTTAAAACCAACAATATCCTAAAAGGAAATAAATTTCAAATTAAATGTGAAAACCTCACCAGGAGCTTTGTTTTTGTAAGAATTTTGGCTTTAAGCAATAAAAATCGTACACATTTTTTCATGTTTGGCATTATATCTCTGACTCTTTATTTCCAACAAACAGCAGGGTGTATAGCTATTTGCGCAATTGCATGCATAAATATTTTCCTTTTCTTTATTTGTTTTCTTTTCTTTTCACTTTCCTAACTTCCATTTACCATCTTTACCTTTACTCTTCCTTCCTTTCTTTTCCTTATCCTTCCTTTCGTTTCATTTCCCTTCTTTTCTTTTTCTTTTATTTCCTTTACTTTCCACAAGTCGTAATAAACGTTTTAGTTGGATTGTGTAATACTTGTCACATATAAATGACAACTTTCTAAGGGATACTATCATCTCTAAGCCGATGCAAAGCAGTGACTTGTATGCACATCAATAATTCAACCATTATGTCTACACATATGTACGTACACGCAGCAGAGAAGCAACGCACAACCACATGCATAAATCTGAAATCTCCCGAAAGTATGCAATGGTTGTGCAAGTGTAGCTCACACATACAAACACAGGCAGATATCTTATCTGAGATGCTCCCAAAAGTAGGCAATTATAATAGTGGAAGTGTCACTCACAAAAACACGCACATATGAGAAGCTATACACGTGCATCTGTAGTTATAATTGTATAGCAGTAACTAAGTAAATTCTGGAAGCGCCTAGAAGTATGCGAACGCGAAATCAGAGAGTATAAAAGGCAGCAACAGTAGAGGCGCGACAATCAGTTTGATTTAAGACGCTATCTGGCGAGCAATAGTAGTGTTATTCTGAAGTACTCTAATAAAGGCCATTTTGCATTATTGAATAGTGGAGTTATTTATTCAACAATTTAGTGATTCGAACTTTAGCAGAAGTTTGCAAATAAAGGGAATTGCAGTAAATTCGTTACAATATAATATACTACAGAGGCTCTTGAAAAAATATATATAAGACTTTTTGCTGTCCAAATAAAGAGCCTATTCCTATTAAAACGTAGTTAAAAAACAATTTTCGATAAACGAAATTTTCTCTATTAAATTCGTTTTATTCTTTTTTAATGTGCGTGGAAATTAAGCGGCGCTACACTTTTTTTTTTGCCAATTTGATCTATATTGCCGCCCATGGCCGCATTGCGTAGTGCTGCTGCGGTAGGTGTGAATTGCTCCATAAGAACACAAGCAAAGAATATTTTGCCACGTAGTGTAGTGCCGCTAAGTATGTTCTTAGCGTTGATTCCAAAATGTACCGGAAATTTTGCAAACACTGCATAACCGAACAGGAGCTCAGAATTTAAATACAAGCGGCAGCGGTAGCAATTGTACTATCAAACACTCCTCAATAAATGCTACAAAATTTATTCATTTGTGTAACACAGGATACGTAACGCCTATTGGGCTAAATAAATTTGTTTGATCTTACTATACAAGAAATCTTGAATCCCTGGCTATTGTAATCCTTCAAACCTGGAATAAAGTAAGCATTTATGCGTTGGTTTTTATTTCATCCACGTTTGTCAAAATTTTGGGCTCAGCTTCTAAAGTTTGTGATATTAGAAGCGCACTTCGTTGTCTTCCGAAAGGATGTAACTCTCAACCGATTTTTAGTTTAGGTTTTGATTGCTTTAATCGAAGCTATAACGAGCCTGAGACTGAGTCCAAGTTAAGACTGAGGTTTTTTGCTTTTTTGAAAGAAATTTGTTTCGTTAGAACACAAGTGCAGTGGGCACGTATGTGAAATATAACTATACCCTTTAGCAGGTTCTCAACAAAAGTTTATTCCAAATCTCTTAAAATGAGTTAAAAATCAAAATTTTATAAATACAATTTTCTCTAAAGTCCTTTCAAATTTATTTTGTGTGCCAGAAATTTCGCAAACAATGTATCCTTCAATAGGAGCTCAGAAATTAAAAACAAGCGGCAGCGAAAACAATTTCATTACAAAGTGCTTCCAAGTGTATGGTACATATTAACAACGTACAGCGAAAGCAAAACCGTTGCATGCATTTTATATCCTACTGCAACGGTGGAATATAATTCGATCTTGCTTTGATACAATTCAATTTTTATCTTTATTTTTAGTTTCTGTAAATCTGATATCCTCTTTTGGTTCCTTTTTATCTCATTTCATTTATTTTTTGTTGTGTTGTCTCTATCTTTCTACTAGATTTCGATTAATGACTAATCAATATCAGAACCCTGGTCCTCAAAACAAGCAAATGATTGGTAGTTAAGGTAATCTGTCCGTTAACAATAAAAAGAAGTTCGGCATCCAAGAGTTCACCCGATTTATGTAAAAGAGATTAAAAAGACCTTAAGCCTTATCCGTCCATGTGGGTATATTCTTATGGCGAGTTGTGTCCGGTAGGCTCTCTTCTTAGAGTTCACTATCTACTTCCTACATCAAAGGAAAGTGTACCCACAAGTACTCTCGCTTCACCCTGCCTCAACTTCGATCTGAACATTGATACAAGCTAAGCTCTTACTTATCCAGAATCAACCCCGACATTCGTAACGTAATTCATTTAGATTGCGCCTCAACCAACCATGTTTTCAATGGTATTATAGAACGTTCGCCTCTAACACCAATGTCTATGTGCTCCAACTTTACTGGCAGCTATTGCATTGGGCGAAGCACGGAAGAGGAAGATAATTAATTAAATTAGGCACCGAATAAGATGGTTCGCCCTCGAAATTAAGTATAGTATTTGAAGTAGTTCAGAAATGTATTTCAAAACTTTTCTGGCGAATGTTCACCTAAACGACCACAAAAATCCAAGGTTTATTGACGTGAGGCGGCTTCTAAAAATTCCATAAAGAGAAGTCCGGGCCTGGTAAAAGGGGTGATCCGACCACCAATGCAAATTACCCAAACACAATATGAAACGCACCGAAATATTCCATGTTATTGAAGAGAAAATTGATATATATCCTCAATATCAATGAATTGAAATATCAAACATTTTAACAGGTGCCCAGATACGAACGGCAAGCAGCACCGGAAACAATTTGTTCTACTTTGCACTTAAAAGTATGCTACGTTGTTCCAAATTGTGGCATTTCGTTTTGCCGTGCGCCCGATGGGCCTTACGCATAAAAATTAATCATTTTATCAGACTATAGCTTCTGAGTTAAAGATGGGTATTTTGTTTGTGTAGTAAACACCAGCAATCCACCTTTTACTTAAAAACTCGACTCGGCAAGCCACAATGTGCATGCTGATGATAAAAGACGGGGTAGATCGTAGTATCGTTGAACACGGGGTATTGTTGAACGCGATAATTCATCCCATAGTAATTATGAGCATTTACGTTTTGTTTAATTTTGTTTAAGGTGTTACTGTTTAGTTGAAGAATTTATATTTGATATTCTTAAAGGAAGTAAATAACTTTCAATTGATTTTTAGTTTAAATTCTGATTACTTTAATTTTAGGCCACACTTAGTGACCCTAAACTATGCCACACTCTTTTTGCCTATTCAGTCAACTTTGTCGCTCATTGCCGCATCGCATAATGCAGCTGTCGCTAGGTGTAAATCGTTTTATACATGCAAATAATATTTGCCATGTAGTGTAGTATTTAAAAATACCCCGATAAGAGTGTCTATTGATTCCTCGAAGGACCATGTGTCACATAACAGCGTATTATGTAACATAACGCAAAACTCTTACAAACCGCTTTGGCCCATCAGAAATTTTAAGTTTTAATAATAAAAATATATTTACCTCAGTAAAAATTAAAAAAAAAAAAATACCAACTTTTTTAACTACCAAACTGAAATCGAGTATGGGGCCGAGGTAACGGTTCGTGCACACAATTGAACCTGATGTAACAGTGGGTTAGGGGGATAAGAATATACCCGCGGTAGGTATGTCTGTCGTAAGAGGCGACTAAAATACAAAACTGTTTCAAGGGGTTGTGTAGCGCAACCCCCCCAAAGGGTTGCCAGGGCAATATATAGCTTCTCCAACCCAATTGTCAACCTACCCTACCCGTGGCGAATACTGTTTCATAAACAGCAAAGAACCTGGCGACCCCGAACTCCTGATTGATCTAGGGGGTGGGAGGGCGGCTTTGGCCTAGAAGATTGCATGTGGTCGTACCAAATCGTTCCCGAGATGGTCAGGCTATTACCCTTATAGTGCTTGTTACCGGAACGTACCGGATCTGCATCCGGCAAAGGACCATCAACATCGATAACACTCCCCCAAGGCAATCGGGGAGTGTTCTTATCGTTACAACAACAACAACAACATGCAACAATAGAACGCTGTTGGTTGAAACTATTCAGAATTACTATGAATAAAGTTATAGCGTTGTTCAAAAATACTCCGTGCTCAAGAATACACCGATCTACCCTAAATTCTACCATTAGCATGCATATTGCATTTTAAGTAAAAGGTGGCTTGCTGGTTTTTGCTACATACACAAAATATCCATCTTTCACTCAGAAGCTAAATAAATAAATAATTGTAAGGCGCGATAACCTCCGAAGAGACCT
Source organism: Eurosta solidaginis (assembly GCF_040869045.1). Classification (NCBI taxonomy): domain Eukaryota; kingdom Metazoa; phylum Arthropoda; class Insecta; order Diptera; family Tephritidae; genus Eurosta; species Eurosta solidaginis. The sequence goes on from NC_090323.1 coordinate 213,484,105, forward strand.
AAAGCCGAGCTTCTCTTTCCTCTTCTCTCTAGCCGATGGGCGACCCCGCTTAAACCTTATTTCTAAAATTTTGATGTTGATTTGCCCGGGGTGTGAACCCAGGGCATACGGTGTGGTAGGCGGAGCACGCCACCATCTCACCACGGTGGCCGCTGAAGCTCAGAAGCTATAGTCTGGGAAATTGATTAATTTTTGTGCGTGAGGCCCATTGTACGCTTGGTAAAATGAAATGCCACAATTTGAAATAACGTTGCATACATTTAGGTGCAAAGTATAACAAATTTTTTCCGGTGTTACTTGTGGAGTCGTATCTGGGCTCCTGTTAAAATGTCTGATATTTCCATTAAAGGGCTGTCCACAATTCATAGGACCATAATGGACATGACAGACAGACAACGTGCATTTTTTATGGTTGATTCTGTGTGAAGTAAAAAAGTTCAGAATACAAAGCGCCAAGCCATGAATCAATTTGCTCTTCAAGAACATGGAATATTCCGGTGCGCTTCATATTGTGTTATGATGATTTGCACTGGCGTACAGATGAACCGATTTACCAGGTCCTGACTTCTCTTTATGGAATATTGGAAGCCGGGGGTCTGCGTCAAGAAGCCTTGGACTCTTGTGGCCGTTAAGATGAACATTCGCCAGAAAATTTTTGAACTGCGAGCCTAGGTCAAAAACCGTACATAATTAATTTCTAGGGCGAATCATGTTATTCGGTACCTAATATGATTAAATCCATCCTTCTTTCGTGCTTCGCCCAATGCAATAGCTGTGGAAAATTACGAATTATCATTCATATACTCTGGAGGAACCAAGAAAAGTGGTAATTTCAACAGAGTTGGAGCATAGAGACGCTGGTGTTAGAGGCGATAGTTCTATAACAACATTGAAAACGTGGTTGGTGGAGACACGTATGTCGGGGTTGATTCTGGATAAGTAAGAGTTCAATCTATACCAATATTCCGATCAGGGTAACGCGCAAGTCCTTGGAGGGTACTTATGTAGTAATTGGTTAGTAAACCCTAAGAAAAGGGCTTACCGGGCATTACTTGCCATACAAATTTAACGACCGTGCAAGAATAATGCTGGGGGTCTTTCCATTCTCTTCAAGTTTAGTCGGATGTTCTCTTGGATGCTAATTTCTTCTTAACGTACATGTCTCCTTATTTACCTGAGAGGCGGGGCTGCATCAATCAGTTGCCTGTTTGAGGATCAAGGTTCTAATATTTATTGGTAATTAATCGACGTCTAGTAGAAAGTTAGAGACCACACACAAAAAATAAATGCAATAGGATATAAAGGAATCAAATAAGAAAGAAACGTCAAAGCTAAATCGAATTATGTTCAGCTGTTGCAGCACGATTTAAAATCATGCAACGGAATTGCTTCCACTGTATCTACATTGTTAATATATATCATAAATTTAGGCGCATTTTGTAATGCAAATGTTTCTGCAGCCACTTGCCTTTAATTCCTAAGCTCCTATTAAAGTAAGCAGTGTTTGCAAAATTTCCGGCACAGTTTGGAATTAAAGCTTAGCGCCAGGCATATGTATAATACTTCTATATCAATACCTTCCTATCTTCCTAATGTGCAAATTTTCTGTCAATCATTATTTGCTGAAACTGTGTAAATGTATGTTCTGCGCATGCGTTGGCTTTGTTAGTGTTAGTGAATTGTAGTAGCGTGTGTAAAAAAAGTATTAAAGGGGTTACAATGGGTAACTATCCCCTTAACCCAACTTCTGCATACTAATTGTTACAAAATCTCAGTTTAGTCGATTAAACAACGAAAAGGCCAACAAATACTATACAAGGCTTGATGTATTTATTATTTAAACATGGGCTGCAGCCATACAAAGCACATTATTCACATAAATAGTAAAAAAAAACAAGGCGAAGAATTCATATTTTTGAAATGAAAAAAATTTAAATATACATGTATAAAAATATACTTGTACATACATTCCAAAAAGCATTTCTTTAAGCGTTTTTTAAAAATAATTTAAAATGAATTAGCTTGAACAAACGATATATAAACGTTTTCAAAATTTTACTTATTTTGAGTTTTATAATGAAGTAAATTTTTAATAAAGTAAACAAAATATGAGTACTGGGCTGGCTGCTATAGGTGTTGAAATAATATTGAAATTTGAAAAAAAAAAAATTTTTAAATGGGCGTAGCACCGCCCACTTGTAATAAAATCAATTTTACAAATATCACATGGCATTCCAATAGAATATTCAATAGAAATAAGTGATTATAATAATGAATTGTACTTAGTAGTTTAAGTTTTAGGCCTAAACAGCCGTAATAATAAATAAATCAAATTAAATTAAATTAATCATAAACCAAAAATCGTTAAACCTATCGCAACAAAATTCGGCAGAGAGGTTGCCTTTACTATAAGGAATGCTTTGTAGAAAATTAACGAAACCACGCCCACTTTTATATAAAAGATTTTTAAAAGGGTCATGGACGGATAAAATTAGCTATATCTTTGCAAAAAAAGCTTTATATCAATGGTATTTCATTTCCCAAGTGGATTTATAACAATAAATAGGAAAAACTTCAAATTATAAAAAATGGGCGTGGCATCGCCCCTTTTATGACTAAGCAATTTTCTATGTTTCGGGAGCCATAACTCAAAGAAAAATTAGTTCAGAATAGAACTTTATCTTTATGTATTATTGCGCAGCCTTGTAACACTATTAAGCACACAAAACAAACAACAACAGCATTTCAAGTGTACGGCTGGGTATGTTATGTTCGGTTTCACCCAAACTTAGACTTCCATACTTTTTTTTAAATATTAATACCTTCGCTGAAGTTTCACCCGACTGACTGGTGTCCCGAACAAACGGACGCTTTTTTTCATCACATATTCGAATAGTTCAAGACCAGGTTTCTATTATTATTTTGATATGACCCACACATTACGAATGCAGTTAATACTTTGTCAGTTACAGTTTTTAGTTTTTTTTAGTTAAGGACTAACAATGAAAAAAATGTGTTCGCGTTTGTCCCGTATCAACCGTAGTAGCAATTATTTTGAAGAGCAGGTGGAACATAATCACCTTCGCAGGGTGCTTTTAAGCTGCATCCTTTAACGACTTACCTCTTGAATCTAAGCTCCCTCTAAACATTGGTTACCACTTCAGTTCTCGAATTTGTGTTTTTGATTTTTATATAGAATTAGCAGATCCGGCTGACGTTGTTCTGCCCTAAATTTGGCCTATCTGCATACATTTTAATAAGCTTTTTCCTTCTAACTCTGCCCTACTCTCTAAACTTTTTCCTAATCTTTTTATTCACTCCTCCCTCCATCTTTTTCACTTCATCTCCATCTTCGTCTCATTCTATCTCTTTCTCAGTCTCCTTATCTCTTTTCTCTTCTGTCAAGCTTTTCTCCTTCTTCTTCATCTCTTATTGCTAGTCCCAGAGGGTGGTATGCATTCTGTTCCAGTCCCATTCAGAGTCTCAGTCCCGGTCCCACTCCGAGTCTCAGTCTTAGTCCCAGTCCTAGTCCTAATACCGGCCCCAGTCCGTCTCTGATATACTTCCCGGAAAAAAGCATCGTAGATACTAATATAGGCAAAATTCTATACGAAATTTCAGGCAAATCGAATAGGACGTATGTAAATAGGTATGTGGGTATTATTAATTCTTGTCTTTGTTTCAGCTTCGCATGCATATTTATCAACTTTGCTTTGTTTTGGCTTATATCTCGAGACTGTAGTCACCCAGCAGTGTAAAACGCACTCTGTATTAAAGCATACATCAACAGCTTCAATTTGATACCCATAATGTAAAAACACATTCTAGGTTCCGGGTCCACGTTTTGGGCTATATCTCGGGACCCTAGCCTCCCACTTGTATGAAAATTATCCTGTACTATAGCACTCATCAACAGCTTTCATTTGATATCCATATTGATAAACACATTCTAGGGGTAGCCGGTCCACGTCTTTGGCTATATCTCGAGACCCTAGCCTCCCAGTTGTATGAAAATTATCCTGTACTATAGCACTCATCAACAGCTTTCATTTGATATCCATATTGCATAAATATATTCTAGGGGTACCCCGGTCCACGTTTCGATCTCAAGACCCTAGGCACGTAGCGAAAAAAGTTAGACATTGGCCGATTCTCAGACCTACCCAATATGCTCACAAAATTTCATGAGAATCGGTTCAGCCGTTTCGGAGGAGTTAAGCCTCTAACACCGTGACAGAAGAATTTTATATATGTATTAAATTTTTTCTAAAAAAAAAAATCAAAACTCAAGAATGGCTAAACCGATTTGGGATTTCAAAATCAACTAACCATCACCTCTCCTTTCTGTATCTTTCCTAAAAATTTCGTGGCAATCTTTCTATCCGTTCTCGAGTTATGGAGTGACAATCAAAATGTACACTTCTTTTTATATATATAGAAGTGGGTGCGGTAGTCAACCGATTTTGAAAAGGAAAGATGTTTATAAATAAAATTGCAAAATCTTCAACCGTGTTTGAAGTCGATGCAAAGATTTTCAAAAGATTCGAGCGGCCTTAGTAAGCCCAGCGCTTTTTTTTCAAGATAGTTAAATATAGTTTTTAAGTCAACCTTGCGAAGTTGATCATATAAAATTTTAGAATCGTAGCTTTATAAATGACGGAAATATCCCGCTAATTATTGAATTATCACATAATTTTATTTTATTTCGAAACAAATTTGTTTGCAGTAGCATTAGTCAGTAGTTTGCTAAAATTCATTACAACACTTTTCTCTCAACGATAACCCCACGGAAAAATAGGCTGACGGATAGACCGTTGAATGGATGAGCAATGCTAACTTAAATTTTTTTTCGGTTGAGACTACCCCCCAAAAAAGCCTATATGTCTATGTTTGCTTATTTTAAATAGTGCTGGGAACACAGATCGTTCAAGGAGACCACGTACCATATTCCACCAAAATATCACAAAGTTTCATTTCCCAAATAGACGGACGGACAAGGTTTAATCAACAATATTTTTAACATTTTGGTGTTTCTGCAGTTAAGATGTACCATTTCGCAAATAACATTAATAAACCTTTCGCACACCTAGATCAGAACAGCGATCAACTCAAAAAATGTTAAAGAAAACGTGTTAAGAAAACGCGAAAACTGACTGCCTCTCACACAAATGCCAATGCAATTTTTCATTTTTACAAAGTCTTTTCTCATTGATTAGTGGATGTATTAATAAATCTAGTATACATTCCAGTAGGTATTGAACTAAAAGTACGCAGATATTCATAGCTTTGAGATTACATATTGCTGAGTTAGCTCCCTATTGATCTAGGTATACAATATACTGTATTCTATGTACAGCTACTTAGTTCCCATTCACGGTGCAAGTATTTCAAACGTTACTGTGCACATGTACCCCAACAAAAAATTCATGCACTTCACAATCGGCATACTCAAAATCGTATATATGCAGCATGTACGTCCGCCTCCGCCCGCACCTAGTGACTGAGATCAGTTTGACCCTTAACATTTAAAAAGTAATATTTTATTTTTTTATTTTCCAACCAAATTTTAGACATAGTTTGGGTGAAAAGCATAAACAAATAAATATATTTGAAAGTGCAATTCATTTTTGTTCCGGTCGCTGAATATTAATAAGTGCCGCTTATTCCAACACTTATTTATAATAAACAACTGGTGTCTCACCCTCCGCCTTTTAATAATTGCTTAGACACCCAGCAGTGTGATACTACATACAAACATACTAACATACATATCTAGTACGAGTTTAAATTGGAGAAGTGACAAAACATTTGGTTGCAGCTGCTGGTCGCATGCTGACCTACGAAATAAAATACATGGCTAAATTATTCTTTATAGAATACATTTAGGCTTCGACGAAAAATTGTTGGCGTCGCTGCCTACGTCGACTGTATAACGCTGTCGCGCATTGCTATTCTGTTGATGTGTTTTTAAAAAGCTTTGTGCGATTGTGTGTGTGCTTTTTCTGTTGCTGTTGCTTTGCTTGCCGTTGTTGTTTTTAGCGTTGATACTGGCAACCGTTGAGATGTAGTGAGTCTTGATAACGAGTAATTTCAATGCAGTCGTCGCTGTAGTACGCAGAATGTGTGTGTGTAGTAAGTGTTTTCACTTTCACATTCATTCATTCATTTCAATTTGGTTAAGGATTTTGACTAATTAAACATTTTAGGGTGGATTTTCAGTGTTTTGTTTGCAGCTTCTATTCATTGGTAATAAATTCGTTTTAAAATTGACTCATTAAACTATAACAACGTTTGATTAAGACAATCAAATTCTAAATGTCGATTTATCAATGAGTAAATGGAATAAGTAAAAATGATGGCCACTGATTTAAAAAGTTAATTACCGCAAAACGTGATATATAAAAAGGATATGTAGTACGTATGAAAAAAGCAAATCATTGCAAATGCGTTTCGCAGCGCACAACTTACAAAAAGAAACACGAAACATCGTAACGGTATAAGCGCGAGTTCAATAACAAGACACCTAATTCGAAAAGCACTTTCTCACGGCCGCATTATAAAAGCCTCTTCGGTAGATATATCTCAAAGCGTTTAGTTTAAAATGTTAGGTATGTTGAGAAAAAGTATACCCCAAAATCTGCAGTGTGTGGCGGGCCGCCCTTCTTGAAAAGGCAAGGGTGTTATATTCTTCAACATCTGTAGTTTGCCAGGACACCAGCTCCAATAACATACCAAATTTAGAGAGCATAGATTATGTAAGGACAATTATTGCCCCTGCTACAGCGCGTATAAAAAGTCTCTTACCTAGTGACAGACCTGCAGCGCTACAGAGTGAACCTTTTTAACAGATAAACCATTAAGTACTTCGCAGTGTAGTGGAAAACTCGTCGGTATCTATTCATCTACAAGTCGTGTGAGCGTAGCAAGTACTGAATCAGTTTTCACTTGTACTTCAAGCAGTAAATATCCTATGCGTTCTAGTCCTTTCAACATCATTAATTGGCGCTAGCCGCCCAAGCGGTCTTTTCGTAATCAGTCTTGGCAACTACCCCTGTTTCGCGATATTTGACGTAGATTGAGAGCACAAAGGGTGTTCAAGTGTTCTCCACCGACCTGTTCCATCCAGCTGAGTGGAGATCTCTCCACCTATGCTTTCAAGTGGCGGTTTCGATTGCAATACTTGCACGGCCAATTCCAAAATAACTTAGCCAGCGAAGCTTTTATGGTTTTTATTCGCTGCAAAATCTTCATATCTCAGTAAAACGCATATAGCTCTTGAGCATGTCTGTTTTGCTATTCACCTTCAACATCACGGACAGCAACATAAATCTCCTATATATATTTTTTCTCGAGCACTCCAAAAGCTTTCTCTCGACGCCGTTCACGATTCTGAGCCATACGCTACGATGATCTACTTGAAGAGCATGATTTTTGTTCTCCGAGAGAGACTTTACTTTTCTATTGCCTACTTAGACCAAAGTAGCATTTGTTGGAAAGAGTTATTCACCGTTAGATTTTTAAGCTAACATTATTTTTGCTGTTAATGCTGGTTCGCAGATAAACGAAGTTCTTCCCAAATCTGAATTCATATCGGTCAATACCAAAGTAGCTAGCAAGACGCGAGTACGCAAGTTCTTTTTCTCGGATAACAATAAATACTTAATCTTGTCCTCATTTATCGCTAGACCCAGTACAAGTTGAAGCGATAGCATGAAAGTGAGTCCGTGTCTAAAGCCTCGCTTTATTTCAATTTAAGCTTTGCAGTGAATATATGTAAATTCAGATATCAAAGCAACTGCTTTTCCAGCTATCAAGTGCTGCTTGGAAATCGAAAAAAGATTATGCATGTCGATTCTCTTGACCTGTGACTGTGGCGGAGTCGCCTCTCTTATCGATTGGAGACATGCGCTCTTTGCCAATTCCTCGCCCACATGTTTGAACTCCTCAACGCATAGTCCGTCATTAATTAGCGATTTTTCATTCTTTATTAAGTAGATTCCATACTCACTTCATCAAGGTCAGGTTCCAGAACATGTTTTCCGTCATTAGCTAGCAATGAAAAGAAGTGCTCCCTCCTCAGCTTAAGAACACTATGTATATCAGTTTTTCGGTCGCCATTATCATTCCTGATGAAATGTGTATCGGTCTTTAAACCTCCCGTATCTACACCGCTTTATTTTTCGATAGTTTTCTAGCTTTTCTTTTACTTCTTGCGTCTCGATAAAAATCCCATACACCGCGAGTTGCAGTGCCTTGTACGCAATTTAGCCCTATAGGTATTTTATTCATTTTCCTCCTCGTACCAGTTGTTTTTGTAAGCCTGTTGGAAACCTATGTACGACCGTACGTGATATTTTTCAAATTTTTTGATGTTGCTTTGCCCGGGCAAGAAGACAGGACCGTCGATGTGATAGTCGGAACACGCTACAACTCCAACAGGTGTTTGTATTCTATTGCGCTTGCAGGTATAAATATCTCGAATAGAGATATCAGATCAAATTTACAAAAACCGACAGCGCATTCAGATTCACGAAGGTCTTAAGAAATGTTTAGGTCTCGTAATGTATCGTCCTGTGTAGCGGGACATGTAAACAAGTCTTCCATGGAACCATTATATTTTAGGAACAAAGGAGAACTGGTACCATGAGTCCCATTGTCGTAGTATTTGATTTATTTTTCTAAAACACCAATACGATAAATTAATAAATAATAAAAAAATAATAGAATGGCACGAACTCCCGTACGGATAGAAAAGGGACTTATCCGACAGTACCCGTCGGCGAACAAAAAAGACCCACCCTACTGTAGGGGTACGAAGAGGACAATACCCGTTTAGACATAAACAGTTAAAAAAAGGTATCTCCATAGGATATGCTGAAACAAAAATGATCACTCTAACACGTACATATGTATAAAAGATCAGAACTGGACATAGTCACATACTTTGCAACTACTTTGCGACACATCCCGCATTCATCTTAAACTAATCCCGTTATTGCTCACAAATCTTCTCAAAAAACTTTATTCATACTCATTCATTTATTCACATATGTAAATTCCGTATCTCTTGTATACACACTCATATATTAGTGACATTAGTGCTAAGCCTCAAGTGTTGCCAGCGCCAACGTTACGGTCAGCAGCGTCGCACGCGCTAAAAGCATCTGCGTTCTACAGTGGTGGCGTATTAAAATCTAAAGACATTCGTTTGCAAGTTTAAGTAATTTTTCTGCTTTTACAAACACACATTCACATATTCTCGCACGCACACACTTACATTTAAATACTCTCTTTAGACTTGTTTTTGGAGCACGCGCTTTTTTGTGTACACGCGTGCCTTGTTTTGTTGCCGTTTTTACAAACTTTTTGTTTTCGCTTCTTTCTTTCTCTTTTGGCTTAGCCATTCTTCACTTTAGCAAATGTTTTGTAGCTTTTTTACTTTTTCATATTATTGTAGCTTTTCATCTTGTGTACATTGTTGAATTGATTGCTTGAATGGCTTGTTGTTGTTTTTTGTTGTTATTCTTACGCGCGCGTACGTATACTTTCTTGCTTGGCTTTTGTTTGGCTCTTGCTTATTCTGTTGATGTTTCTGCCGTTCTGCCGGTCGCTCTATGTATGTATGTGTGTATTCGCTATAAAGTAAATTGTGTGTCTGCGAGATTGTTTAGACTTTTAGGTTTTTGGTAATGGTGGTGGTGGGACTGCTGATGACTGCCACTGATGGTGGCGGTAATGATTGCAATCTTGTTGTTTGCGGCAGCAAAGCAATAACAACAATAGTTTCAGTATGCGCGCATTTGATGATGACAGCACGCGAACAGCTATAGCTGAGTACAACACGCCAAGCAAACCAACCAAGCAACCAGCCAGCCAGCGAGCCATCGAATCAGCCATACAACATCGCTGCTTAGCTGACTGGTTTAGTTTTAATTCTGACGGCTAACAGTTGAGTTCATTTCGTGCGCAGAACGCGGAACGTCAAAGCTAAGAAAGCTGTCTTGCCTTGTGTGCCCTTTAACTGACTCTGTCTTCTATGAGACAGTAAATTTCCAATTCTGTATACATATTTGTGAGTGTTTCTGTAAATTTTTTGGTTTTTGCCAAACATAAATATTTGATTTGCGTTGTTTTGAATTTGTAATAAAACGATTAACGCTGTAAAAAATACATAAAAAGTTATTGAGTGAACAAGAATATGCTCTTTTTGTAATTGGGAAATTTTAAAAAATTTATAATAAACAAAAAAACAGTGAAAAATTTAAATTTTGGCAAGAAAACTAATGACAAAAGTAACTCAGAGGAAGCTGACGAAGAAAGAAACACGCGCAGTTCTATTTTAGTTGGTGCGTACATAATTTTATTGTATATAATTTTGTAAAATACAAATATGTACCTATGTATGTATGTATGTAGCTACATATATCTGAAAATATGTATATTTGCACATAATGTGGGTGAAATTTGATTTATTTTTATTAGTTTACATATTCGATATAAAAAATTAAACTTGAAAAAAAAAAAGAAATGGAAAATTTGAACAAAACTTAAAGAACAAATTTTAGGGGAAAAATATTTGTAACAAAAAAAAAATTACTTTAAACCATGCATAAAGATATCTATTGATCAACAGTTAATAGGGTCATCGAAGTATCTTTTAAAAAATTTCACGGCGGCCGCCATGGTGTGGTGCTCCGCCTACCATACCCGAGGTTCCTGGATTAAATTCCTTGGAAAAGTTACATCAAAAATATATAAAAAAGTTTTTCAATTACAAAAAAAAAAAAAAAAAAAAAAAAATTTCAAATCACGGTCGCCCCTCGAAAATGATTTGGCAACCACTCCGAGTGCACTTCCGTCATGAAAAGTTTCTCAGGCCTAAGTCTCCCCATGTTTTTTTTTCACACAATACTAGTACCTTTTTTTCTTAACCTTTTAATTGGAGGTGGTTCAAAAACATGCGTTTAAATTTTTGAAACCATATTTATCTATTAACGTAAAGATCAAGCTTAAAGCCGGATATATTTTTAGGGCCGGGTACTTTTGGGTATCCGGCTACTATTTTGAGCCGGCTACGCGTATCTGGTACTTTTTCAGGCTAAAGGCCGTTTTCGGACCTTGGTACTTTTTTAGAACCGGATCTTATTTCCGAACAGGGTACTTTTAGACTTCGAGTACTTTTGGTGTGAATTTCCAGAACCGGTTAGTTTCCCGTGCGATTTTTTTGAGCAGGTTTTTTCCGGATCCGGGTACCTTTTTAAGTTTAGGTACTTTTTCGGAATCGTGACCTCCTTCGGATCTTTTTATTTTCTTTAAAACAACGTACTTTTTTGAAACCTGGTAATTTTTAGAGCTGGGTACTTTCATAGAGAAGTGTACTTTTTTAAAACCTGTTTCCGAACTGGGTACTTTTCGGATTCGTGTTCATTTTAAGAACCGGGTACTTTTTTGAAGCGGGTAAATTTCCAGAGCCAGTTGGTTTTTCGGGAACTTTTTTCGAAGTGGGCACTTATATAGCCTGGTGCTTTTGCCGATCCGCGTACTTTTTTATAATGGGGTACTTTTTCAGAACTGGGCCCTCTTTCGGATCTGGCTACTTTTCTAGAAACGAGCACTTTTTATATCCGGGTACTTTTAGAAAACTGCGTCCAAACGTCTTCAAAGTGATGAATGTGTTCCACTACAACAGCAATAAGCCAATAGATCTTAATCCAAAAGAGGGGCACATGCGCCCAAATATGCAAATAAATAAAATAATAAAAAAAAATGTTTAAGTTAAAGGGATTTATTGAAAACAATACTTACATGAAGAAATAATAATACGAAAAGCTAGAAAATAATTAGGTAGGTCCTAGGTACTAGTCATCACACTCCTTATCAATTTATGGCGTTGATCAGACAATTAAATAAAAGCGTTGGGCGCGTGAAATTTCTCATTAAGGTTCAGTTGGTTTTACTTATGACTATCAATAGAAATATGGCGCGTCCAACGCTTTTATTTAATTGTCTGATCAACGCCATAGATTGATAAGGAGTGTGATGACTAGTACCTAGGACCTACCTAATTATTTTCTAGCTTTTCGTATTATTATTACTTCATGTAAGTATTGTTTTCAATAAAACCCTTTAACTTAAACATTTTTTTTTCATTATTTTATTTTCAAGTTTTTAGTCTTTATTTAATTGCCTATTATATCTCATTCTATTTAGTTCATTTAGTAACTCATTATTACAAGGATTCTTTCCTGACAATTTGTTACAATCAAAGTCCTCAATACAAAATCCTTCCAAAGACTTTACTCGACTCTGTGCAACGTATGCTTGTCAATCCTCCAACTCCAAAATATTTTGACGTCTCTTCTACCGGACTGTATGTAATATTTGTTCCAAATATGAGCCAAATCCGAGATCAAAAGTCGCTTTCTATTCATGTATGTATTATGTGTTCCAAATATGGATCAAATCAAATCGGACCACAAATATCTCGATCCTTGCGCCACCTAGCGGCGATTTTTTTTGATAGGTCGTTTTCTATTCTTGTATGTATTATGTGTTCCAAGCATGAGCCAAATCGGGCCACAAATACTATTTTTATGGATATCACGATCGTTGCGCCATCTAGCGGCGATTTTTTCATAAGTCGCTTTTTATTCTTGCATGTATTATGTGTTCCAAATATGAGCCAAATCGGACCACAAATACGATTTTTGTGAATATCTCGATCCATGCGCCACCTAGCGGCGATTTTTTTCACAGGTCGATTTATATTCTTGCATGTATAATGTGTTCTAAATATGAGCCAAATCGGGCCACAAATACGATTTTTGTGAATATCTCGATCCATGCGCCACCTAGCGGCGATTTTTTTCACAGGTCGATTTCTATTCTTGCATGTATTATGTGTTCCAAATATGAGCCAAATTGGACCACAAATGCGAATTTTGCGAATATCTCGATCCTTGCGCCACCTAGCGGCTATTTTTTTCTTATTATTGCATTGTCATCGGATTCTGAACTATATTCCAAGTTTCAAGCTTGTAGCTTATCGGTAAGTTACTTAAATTTCAATTACAAAATTCGTTCACAACGGCCGTGCATGCAGCCTGCCTGTCAACTCAAGCTAAATAAAACCGTTTAAAAATATAAATAAACACTTGTCGCGATTGAGCTCCGAAGATACTAATCTTCCAATTCGCACCGTGCTCCTTTTAATTATTCCTACAAATTGGTGGGATGGGACCTGAATGTTTAATGCCGACTACGAACGACATCTGCAAGTGAAAAGCTTATTATGTCCGGAAAAACTGTTACAGCGTACTGTTATGAAAAATAAGCTTATAACTCTGTGCATTTGTTAGGTAGGTACCAATGAGTATAAAAATACAGATTTAGATTTTCATGCAATTTAATGACGATTTCGAATACAATCAATTGGCCACCTCACATTGACAGCTGACAGCTGCTTTGACAGCTAATTCCTAAGGGGCAATCAAAGAAGCTGAAAAAACTGCTCAACTGTTACATTCCGCTGCTAACCCCTATCACTACATATAGTTCGAAAGAGATATATAAGTTCGCATTTGATTTTACTTTCTAATGAATTACTTTAATTTAAATTGAAGTTTATTATTGAAAAGCGCGCCAAATACTAAGCAAGTGATGATGACAGCATCCACACGAAAGAACAAAAAAAAAGTTCGCTTAAAATAAAGCAAAAATAAAAGAAATACGAAATTTGCTTAGTGAATCAGCGCAGTTTTGCATCTATCATCTGTACATAAATATGTATGCATAATGTATAGTAGCAACATGCAGAAACAACAAATTGTTTCTTTTTTGCATTGTTCGTTACAGATTTGTTTTTTTTTTTTTGGCGCTGAAATTCGATCATAAAAAGGGTGATGCACATCATGTTGCATCTGCCGGGCCAAACAGTAGTGGCAAACTTTGCGGTTGTAGAGGATTTGTTTCATGTGCACTGATATACGAGTACACACGCTTAGGCTGGTTGAATGGATGAGCGCATGGCTGATTGACACTATGGAACAAAAATTGAGTTTTTTGTTATTCAACGAAAAATTTGATAATAGTGTAACCAGCTGTAGAATCAAACGGAGACTGGACTGGGTAAGCAATTGAAAAGTAAAGTCCTCTCTCGCCGAACAAAAATTACACTGGACCAGTCACTTATCATACCTGTCCCGTTGTATGGCTCGAAATCATGGACGGTGTCTAGAGAATACGAAATGGCTCTCGGAGTGTTCGAGAGAAATGTTTAATGGAAGATATATGGTCCTCTCCGAAATGCCGACCGCGGGTATCGAAGGAGGTTTAATGATGAGCTGTATGAATTTTACGCAGATATGATAGTGCAGCGAATAAAAATCCAATGGCTTCGCTGGCTAGGACATATTAGGCCGCAGTCGACGCCACAGTTTGGAATCAGAGGAAGGGGGAGTCCTCCAGTGAGTTGGGATAGGCATGTGGAGGAAGACTTGATCTTCCTTGGTGTTCCCAATTGGCGGCAGTTACCGCGAAGCAGGGATAGATGGCTTGATTTGCTACGAAACGGGCAAAATCGCTAAGTCTACTAAGCGCCAATTAATGACTATAATGATACCCAGCTGCATAGCCCTAAGATTGGGAATCAGCACAGATTAGATCATTCAAGGAATGTTTATAGAATAAGAGGGGAAGTTTAAGTTTGTGCGAAACCGAACATTAAAAATCCAATTGTGTGCTCTCACATTTATCAAAATATCACTATTTTTACGCGAGTTATGGTGTTAACGGACGAATGAAAGGACAGACCTAACGCTGTGTCAAGCTTCCAAGCGATTTTGCCTAGCTTTTCAAGAAATTGTTACTGTCCTAAAAACAATGGTTTTATAAAATTTTGTTAGGGTTGCACGATGTTTGTTCGATATATAGCATTAATAATACTACTGCAAGACTAATTAGGAAAAGCGGGACCATGCCCATTTTCAAATATTTTTTATTTCCCTTTTGTTTTCCAACACACTATTTCTATCAGTACAATTTAGTTTATATACCATAAAGATATTAAATTTTTTGTTAATTTTTAGACTTGAACTATTTTTTTTAACTAGGGTAGCAGTCAACATATTTCATCAAGTTTGTCTTAGTGTATATATAGTAAGAAGAAAAATCTCTCTTCCAAATTTAAAAATTATATTCTTAACGGATTTTCATTTACGGCTTGCAAAATTTTCGATTTACTTCTTTTAAATGTAGGCGAAGCCATACCCATTTTCCAAAATTTTATCAAGTTTTACTATTTTGCTTCACAAATTCAACCGAAAATTAATTGTAGAACTTTTTCCTTTGATCGATATTTTCAAAATCTTAAAAGTGGGCGTGGCTATGTTTCGATTTTGCTTATTTTAAATACCAATCTGTTCAGATAAGTAAGTATACCAAACTTCGTTGAGATATTTCAATCTGTACTTTAGTTATCGGGTTAACACTCGGATGGACGGACATGACTCAAGCAAGATCTTTTTATACTCAGCTGAGCAGAGCTCACATAGTATATTAATTTTGTTCGCATAACGGTAATCCTTAACGGCATAACCTAATCGAGATAAATATAGACTTCTATATATCAAAATTATCTGGGCGAAAAAAGAAATTCATTTAGCCATGTCCGTCCGTCCGTCCGTCCGTTCGTCCGTAAGCACGATAACTTGAGTAAATTTTGAGGTATCTTAATGAAATTTGGTATGTAGTTTCCTGGGTGCTCATCTCAGATCGCTATATAAAATGGACTACAACGACGCCCAATTTTTTGAAAAAGGGCGATAATTCATTACCAACGACGGATAAAGCGAAGGAACTTGGTAGGTGGGTTGTCCTTATGACGCAGAATAGAAAATTAGTAAAATTTTAGACAATGGGCGTGGCACCGCCCACGTTTAAAGAAGGTAATTTAAAAGTTTTGCAAGCTGTAATTTGGCAGTCGTTGAAGATAACATGATGAAATTTGGTAGGAACGTTACTACTATTACTGTATATGTGCTAAATAACAATTAGCAAAATGGGATAAAGAACACGCCCACTTAAAAAAAAAAATTTTAAAAGTAAAATTTTAACAAAAAATTGAATATCATTACAGTATATAAGTAAATTATGTGAACATACAACTCCAGTAATGATATGGTGAAACACAACACAAAAAGAGAAGAAAATAAAATTTCAAAATGGGCGTGGCTCCGCCCTTTTTCGTTTAATTTGTCTAGAATACTTTTAATGCCATAAGTCGAACAAAAATTTACCAATCCTCGTGAAATTTGGTAAGAACATAGCTTCTATCCCGGTAACAGTTTTCTGTGAAAATGGGCTAAATCGGTTGAAGCCACGCCCAGTTTTTATACACAGTCGACCGCCTGTCCTTCCGCTCGGCCTTTAACACGATAACTTGAGCAAAAATCGATATATCCTTACTAAACTCAGTTCACGTACTTATCTGAACTTACTTTATTTTGGTATTAAAAATGGGCGAAATCCTACTGTGACCACGCCCACTTTTCGGTATCGAAAATTTCGAAAAATGAAAGAAATGCCATAATTCTATACCAAACACTAAAAAAGGAATGAAATATGGTGACTGTTTTGGTTTTTTGACGCAAAATTTAACTTTGGAAAAAAATTTGTAAAATGGGTGTAATACCTACCATATTAAGAAGAAGAAAATGAAAAAAGTGTGTAGGGCGAAATAAAAAGCCCTTGGAATCATGGCAGGAATACCGGTCGTAGTAATGCATACTATATATAAATAAATTAGCGGTACCCGACAGATGATGTTCTGGGTCACCTTGGTCGACATTTTGGTCGATATCTCGAAAACGCCTTAACATATACAACTAGGGCCCACTCCCTTTAAAACCCTCATTAATACCTTTAATTTGATACCCATATCGTACAAACACATTCTAGAGTCACCCCTGGCCCACCTTCATAGCGATATCTCGAAAAGGCGTCCACCTATAGAAATAAAGCCCACTACCCTTTAAAACCCTCATTAATAGCTTTCATTTGATACCCATATCTTACAGCCACATTCTAGAGTCACCCCTGGTCTACCTTTATGGCGATATCCCGAAATGGCGTCCACCTATAGAACTATGGCCCACTCCCTTCTAAAATACTCTTTTATACATTCCATTTGATACCCATGTCTTAAAAACACATTCCAGGGTTACCCTAGGTTCATTTTCCTACATGGTGATTTTCCCTCATTTTGTCTCCAAAGCTCTCAGCTGAGTATGTAGTGTTCGGTTACACCCAAACTTAGCCTTTCTTACTTGCTTTATCCTGAGAATTTTGAAAAAGGGGGTTATATACATATATCTGGAATCACTTATGCGACTAAATACGTTCATTCGTTATCCAATTAAAGTTATAACTCACTTGTGTGCAAGAACGCGCTTATTTTATGATCAATATATCATTCCTTATTCTCCCTATTTTCCTATTCATTCCCCTAAATTCAAAATCCCATTAGTTCATGCAAACTATCCACAAAAAAAAACTTTTGTTACATGGTGTAACATAAACATGTATGAACCGATGTATAAAAAAGTGTAGGTAGAGGTAATATGTAGCTATGGGGATCTTCAAGTGCTGAATGAATGAAACACTTGGCGGCAAAAATAGTATACCTATTCCTGTTCTTTTATTATTTTTATGTTTTTATTGAAAATCGTGTTTTTTTTTTTGTTTCCTTTTAGAGCTATAATTTTTTTAAATAATTTTAAAAAACGTCATATAAACTTGAAGCCATTGTGGAACAAGAAAAAAGTTGATAAAATCTTATAGAAAGAAAATATAACAATCGAATAATCTTAATTAATATAGATTATATGTACATATATGTATATGTAGAAGCTGTAGTCCATCACTCAGTCAATCTGTCAGTTAATCTGAGTTAGCCAGTGTGCCACCCAACCTAGCAAACCAGCCAGCCAGACAAAATTAGCTAACAGCGGGTTGTCGATGCCCAGCAACGGGTCGAACAGATGTTTTATAAAAATAAATATACCAGCATGGAAAGGGAAACAACTCAACTCATTCGCGCTCTTGTGCACACGCTTCCACGATATGGGCATTTGTTTTTAATTTTTGTGTGCCGTTTAATTGATTTTATGACCAGGACACGCGTCTAATGTACATACGTATATACATAAGTATTTATTCAGAGCTATGGAAAATTAAATTTAGAAGCAGAAAACCACATTAAAACTTTTGTTATTTATTTAACCTTTAGAATTCGAATTCTCGCCTTTAGTTGAATCGGCTTCGTAAGAGTACAATAAAACAGAAAGTGCTACCGATGTATAAGACCTAAATAATAACATACAACGTATACTATATATGTATATATATACCAGTTAAAAGTTTTGTATGTCAGCCAAATTTTCGAGGACTCTTTTTAGCAGCCAACTTCGTAGTTTTATATTGTAGGATGAGATCATCTCACTAAACCAACTTACGTAACCAAAGCAAAGAAGAAGTTGAAAGTGTAGCACCAAAGCACAGAAACTTGAATGATTAAGCATTAGGGTGACGACATTTTAAAACTTCATGGTTTATTCCAAAAATTATGTCTACCATACAAAAATGGTGTTTCTAATAGAAAATTATATTGTTGCAAACAAACCCGTATTTATAGTTCAGAATGGTGAGGAAAGGGATAAATAAGGAGAAAAAGGAAAGAGAGAGAGGACCAGAAAAGGGGAAGGAGGAAGAAAAGTATCGAAAGAGTAAAGTAGATGTATGGGAATGGAGGCTGGGAAAGGGCTAAAGAGAGTAAATTGCGAAATAATCAGAAGAAAGTTTGGAGAGACAGCGAAGAAGGAGCGATGGAAAGCTTTTTACGTTCTTTTGAAATTATCCATGTTAAGTGAAGTTTGAAAAGTAAATTGTTTGTCAGGCCTGCTGGTCTATAAATGTATATAAGCTAGTAGGGTGGGACTTACCTTTCATGAATAGAGCTGAGCAATAATTTTATGTATAAGTATATGACCAATTTCTACGATTTTTTCAGACAACAATAAACTCCATATATATGAAAGCCTGAGGTGAAATTTGAATCTTCAATCTGATAAATTGAAGAAAATTTGAAAAAAACCCTGAAATATCGGTTGTATGGTGTATGTATGGAAATTTCTATTCGAACATTAAAATATACTCATTAACCATATTTCATCACGATATCTCAAAAATTGAGGTACCAGTTAGCGTGCAAACAGTCAGACGGACATGGCTTAATCAAGTCAGATCGCCATACTGATCATTTCAGTCCATCTCTTTTCATATAAAAACTTACAATTCTGAGATTCGGACCAAACTAAATATACCATTTCATTTTCATGAAAGGTATAGAAACGATATTAGTATGGACTCTGAAACTAATCTGCCGATTTCTATAATATTTTCAGAAAAACTTCGGAGAGTGATTCTGTAAAGTTTATTTCCTGGGAAGTGGACCAGGAACCAACCTCTTTCCATAAACTTCATTCATAGTGGGATTTGCTTTTAAGTTTGTACGGAGGTATCTCTTTAGCTTGCTAAGTATTTGCGAAACTTTTATTTTTGAGTGTCTACCAAGGCCCTTATTGGGTTATACGGTCACGTATATAAACCTATTTTCACTAAAACGGTAAATACGAAACTCTCAAACTATTTTTTAAAATTATTATAAGTTGGGGTCTAATGCGTGTCTATGTTAGTAATCCGATTTACCATTTAAGAGCTTCTTGGATATAAAAAATTGATTTCGATCACGGATCGTACATGATAAGGGCCCAGGGGCCGACTTTTTCTAAAAGTGCGAATTTTTGGTACAATTTACTTGAAATTTGTTGCATGTCACCTCTTTGACTAGGTTCATACTTTGGAAACTTTTCTTTCCGGAAAATGGATCAGCGGCCGAACTTTTCTAAAAAATCACATTTTAGGTGCAACTTGTCCGAAATTTGGTAAATAAGTAACTCCGCGCCTAGGTCGACATTTGGGACATGCATTTAACTACGAATTGTATTCACAGTTCGTTATGAAAAGCGAAAGGGAAGATAACCCCCAGCGGGTTAGGGGGTTAGAATATACCCGCGGTAGGTATGGCTGTCGTAAGAGGCGACTAAAATACCTGATTCAAGGGGTTGTGTAGCGCAAGCATTTCAGGTTGCCAGCGCAATATATAGCTTCTCCAAACCCAATTGTCAACCTCACATATCCGTGGCGAATCCTGTTTCATTAACAGCCGAGGCTCTGGCGACCCCGAACTCCTCATGGATCTAGGGGGTGGGAGGGCGGTATGGCCTAGAATTTCGCATGAGGTCATAACAAATCGTTCCCGAGATGGTCGAGCTTGGTACCGGAGCGTACCGGATCTGCATCTGGCAAAGGACCGTCAACATCGTAACACTACCCAAGGCCATTGGGGAGTGTCCTTATCGCTACAACAACAACAACAACAACAAAGGGAAGATAAGAGAAAAACAGATAGGTAAAGGGAGCTGAACGGGGAAAGGAAGACGGACAGGTAAAGGGAAATATGTAGATGGAAGAGGCAGGACAGGGCGGGCACTAAGAAAGGAACAGAGACAGAGAAGGAAAACGCAGATTGAAAGGGAAGGGATAGAGGGATAGATAGGTGGAAATAACGGGGAAAGAAGTTTCGAGCTTCTACTTACTAGAGGTAGAGGAAGGGGAGAATAATAGAAAAAGGCAAAGTAAGGGTTAGTGGCATTGGAAGAGTAATAATCAAGAGTTATAGCTCACTAAAATTTAGAAAAAGGACATCTTAATTCCCTGATATTCCCATTATAATTTTTGCATAAGTCGTATAGAGACAATATGACTCGTATTCGTTGGGCAAGCACCAAATTAATTTCCTGAGTGCTAAAGTGGGAACAACGGGTTTGATTTAATTATCCTTTAAGGTTTTGATTTTTACTTCCTATCGCTTAATTCGATCTAGAATGCGAAGTCTAAGCCTATTACCAACAACTAAAAGCAAATCATTTGGGAAGTTATTAATTAAATTAATCGGATATTTTTGTCCAATAACAAGTTCAATTGTCAAGCTATTTTGTGTTTCATTGATATAAAAAATTCATATTAAAATAATCGTGAAAATATTTTCCAAGAACTATGAACTCCGTACCTACCAAAATTAGCAAAAAGCGGCTAAAAATTAGATAGTCCGACATAATCCAAACAATGTTCTTGCAGACATTTCCTCGCTTACGAAACTTTCTATTCTTTAAAATTTTCTAGCTACAATTTTGGTCTCTATTCCTATTCCGTAAGCCATTTAATATATTAGTCGGCAACTTATATCTCCCAAATCACCCCTTCTGGTCTTACAAATATCTTTTTATCTAAGCCTTTTCATATCACAATAATGCTTATTATCAGGCACCTTACGCTGTAATGCAGAAGGAAAGAAAGGCAAGCCCCAAAGGCTTAAAATCATCTTAATCCTTCTCGTCGTAGTCACAATCTTACTCAGCAAAAACCTGCTGTCATCGATGATAGTCCCTTTAGTGCTGGGTCAGAGTTTTGCCGTACTTAAGAGCAACAATAATATTACTCGGTCGAGTGGATAGACCATTGTCTGTTTGTTTGGTAAGATCTTCTCCAGGCGGAATTTGATTATTATACGATTCGATATCCGAAATGCTGTCCGCCATCAAACACAATTCTTTGTAGATTGCCGCGCGATTTTCGACTATGAGATAGTCATCGCAGAACCTTAAGGGTGATATATGTATATACAAATAAGTACAGAAATTCCATGTTCTTTGGTTTTTTAATCAGATGACGTACTGTCAAAATCCACTGCGCAGAAGTTGAAATGTCAAATCAATTGAAAAAAGTACCAATAAGCTGATTTCCAGCCATCAACTGTATGGTTCCTGTATGGAGATAACCAAGCAGTTTGTTGGATGCCTGAGATTGGCACTACTCTTGACCATATTTCGGTTCGCCATGAAGTTGCTCAGTCTCAAGTAGGTTGCCGTGACGAAGCCAGGCGTCTTATCGAAATATTGAAAAAATTGTATACATAAAGTTAAATTTGGAAATGTACTTAAAAATTTTATGAAATTGCCGGACCGGTTTGTTGCCATTATTCTTTTTATGGCAACAACTTTTTCTAAACCTTTTATTCCAATTCTTTCTGGGGCAGTTAGGTACAGTGAATACTTAATTATCCTAATGTACCAATTTGAAATAACTTTTTATGTTCCTTACTTGGTATTAATTTTATTGCTTTCTGGTGAATTTGTTGGTGCGTGACTTCATTGCAG
Source organism: Eurosta solidaginis (assembly GCF_040869045.1). NCBI lineage: Eukaryota > Metazoa > Arthropoda > Insecta > Diptera > Tephritidae > Eurosta > Eurosta solidaginis. Next base: position 213,506,439 of record NC_090323.1, read on the forward strand.
TTTGTAAAGCTTGAGTCATCCATTGAACTTGAACTTTGATCAAATGTGTATGCATTTGGCAGCCTGAATAGAATTAATAAAGTGTGTGTGTGTGTGGATGCTATTTATGAATGTATGTATGCAGAAATATGAAACTAGGTCAGTTTTATTTAAATTCGTATATTTTCTCCTTACAACTTGCATATAAAAGTTTATTTGCAAAATATAGTGGTGACTCAACTGGATAAAGATGATTTATTTCACCATTCAATTGAAGAAACCCCTATCCCTCTTTACCTGTGTAAATTCAATTAATTTATAGCGGTGATGGGCGTTTTCGAAAAAAAAAAAATAAAAAAAAATAGCACATTCAGCAACCAAAGTCTGAGATATCACGTTTTCGAGATAGGGCGATTTGCTATTTTAGCATGATGCAATAAAAAAGTCGCTTTTCAAGTAACGTGCAGGAAAATAACGCCTGCAGTCTGTTTTTTCTTTTGTGGATGGGTGTTATCTTCTTTTCCTGAAAGGATATGAAACATTTTTGTCGACAAAATGAAATCGCTGTATCTTCAGAATATCATGTTATACACAACTAAGGAATATGGAAACAGACTGTTGATGTCAATGAGATGATTGGCGATCCAAAACATTGTTATGAAGTTGCAGACGGGTATATGAGAGGCTTGTAATACGAAAACATGGAATTGACGGTATACGGTCCCACGACCCAATATTTATCTATGTTAAACAGGAGTCTGTATTCCATAGCACAATTGTGCTCTTATTGCACATAGGAAGGGGCAATCACTTTCAATTTTAGGAAACTAATTATTTAAACCAAGCGTTAAGACGTATGATGATTGAGAAGAAAGAGGTTGCTGCAATAGGGCTTCAAAAAACTAGAGCTTATAGATTTACCAGAGGCAAAAAAGAAATCTGTGGCTTTTCTGAACTTTACTTTAAACATATCTGACTAGCCCTGGTCAAATCCGACAGACGTTGTTCTGACTCTCTCTATATATGCACCGGCCTCTCTTCTATTTCACCCTCTTCTTTCTTCCTTATTTCCCCTCTCCACTGCATTTTTTAGTTTACCTTCTTAATCAGCTCATGCAATTTCTCTATCGCTTTCATTCTTCTTTAAATCTTCCCTCTTTCCATCTTACTCTATCTGCTCTTGCTTCCATCTAAGTATGATTCTCATTAATAATCTTAATTTTATCATTATTCTTCCTGTTAACCTCTTTTTCCTACTTTTTCTCAAACCATTAATTTTATTTTAACTTTCACTATCTCTCATCCTCTTGTTCCGTTTACTTTTCTTACTTCGCTCCAACTTCCTGTACCTTCCTTCACCATATCGTATTTTTTCTTTTCCCTTTCTTTCTATATCGATTTTCCAATGTGCTGATAAATAAAGTTTAGATTTTTTCTGCTCATTACATTAAAATCAGCAATTTATCGGCCCTACTGCTTTAAAATTCATGACCGAGCCGTAAAATTTTTGTTGTTGTACTACTGACTTTGCCGTGAAGAAAGCAGCAGAATTTCTGTAGGGATTGTGCAATAATCTCACACAGTACTTCATAAAGAATGTTGTGGAGTATAAAGAAGCATTGGGAAAACTTCGCTCAGGCCGAACCATACATCTATACTGGGTTCCCGGTCATAAAGGGATAGAAGGTAACGAAAAGACCGATGTGTTGGCAAAGGAGGGTGCAACACTCGCTGAAACGACAATAGACATGCCAGTTCGTTTGGGAGAAATCAAAAGCAGACAGAGTTGCATATCATCCATCAAGCAGGAAAGGCGTGGACAACAGCGCTGCAAAATTTCTAAGATCATGTGCATAGTCTACGATATTAGACTCACAAACTGGCGGATATCTCTGAAGAGAGAGAAGACTTAAGGTTTATGATGGGCATACTATTGAACATTGCCTTTTGGCGTCACATGCTTATAAGTTAGGTCTCGTCAGTAACGGCAGGCTTAGGAAGTGTGAGCCGCAAAAAGAAATCGTTGAGCACGTGGTGGGGCGGCAGAGTTGTCGAGAGTCGAGACAACAATAAAGCTGGGTCCTAGAAACCTTCTAGCTTTTTCCAAGTGGACGGAGTTATTTTATAACATAAGTTCTGGGACCTGATTGGCGTTCTTCCCTTTGGTTTTTGGTTATCAAAGAAATTATGGAAACACTATGGACACATTCATTCTATGTGAGGTCTTCAATGTCTGGCCATTTCAACCTAACCAACTTACTGACTTTACCTGTCTGGTTTTACTGCATCATGGGCGCCGGGATACAAAACAAAATGTAAGGCGCGATAACCTCCTAAGAGTTTTTAGGCCGAGCTTCTCTTCCAATTTGCGTCGTACTCCTTTTTCATTTTTCCTACAAATTGTTGGGACGCGACCTACTTGTTTTATGCCGACTCCGAATGGCATCTGCAAGGCAGACACGTTTTCACTGAGACCTTTTCATGGCAGAAATACGCTCGGAGTGTTTGCCAAATACTGCCGAGGGGCGATCAGCTTAGAAAATTTTTCTTCTAATTGAAAAACTTTGCTTCTAAAACTTTGATGTTGCTTTGCCCGAGGCGTGAACCCAGGATCTTCGGTGTGGTAGATGGAATACGCTGCCATCGCACCATGGCGCCGGTATATTCTTTCAATTTCTACAATTAAAAGTTTTATTTTAAATACGGCATATTTGTTGTTTTGAATAAGTTACGTCTTTCTATAAAAACAAGATGACCTTCAGAGCAATATGTAGATATGATTGATATTAAAAAAATAATATTCTGTTGCGTGTCAGTAATCGCATGGTATCCTTGAAAGTTTTGTATGACCTAAATTTCATCTGTTTTTCTAATACATTTTGCTAGCGCATTGTGAAATGACGAGTGCCAAGATAATTACAAATGTAAGCCATAAAAATACACGCAAAACAAATTCATAAACGTATCAGGATATGCCTGTACATACATAAACACATACATAATAATATTCACATACATATGCAGTTATTTGTTATAACTTTCCACATTGCTTAACTCATAACAGTACATTTTGAGTGTAAAAAACTAAGTATTCACCGTCATACCAGTGATCTCACAGCAAATATATTTAAATTTTTTTGTATAACATTACTTTTTCCAATTTTTCATAGTTCCTAATTCAATAAAAATGCAGTAAAAGGATTTAAAGTTTTTCAAAAAAAAAAAAACAAAAAAAAAAAACCAATTACATAAAATAGTTTTCATTTAACAAGCATGTTTCTGTATGCACCCACCTACCCCACCCAATCCTTAAGCTTGCTGACCTAATACAATGGCTCGGACGCCGTTTGTTGTTGCTTGAGCGGCATGCAACATGCCACATAACGACCACACATGCAACATTTGTAAAAGTGAAAACTTTTAAGTGCAATTAATTTTTATTGCAACCATTTGCTGGAACTGCATCATAGCAATGTTGACATGATGCGACAATTGTTATTATTGTTGTGTGGAATTTTTGTTGCACTTGCTTGTGTATGTATGTAGTCATTGCATATAGCAGTTGTTGTCAATGTCACACAATGACTAAGCGCTGCAAATGGAAAATTTGAAGCATCAAAACGCTGATGTTGCGTATTGTTGTTGCTCTTTTGATGTGGGTGCTTACATCATTGGCCATCAAAAGGCGTGAAATATTTGCACGCAACAACACCGATACAACGCGCAATTGAGGCATCAGCGCTGTTGGCAATTTAAAGTGAAAATCTTTGCATATATTTGGGCCATTCCACATGAGTTAGTAAAGTTTCTTCAATAGCGAGCTCTAATTTTGTACTGAGCTGCTACCTCGCCACTCCTCAATTGTTGTAGTTCAGTTTTAAGTGAAATATTGAGAATTATAAACAGTTGGAATTGGAAATTGTCGGAGTAAGGGTATAGGACTTTCACCTACGACTCCCACAATATGCAAATGCTGAATGATTTCTTTACGAGGACCAGAAGCCGAATCGTAACACACGATCCGTGATCTAATGCCGTTTTTTGTGGACAACGCGTGCTCACTAGATCCGTAATATATTATTAAGTTTTAAATAGTTGGATAGTATAATTTTTTATCGCTTGAGTGGAATTAGTATTCGATTACGATTTTCGTGATCGTATGTTGCGATTCCATAGCAGTTTGACCTTGCAAAACGGCGTGAGTACTCGTTAAGTTCGGTGTGTAAACATACATTTTTATGTATGTCTAGAAAACTAGACAACGGTAACTCTACAAGTAACATACAATTTTAGGCTTTCCGAAAAGAGCTTATTCAGCTTCTTATCTATAACAACGGATACCGATAGCGAATTACTATCATCGAGCTATCGGTTTGTTATCGGGTTGTCATTATCATCGGCTTCTTATTACATTCATATCGGCTTGTATCCGACGTGCAAGAGCTGTGTCATCGATTTTGTATTGGATTTATATCGGTATCTGTTTCATAAGAAAACTTTAAGTTGTCGATAGCAAGCTAATAATAAATGGATACCGTTTTAATAAAATAAAACAATAATAAGTTGATAGCTTTTTGATAAGAAATCTATTCAAGATGCCGATAAAAAAATGGTTCCACTTCGTTAACCAATCGAAATCTTTTTGATAAAAAATCGATAGATTTTCGATAAATTTTTCGATACATTTTCTTCTGAGAATCAAAAACTGTTTTTAACTAAATGACTACTTTCCACCACAAATCGATTACTTGTCGATAATACATCGCTAAATTCTCGCTTAAATCAATAACAAGTCGACAACAAAATGGTAACACCTTTTTAATTAAAAATCGATCACCTTCGAATAATCACAAAAAACTAACTTTTCGATTAAACGCAGGAAACGAATTGGTAATACTGTGTTAAAAAATCGATAATTTTTCAATAAAAACTTTTCAATAATTAATTTTTTTGTACTTTTCAATAATTTTCAACAATTTATTATCGATATCAAATTCAGTGTACATCGATAAAAAGTGGATAATTCGTCTGTAGCACATCTATAACAAACCGATATCTTGTCATAGGAAATGGATAACACACCCATAACCCTTGGATAACAAACCAAACCTCATTCAAAACAAAACGTTAACAGTTTGATAGCAAATTGACAATGCGCCCTCCGGTGTTGGTTTGATTCTTGATATATCTTTTCCTCTCCTTTTTCCTCCTTTTCTCTTTTCCTTTCGTTTCACTTCCTTCCTTTATTATTTCCTATCCCTTACTTTCATTTTCTTACCTTTCCTTTCCTTTCTTTCCCTTTGTTTCCTTTTCCTTCCTTTGTTTCCCTTCCCTTCCTTTCCTTGGCTTCTATCGCTTATATCAACTCTACCCGATATATTTTTCCCACATTATACTACAGCGCAGTGACTATACTTCCCCTTACATTCTATATTCTCCTATGTAGCTTACATTCTGGAGGCCGGTATAAATAACAATCAAATTTGACACGGAATGGCCCAGCTATAAATGTATACACAACTATGTGCAAATGTACTTATGATATCATATGGATCAAAGCTATTTTGTTTTTGTTGCCGTTGTCATGATTTTTTGCTACTTTTTTTAATTAATGGCATATGACAACAACTGCATTTATTCATTTATCGTTTGAATACGTGCATATCAGGGAGGGCCAGCACTGATAGACGCCTGGGCAGCGTAGAATAAGTGCGTGTGAGATAACACTGAAAAAATATTTGAACACGGAAAATTTGCTAGAGGCAGGCTTAGTACCAAAACTTTAACTGTGGCATAAGCTGCACCATCTCATTTGTAGTTAAGAGCAGCAGAATTCCATGTGGCTCACGTGTGCGCAACTGTTGTGTACGCAAGTTCGTATGCGTTTTATTTAATTTACATTTTACGCATATTTTTTGCAAAACTGCAGCACAGAGTTTTAATGTGATAACTGTGAATTTTCTAATTATGCCAAACGCAAACACGCTTCACACTAACGCCCCGATTCTAGTGTGGTAACAATATTCTTCACCACGGTAACGAAATCATGTGGCAACTTTTACACCCTTTTGGTATTCTACCCGCGAAAGTAGCCGGATGATTTTTTACCCACAAAAGTAGGTGGTTACGTCGAAATAACAACACAACAGCTGTTGTTTAGAAAAAGGAAAAACTGAAAAATAAAGAATTGTAAGCGCAATAAGTAAAGATAATAGTAAAAGTGTTGCCTCTTGCTATACATATTTGTTTACATTATGTACTTTCACAGAATTAATTACAATATACCTATGTAGAAACTTATCATGCATAATATGCATATACACATCGTCCCGTTTATTCTTTAACCTCGTATCTACAAGTGAGACATTTTCGGTAAAGCGAACACGGTTGCCACACAATGTTTTCATTTGGGTTCAAAATTCATCGAAAAAAAGGACCAAATTTTTGTTTTATTTTATTAGTATAAAATACAAAATTTTAGGATGTTTTCATATGAAATTTTACTAAACATAGTGAAGACTTTCCTTTAATTCAAGCTGAACAAACAAATATATGTGCATGCAACCAAAAATGGTACTATATTTTGTCATAGGATAAGTCTATGTCTTTTACCAACCAAACGTTGTGAATATAGTTTTGGTCACAAAGCTCTTTGTTCTAGGATTATGTTGTTGATTGCAATGAAATAAAATGTATAGTGCAATTAAGTTTTAGCAAGAAACGGTTCAAAATTTGCGTTCTGGTGTTGCCGAACTATGTATGTGGAAAACTCATTAAATCATAAATGAAACTAGGCAATTTTGTTAGCGATATTTTTATAGATGCTTACTTTTTCCCTTAACGTTTAAACTTGATATCAGATCCTAGATTCAGTAAGTGTGAGTTTTTATCCCAGGCCTCAGGGATTCAGCTAGCCCTACGGGAATAATTTTATACAAAACATTTCTTCCGAAATCAAATCTCTTCCTTCTGTCTTCCATTAAAATATTTCTTGTGCCAAGATACTTAGTTTTCAGTTACCTTGCGTGGCTTAACACCACAATAGTCCTGGAATTCCATGTACTCATTGAGCTGGGTGAGAAAGATTTAAATATCAACAACGTGCCAAACGAGAAGTAATGCATAGAATTTCTCTGTATAAGTTTTGAAAGTGTTAGGCTCACGGCATAGTGCTCGCTATAAGCTATGCTAGGCCAGAAGCAATTTTTATTTTCATATATTTTACATATTGTTGTATAATCGATCGAAATATCTAGCCATTATTAATATTATTATAAAACAAGAGTTTTTTTGGTTAGACGGTTATTTCATCAACAATTAACGACAATGTTTGCCAATACTTTTCTTTTTAATGCTTGGCATAAATTATATCCTAGGTGAAATGTTATTGTTCTTCTACATTTTATTGACTGAGCAATTTTTTATGGTGAGAGTTCCATTGAAGTAAATTCAAAATTATAGGGGGGCTAACGAAAGTGTGGCAAATTTTTGGGCAATATTGTGAATTTTTACCTGAGTGAAAAGTAAGAAAAGTATCAATCGTGGCTAAAAAGGACCAAAATTGAAGAAAAGGGACAAGAGGACCAGATGGGGTTGGAAGGGACCATTTTTGGTCCAAATGGACCAAAGTGGCAACAGTGAAAGCGAAGAAAACTACCTTTCAAATTTCTCCACAGACACTGGTGAGTTTTTCGGTGATGACAGCGTTACCACTTTGGCTAGAATCGCGGATAAAAGCCCTGGTAACGATATTCGGTTACATAATGTTCTGGGTACTATTTTACCGGAAACGCTCAGAATCGGGGCGTAAACGTACAAAATAAATACACATACGATGCGTTTAAAAGTGTGCATGTGTAAGTGCAATGCAAGATTGGTGTGTTGCAAAACAAGTGCATTTATACAACAATTAATGCAATTTTTTTGCTAAATTGCTCGTGCGTAAATCGTTTACGGGACAGTTTGTATGAATCAGTGATGGGAAAACCAACACAGACACATATTGCATAGAAGTAGTGGTGCGATGCGCTATGGATAAATGCCTGACCAGAGACGTTAGCTACGTTAGCGAGACTTAGATAATTTGAAAGCAAAAGATGAGCACCACTGGTAGATTTGTAGGTATTTTGTGCTTATACTACCAATAAAGCTATTGCCTTATTTTATTTCATATGTGATCTACGAACGATGTACGTGATTATGGAGCTGAGGTAAATTAAATGTGGACTTTTATGTAAAGTCCTCAAAGTTATTTCCTGAAGACTTCCTATTGGGTCTATCTCAAAGACATTTTCACAAGATGAATAAACCAAAACCATAACTTCGAATATGCAAAGTTGCAAAGCCCCCATATCAGCTTGCCCTAAACATAGTTAGCGCAATCTCTGGATATCTCTAACATCTATAATAGGATAGGAACTGAGAGGAAGAATGAGAAAAAAGGAATAAGATTCAGAAGAGAAATAGGAATGACAATAAAAATAAGAATATGCCCAGATATAGAAATGGGAATAGGAACAGTAATAACAATGAGAATATTTGAAGGAATGCGAATAGAAATAAAAATATATATACGATAAGGAATGAAAGAAGAGGAAAAGACGAAGAAACAGACTAGCCGCTAGAAGGGAAGAGCAAAGTAAAAAGGAGAAGAAGAGACGACAATCGGTTCTTCTTACCGGAGTGACTCGAGAAAAATTTCTCGATTAAGGGCTATCATTTTACGTGTCACACCCAAACTATCACTTCGGAGCAGCTCCTATTCCGGTAAAGTTTAGTACCCAGCCCGGTCAAAGACAAAAGATCTTTTACGTCTGCCAGTAAAAATCACGCCACGCTCTTCCCCTTTATGCTATGAAAAGCTTCAGAGCGAAAGTTCATCTTTTTCGCAGATGCCGTTCTGGGTTTGCTTAAAACATGTAGGACCCACAAAGAAAGAAAATTAAAAAAATATACGACACTAAAAGAAAAGAACGGCTTTATATCCTTAGAGGAATATTGCCTAAAGTCATTAAATTTATTATTATAATTATTATTTACAGTCTTTAGAGTTTGTATCCTAAAAGGGTCCCTGCTGTCTCTCACAATAAACGGGCTCATCAAGTTCACCGGTCTCCTTTTCATAACTACTCTTTCCCTCGGAAGGGAAAGAGCAAAGCCGAGTATAAGTCCAGTGTTTCTTTTACTGGCACACGCAGTGCCATAAAACGAACTGATGGGGCCTCATTCTATGTGCACCTGTTTCAGCACAGCATACATACAACTACGTCATCAATTCAGCTTAACCCTTGGCTTGTGCCATGGCAAATTCTTGAATCTTACGAACTTAGCATAATTAATGCTGTGACAGATGCGTTTATAGTGCCATTCTGCCAAGATACGCATCTAAGTTTACTAGATGCCCAGTGAATTAGACAGCACACGTGACCAAGTCTTATGCCATCCAATAGCATACTCCAGTTCCTCACGAACGGAGCGGTTAAGATGACCTAAAGCCTGTGAATGTGGTCATATAAGCTGTTCCCCTGTTGGTCGGACCAGTATCTCAATGGTGCTTTTACTCGAACGTGCGGATAAATATCTGATGAAAGAACATCAACATCGATAAGACTCTCTTAAACCTTCGGGGTGTCTCCTTATCGCTAAAAGAACAAGAAGAAATCCGCCTCTAACAGACAGAATCACAACTTTTTTCCAGTTGAACTTCAAAATCCTGCAACTGGAAGATAACTGATTTTATGGACAGACACAATATTTACATTGCGAGGTCGAAAGAGACGAAACTAACGAACATATCGGACGATCAAACATGCAATGTCTGCATCATCCACAGGGCTGAGATAGTATAAATTTAGGAAGTATCGCTCTGAAACAAATGTATTTTTGACGGAAGATGATAAACCTCTCGAAATGGCTTCACTAAACCTTAGTTTCGTGCTGGTTTGTTAGGTGCCCTGCGACCTTGGTGGTATTTACACTAAAATATTTCGAGTAAATTTAAAGCGGTGGGCGTAAATATTCAATTGCCACTCACTGGGAGGATAGTGCCAGAATTTCCCCCTCCACAGTTCTTTCTTCCAGCTGTTATCCATCTGTGAAAAACTTTGTCAGTTCGTTGGGGAAAATAGGGTAACTCGTTTCAGCTAAGGAGGTGTTGAAAATAACAAAAGCTGATTACTGACAAACAGTAATATAATTTTCCCGGTTAGAATGCTGGATCCCCCATAGCTCGCAAGATTCCCATGTAGAGAGCCTACTGCGTACTAAAAGATTATCATAAGAATAATCACATAAATTATTGTCGATCAGAGATCGCAGTTTTAATAACCGATTTTTTAAATTAAATAGATAAGAAATGACCACTCCTTAAACAACTGATAAATCCGAGTACTGTTGGTTTCGGTCTGCCGCAGAGAACAATCGTCTCGCATGCCAAATACATGCAATGGAAGCCGATTACTGAAATGATAAACATAAGTAAATTATGCTCTGTTAAGGTCCTACACACTCTTCAGGAGTTGCTGTGAACGAATAACATATCTACGAAATATTTTATGTTCTTTCGCAAATACGACATGAATTTATAATAGACAAGAGAAGGATGGGGAATAATCGCTTTATCATCGAAATTTTATCGATTTAATATCAAAGAAAAGTTATCGATTTGCTATCGGTTTATTTTCTACAATAAAATTTGACCTAAAACCGATAAATTTTTGACAATAAATCATAATTTTTCGAAATTTTTTTGATAGAAAATCAATATTTGTTCAGTTAAAAAACGATAGCCTCTCTACAAAAAATCGATAGCTTTTAGATAATAAATCGATATATTTTCGATAGTAAACCTATAACCCAACAAAGTCATAACCTTTCGATAACAAATAAAGAGCAAGCAGGAGCAAGACGCAAATTGGAAGAGAAGCTCGGCCTAAAATCTCTTCGGAGGTTATCGCGCCTTACAGTTATTTATTTTTTATTTTTTTATCAGCTAGCTTTGTTGTAGGTGTGTTTTGAACTCGAGATATCCTACATTTATACTAATGTAAAGGCAGATTAATCCATATGAATGCCCCGCTGCATACTTTGTCCTTTGACTCCAAGTGCTGCCGTTTGTTGCTTTTCCTTTTATACACAATAAGGTACAAATATGTATATTAGTATATGCATGTTTTTAATCCAAATTATGGGGAATATTTTTAGGTTCGTTCAACAGAACTTGGTCAATAAAGAAAACAATGGCATAAAGCAATATGAGCCTGTACTGCTAATTAAAAACATACAGTCCCGAAATATTGCATGACTGTTTAATGATCATCATAATTCCTAAAATGTCTCAAACATATATTTGCAGACCATGATTATAACATAATGTGAAGTTAACATTATGTTAATTATAACGAAGAGATAAGAGATGTATCATTCTCAAAACCTAATCCGGTTACAAAACAAAAGTGAAAAAAAAAAAAAATTGTTGGTAATAAGTCACACTAAATGATCTTAACGACAATAAGAGAAAATATTTGAAAAACTTAAAACTTGATCTCAGTGAAAGACTAAAAAAAATCCAAAATAAACACAACCCAGTTCTTGTGCTTAGAAATCGGTTGTTATCCGTGATAAACCGAATTGCCTTTTCTGTTTAACCAATCGCTGTTGTTGTTAAACTGCAATCCATTAAGCTCGATTTCTATTGTTCAATTTTATAATTTCTGAAAATTTTTTTAAATTTATAATTTTATAAATTTTTTCTGAACTCGAATTGAATTTCGCAACATAAATTCATTCACAAACATAAATTAAATTGAAAAGAGAGATTAATAAAATCCCATTTGAATTTTATATTTTTGTAGCAAAAAGTTTGTATAGTTTGATGTACATCTGTAGAAAATAAAATTTCATATAGCCACACATAGCATTTTTGTTTTATTTGATTTGAGTATTTTATGCTATGCTATGCTATGCGCACAAGTTTGCGTACATGCGTAAGCTTTATTTATGTGATATATTTATTAGATACCTATATGTCTGTGTGCATATACATGTTCATATATATTTTTGGTCAACAGCGTAACGTCATAGTTGGAAGCCGAAAAAAACAAAAGTAAAAGTTTTGGTGTCCTACTTTTCACCACAAATACCCCAATGCATAGATATATAAAAACAAACAGAAATAAAAAAATAAAACTAAAACTAATGCATTTGTAAATTTAGAACCACATACCACAAAAAAAAAAAAAAAAGAATTCAATTCTGTCTAGTAAATCATGACAAGTGAATGTGTGGGGAGAAAAGTATCGTATAAATGTAATAGTGTGAATGGAAGCACTTAAAATGCTAGGTCACATCACTTGTCGAGGGATTACACTTTTCAACGGAAGTCAGCATCAAGAATCAGAAGCCAAAATATTTAGTTTTTATCTTCATATATCTAATGTTTATACTATATAATATATAAATACATTTGTTGTCTCATATTGAGTTAAGTAATTTCTTTATTTGTTTATTTATTGTCAGATTGCCAAAATAAAGGTGGAGGGAGGAATATTTTTGATATTCAAGCACTTAAATGTAAGATAAATGTGACAGAATTGATTGCCTTTATGCCTTCTGGGTCAAAAATATTCTCAATAAGATGCTACGGGCTTGTAAAGAGGGGATAGGGGTTGTATATTCTTACCATTAGTAGAAACAAAGGAAAACTAATTAAATATTATGTAGGTTAGATTGAACTAGCCGGTCCGTGAGGACGTCACATAGAGTGAATAAGTATACAGTGTCACCAAAAGTTTGTTTAATGACCAAACAGAGAAACCCTATCAAAAGCGAGGAATGGTGTTGTAAAATAACTCTGTCCCCTTGGAAAATAGTAGACACTTTCAAGGACCTATGCCATTTACTGTTCCAGATCTGATATTTACATCACTCCTTATAGCTGGAGTCTTAGCAAGCACAGTGCACGAGCAAAAAATATGTTCGATCGTTTACACAGCACCCCCCCCCCCCCCCCCCCCCCCCCCCGTTCCCCCTACCCGCTCTTTCTACATCTGCTTTCATTGACTTAGCCTAATTTAAAAGAATGTGTCGCCAGAAATCAATGTCCACACAGTATACCCGGCATAAGCCTATAGTCCTTACTTTTTAATGAAAAGAAAACTTTGGTTGTAAGACCTACACACGATGTTCTACTTTTACAGCCCCGAGCCTGAGTCCAACTGGTCGATCATGTGCCACTTTCACCTTGTTTTAATCCCATCTGTTTGGGACATCCACTGGACAAGCTTAGAGGGATATGCCCTTTTTAGCTAGCTCATCCTATTTTTCATTTCCATCTATTATAATATGCACTGAGACCAAATAAAGATGTATGCTTTCTCCTATCACGACTCTTCCCTGGGATTTTTTACACTATAACCTACTTTTGAATTTTTGCTTTGTGATTTTAAGCTATTTTCTCTCTGCCGCCGTGGTGTGATGGTAGCGTGCTCCGCCGAACACACTGAATGACCTGGGTTCACACCGCGGGCAAAGCAACATCAAAATTTTAGAAATAAGGTTTTTCAATTAGAAGAAAATTTTCCTAAGCGGGGTCGCCCCTCGGCAGTGTTTGGCAAGCACTCGGAGTGTATTTCTGCCATGAAAAGCTCTCGGTGAAAACTCATCTGCCTCGCAGATGCCGTTCGGAGTCGGCATAAAGCAAGTAGGTCCCGTCCCGCCAATTTTGTAGGCTAGGTTATCGCGCCTTATATTTATTTTATTTATTATTCCATCTGCTTTGGTTACGACTATTACATCTGCCTGAAAAACACTACCAGATGCTTGAAGGATCGGTTTATTTCTGGATCAGCACTATATACCGCACACTCTACTCCTTCCATTACCCCCATTACCGTCAAACCATCGGGATGTGTACCCCTCGTTTGCCATTTTAGCGTCCATGCGCCAACCTTCAACCTCTAATTTGGCTCTAAGAGACCCATCCAAGCGCAGGTAGGGAAGAATGTAGTCTGTTCGTCCAATATATTGATAACGCTATACTACTATGGCCGTATGGTCTGCGCTCAAGCTGTCTCGAGGAATTGGTAAAAGTGGTTGGATTTTGTTGGAAATCACACCAACTTTTTTATTTCCAGTCTTCCGTCCATCCGATAATACAAAAATTAAAGCAAATATTTTAATATCTTCACCAATTAAGTACACGAGGTTATCGGAACTCAAAGTATATTTAGTGTTTAAAATGGCAAAAATCAGATAATTACCACGCCCACTTTTTTAATATCGAAAAAGGAAAAACAGAGATAGCGTGCTGTCAATACGTGATAATATGGTGAAACTAGTAGATACAATTGGAACAGAATAGAAATTAAGTAAAATTTTGGGAAAATGGGTGTGACACCGTCCACATTCAGTAAAAGAAACTCTAACATTTTTCAAGCCGTAAACTAAAACCGTCTGTATAATTTTGCAACTTCGCAGTAGTATGGTTAGGTATTATATCCTATTATATCTTGATCAAAGCAAAACCGGTTGATGACCACGCCCACTTTAGAAAAAAGTTAGTAGCACGCTACTAAATTAACAGCGGTGATTTGGTAGGGCAAAGTATGAAAATTTTTTAAGAATCGGGTGCTTTTTTAGAACCTCGTAATTTTCGGATTCGGGTACTTTCAAGGACCCGGTAATTTTTGGAGATCGGGCCCTATTAAGAAATTTTGAGAACAGTCCATTTTTTAAGAACCGAATAGTTTTCGGACCCGGATACTTTTTAAGAAACGCATACTTCTAAGAACAGTTTAGAACAGTCCCGGATAGTTTTTCGGATTCGGGTACCATCTAAAAACCGGGGACTTTTTAGCGCCTGGTATTTTTTCACAACCGAGCACTTTTTGGGATCCGGGTAATTTTTGGTAGATACTCTTACATTGCTAAGCTAGTAAGAGTGTAAAAAAAATAATTTAAGCAAGGTCTCCTATTTGCCGTATGTGCTATGTTGGAAATCAATGGAAACAACTCAAATCTTAAAATTTTGCACGAATACGACACTCTTGTGAATTGCTCAAATATTACAATACTTGTTCAGGCAAACAGTACATTCGATAGCCGCACTTCAGTCTTACATTTACCATTTGCCTATTGAATCATTTTGAAGTTCAACCAATGTTGTTCTATCCTTTGGAATTTATGTTTCTCTCCCCCTTATTGTGTGATCTATCGTCGACAGATTTCCATTAATGTATTCAGCACAGATCTGTTTATTAGTATGTACTTTTAGAATCAATGAGTTTTTCATGTTTTTGTCACATCATTCTTTCCATTGGAATCGTTTGCTGCCATCTTGGTTGTTAACATATCATGGAGCTTTGGTTATTTTATCATACAAAAACATATCAAATCATTGATTTCAATTGTTTGTTTTTATTGTTTTTGTAATGAGATTTACTGTGCATATTTTTACATGCAATATCACCATTAAGGGCCGGTTTTTCAGTACAAGTTGAACTCATTTTGTCAGTTAAACTACGCTTAACCTTCTCTAAAGTCTACTTTAACTGAAGTTTAAGCTGAGCTTAAGCGGCCGAGCTGGCAGCGTTAAACTCTAGTTAACCTATCAGTGATTTGCGTTCGTTCGAACTGGCGTCGAATATACCCAACAAGCATTTGTTATTGAGAATCATTAGAGCTCAAGTTGATAACCAGGCATACTTCTAAAATCTCAAGAGTTGTTTCGAAACAGTGGCTCAACTCGAGAATCATAGCGTATTTATCAAAAGAGGAATTTTTTATAAAGATAAAAATTCTATTACTTAAGTTGAAAAAATTGTATTCCCAACTTGTGGTTCCCTCAATGGACTTGAATGTAAGATTCCATACTACAGTATTTTCACGAAATTTAAATAAAATACATATAATTTATTTTTGATTAATTACGCTTCATTACTGCTATCAACCAGGTGTTTATTTCTCACAATAAACAGCTTTTGGTTTTGGTGGTACCTCCTTGGAAATTTTGTTTCAACTCCACCTCAACTCGATATCGAATGTAGGATATCAACTGGAGAAATGTGTTGGAAATTCATTTGAGAATTGTATATTTCCCAAAATCTTTCAGAAGTTGGGTAATAATTTGATAATGATAATTAAGTTGAACATCAACTCGAGAACTCTAAATTTTAAAAAAATTCTCAAATGTTGAATAGTGTTTGGAGAATGAAGTTGCATATCAACTCGAGAACTATCTGGTATAAGAATAATTAATCAATGTTGTTGGATATCACCTCAGGAACCAGATATATGTATATTTCGCTGTAGAAATATTTTTTCCATATTTGTTGTGTAAACAAAATCCATCTGTTGTGGTATCTACAAATTATCTAGATAATAAAAAACCAATGTAGCCGTACAAAAAAGCTTACCCCAAAGGCGGTGTTAAACGGTGACTGAAAAACTGCTCAGTAGTTTAACTGGACTTTAAATTTGACTAGAATTTAAGCAAACTTAGTTTAAGCTTAGCTTAACCAACTACTGAAAAAGCGGGCCTAAATGAAATTAATGGAAATGTCAGCGCATTTCTTATATATCTACATATGGATCTACTTGTTTGTATATGAGAGGTCTGCGTTTGTATTTAAGATGGAGATTTAAGATTAAGTTGCTGTTATAATATAATAACTTAATTTGTTGTTATTGGTCTTCAAACAAAAAGTATGACTTTCAGACCTTTGCAAAATAAATAAAGTTTAAAAATATCTGCTTTGTCTTCTCGTCTGCTCGAATGATACCTTTCGCTGGGAATGTGAGTCCCGCCACCGCCAACGGATGCAGATTTAAGTTAAAAAAAAAAATAAAACTTCTTTATGAGAACAGTAAATAATTGAATATATTGCGCATGTAAATAATGAATTAATATATTTCGTTTTATTCTTAGCTAGTACTGTTATGTATACATACGTGCATATGTATGTCAATGTTGTCTGTGTCCGCGCTTTTTCTATGCCAGCCAACTTTATTGCCTCTTTTTGTTGTCATTCGCTAATAAAATTATATATGTACATAAAATCAAATACATACATACATATGTATAGATACTTTCATACTTATAAATATACGCCTGTACTATATTCATATTTAGTTTGTAGTTCTTAATGTCTATCGGTGATGTCATCGTCGCTTTAGGTAAGCCACCGGCACTGCGTTCCGCATTATGTATTAGAATTTACACATTTAATTCACTACCTTTTTTGCTGTTGTTTTTGTGTCAAGCTTTGTGGTTTTAGTTTAATATCGGTAGCTATATATTCTTTCATGCTTTATTTTTCCTATATGATTTTAAATTTTTTGAATACCTCCGTCCCAGCGGTAATTGTTGCTAGCACCATTCAACATAATTTTACAGCAAAACAAAAACGCAATTTAATGAAAACTTCACTCAAACTTGAAAGTTTCAAGCTACCGTTATAGAAAATGTAGATATGATTACTTTCTGTCCATACTTTTTGGACCAGGCACTTTTTATTTGTAATAATTTTTAGCGATAATGTTGAATAATTTTAAGAGCAGATGCAAAGAGCCGATATTCGTCTTTGACGGACACAAGTTCATTGAGAGTAAATATCCCATTTGACCAAAATTAATTATACATCCAAGTTTACCAAACATTTGCTTAGAAGTCGGCCTATACTTACTCGGCTTTTGACACTGAAAAAACCAGTAAGAGTCGAACAGAAGTCCTCCAGCTTGTTAGGCGGCTAAAAATATAGCCGCGGTAGGTATGCCTGTCGTAAGAGGCGACTAAAATACCAAACTGATTCAAGAGGTTGTGTAGCGCTACCTTCTCAATGAACCGTCAACATCGATAACACTCTCCAAGGCCTTCGGGGAGTGTCCTTATCGCCACAATAACAACAAAAAACAGTAGAACAGAAGGGCAGTTATTTTTTATTTTCAATCAGCCTCTCGCCGTTTCTCCTGAAGGCGGATTACCGCAAAATAAAAATTTCAATTCAATTCAAAAAAAATTGTTGGCTGGGTCATATGGACTGGCAATTAACCTTAGAAAATGGTAACTGGTTCTTTTAATGATACGGTTTTCTGTCAGGAGCTCATATAAGCAGCAATTTCAAGTTGCCCTATCAGCCAGCATCTTTAAAAGAAGTTGTGGTGGATAAAATGCTGTCCGGTGCTACTCTGGTTAGAGAGTTCAACATCTACCCCATAGCCAAGTTGCTATTAAAGCCCCAGGTTCAACTGTACTACGATTTATGATAGTATGGGAGTGCCTCATCCCGCTTGTTGTTTCGTCGAACTTTTTCAATATTAAGATCTTCAGCGTCATAGGAATAATCGCGGTAATTGTTATTGTTGTTCTTGTTATTGAAGTTATAAAAACGCTCCCTAAGGGTTTTGGTGGTGATATTGATAGATAGATCCGGTACGTTTCGGTAACAAGCACCATTAAGGTACTAGCTCGACCATCTCGCGAATGGTTTAATATGACCACGCTGTACTTCTGCATTAACAGAAAAATTATCCCAGATTAGAAAACAAACGGAGAATAATTTCTGCCAACAAGTACTACTTGGACTGAGTGGGCCATTGAAAAGTAAAATCCTCACTCGACGAACGAAAATTGCGCTCTGCAATTCCCTCGTGATAACTTTCCTGATGTATGGCTGGGAGTTATGAACGCTTTTGAGAGAAAATGAAATTGCTCTTGAAGTGGTCGATAGAACAGTTCTCTGGAAGATTTATAATCTTGTTCGTTATGCCAACGGCGAGTGTTCAAGGAGGTATAATGATGACCTACATGAGCTTTGCGCAGATATGATCATAGTGAAGCAAATAAAAACTAAACGCTTCGCTACCTACGAAGATGCTCCGTCCAAGAAAGTATTCTAGTCTTTTACTAAGTTGAGAGAGGCAGGTGGAGAAGGACGTCGCAGCCCTTGGTGCTCCCGATTGGAGTCAGTTATCATGAAACAGAGATAGTTTGCACGTCTTGTAACGAAATGGCCAAGATCGCTAAGGCGGTTAAGAGCCAATTAATGATAATGATGTCACAGATTTTCTTCTGTGTTTAAAATAAAGATATGCGACATTCGTATGGAAGAAATACCCTTGGGAAAGAAATTATCAAAAAAGAAACACAACTTTTGTGGGACCTATAATTTGTACTTTGTAAAATTAGTTGGTATACCAAACTACATACTCAAATAAAAAAAAAAAAAAAAAATCCAGCATTTCGTTTTAATTTTTTGAATTTTCGAATTTGAATCGAAAACTTTTTGAGATTGGTTTGCATAGTTTTAGTTACGAAATTTAATGAGTGAAGTTTGATAAAAATTGCCACTGCTGCTATCGTGTTCGCTGCTGTACCTACATACATATGTACATATGTATATATTAACATATCTGTTTATAATCCTTTTATTTTGTATGTATGCATGTATATTTATGAGCATTAAAAAATGTCTATTCCATAAAAACTGTATGCGGTCACCTTTAACTCTTTCATCTAGGTACAATGTTACCTTTTATTTCTTTTCTTTTTATTAGCTTCGCATTGTTACTTTGTTGTACCTTTTGCACGCAAACCTCATCCGGTGCAAAGTCAAAAACCATTCATATATAATGTATATGTACATGATTAATTCATTCCGAATCTCACACACGAACTTTTTTGCTCTTACGAAATTTGTTTTCAAATTTCCTTATTTGCTTTTAATTACTCATTCGTTCATGTTTCCAACATACACCATATAATTTTTATTGTCTTCAACTCTGTCTACCTCTAACTTTTTTCTATCTTCTATTTGCCTTTTTTGTTTGTCTACCTCTTCATCTTCATCTAATATTCCTATTTACTTTTGTGTAACCGGCACCTTTTTTATATACATACTTTTTTGTATATTTTCGTTGTAACACCGTCAACCTTACCGCTATCAATTGCCCGTCAGCTTTATGCCACAGACGTTCTTTCGTCCTACGAATTTCCTTGCATATCCATATTCTGTCCTACATTTAATTTCATCTTTTATGCCCGTTGCATATCAAATACCGCTACGCAATTTAACAACCCCTGTGGGCTTTCCAAGCATTTTCCTACAATTAAATGTTTCTTTCTAACGTTTTTTTCCAGCCCACAATTATGCGAGCGTATTTTATTCCTTCGAGAGCTCAATTTCATTCAAATGCCATCAGTTCTGCTGGCTTACATAGTTCAGATCCTTAAGGGTGTCTAAAGCAATTTGTTTTTGTCTGCTGAAGTACTCATACCTTATACAGTTATTTATTTCTGTATTTATGAATGCGTGAACTGTGCGTGTTCGCATTTCGTTGGTGGTTGTTTCTGGTTACTCTTAACATTGCGACTCAATTTTTGCTACCCCTGTTTAGGTGATGAGCCACCTTTGTTTCCTTTCGTGATCCTTTGATTTGCAACCTTCAATTTAGTTTACATTTTGTGAAGACTGATTGTTTGGGTTTCTGAAGACTGATTGTTTGATAATGCAAATAAGCGAATACATGAATATTTTTACCTCTCTAACAGTGGTGACCTTTTTCAGCCGGCATGCGTTCTAAAGTTACGCAATGCTATCAGAAATTTTTCAATTCACCCTTAACATCAACCAGTTAGTATATTCCAAATTTCTTTTTTTGTGTACCGCTATTCAATAAAACGCAGTTACCTTCTTATTATATTGCGTTTATTGTTTCCATGCATATTTACTTTTTTGTTGTTGTTGTACGCGCATAAAAAATCGGTTATTTTTCCAGCAATTTTTCCGAAACCATGCATTGAAATGTGATCCGTGTAACATCGTCTTTAAAGCCTTATCTAAGCAAACAACAACCCGCTGTGCTATTGTCTAATTCTATTTCTATCTTTTGTGTATGTTTTGTAATTCAACACTTTGTTGCTGTCTATATCTTCTCATCATCCTAAATACGCAATTTGTGTGTTGAAAGTGAGTCTAATTTATTGATTTATTGATAACCATGAGTTTGGATTTACTTCTGTCTTATTAAAAATACATTTTTCTTTTTTGCTTGATATTCTAATATGTATGTGTATGTAAGTTTTTTTTTTCTGTGAAAAGGGTTTGGCACTGCCGTGTGAATTTAATTAATGAAATTTGAGATTTTAATAGCAGGAAATTCGGCTGCATAAATTTAGTGTTTTTGTGAACTTATGAAAAAGTTAAGTTTTTGAGTGGGAAAGTTATAAAAAAAGTTATTAATCGGAAAATTGAATACAAAACTTATACTCCCGTGATAGAACTGAAACACGTAACTTTTACTTACGTGCTTTTGTCTTGCTATGGATTTTCGGAATCCCGAGGAAAAAATGTATTAAGGACTTCAACACACTTTTTTTACCTCATTTCTAAGTACCTTAAACTCAAAACAAAATAAAACAACTTTACTTAAAATGTATGAAAACCTTAAAATTGTTAAAGAATCTTCGTTATAGACGTACATATTGCACTTTTGGACACAAAATTACCACAGATCAATTCTGCAATATCCTTAGGAGCTCCACCAAAAGTTTCATTGCCCAATCGGCGATGGGCTTTGAAATTTCGTCTGTTTAAAAATATCCGAAGTTACGTGCTTTTGTTAGGCCCAGTTTTTCAGTAGTTGGTTAAGCTAAGCTTAAACTAAGTTTGCTTAAATTCTAGTCAAATTTAAACTCCAGCTAAACTACGGAGTAGTTTTTCAGTCACAGTTAAAGTCCGCCTTTGGGGTAGGCTTTTTTCTACGGTAACATTGGTCTTTTATTTTCTTGATAATTTGTAGATACGACAACAGCTAGATTTTATTTACTCAACAAACATTTAAAAGATATTTCTCCAGCTAAATATATGTCTAGTTCCGGAGTTGATATCCAACATCATCATCTAGTTATTCTTAAACCAGAGAGTTCTTAAGTTGGTATCATCGTGTAAATTTATTCTACAATCAAAAACCAACCTTTGAGAAATTTTGTAAAATGTATAGTTCCCGAGTTGAACTCCAACGTCATTAGCATTTTCAAATTATTATCCAGCCTTTGAGAGATTTTGAGGAATGTACAATTCTCAAATGAATATTCAACAAGTCTATTATATTATATTATAAACTGTGCCCAGTGCTTCGCTTTAAAATATGAGTTAAATGTATAATTTATTTTTGATCATGCACCCACAAAGCTTTTGGAACGGAAACGAAGCGAAATTTTGAAAGCTCTTATGTCAAAGTTCAAGCTTTTGGCAAAACGTTTTTTTTTAAATCAGGTTTTATAAAAAAAATAAATGCAACGCGCGATTGCCTCCGAAGAGATTTTAGGCCCAGCCTCTCTTCCAATATGCGTTGTTGTCCTTTTAGTTTTTCCTACAAATTGGCGGGACGAAACCTTTATGCCGAATCCGAACGGCATCGGCAAGGCAGTTGAGTTTTTACTGAGAGGTTTACATGGCAGAAATACACTCGGCGTGCTTGCCAAATATTGCCGACGGGCGACCCCGCTTAGAAAAATTTTCTTCTAATTGAAAAACCGTATTAATTAAATTTTGATAGTGCTTTGCCCGGGGCGTTAACCGAGGATCTTCGGTGTGGAAGGGGGAGCATGCTACTATCACACTACGGTGGCCGCCGAGAGATCTCTTTTCAAGAAATATTATTAATTCGTATATTTGTTCTTTCAATTCAGTATCGATACTTTGAATATCGAGTTTTTTTGATTCGATACTTGTAGGACGATATACCCATACTTGATATAAGTACCATACCCGATACTATACTATACAATACCGTGTCAATAATTATCGACAGCGTAACTATTTTGCTCTTTTACCTCCTCCTCTTCTTCTATTTAATCCTCTTAAAATTTATTTCATCTCCTTTATCTTTTCACTTTTTTCTTTATATGTACGTATATTTTCGATTTGTTTTTCTGCTTTCGGAAACTTTCTTTAACTGATTTGTTGTCTGATTTCGCTCCTTTACTTACGCGGCAGTTACCCACCGACGTGTGCCGTACGTAAGGACGTTTGTCGTACGAAGCACGTTTGACCGAACTCTCAAGCCCGTAGGAATCAATGTGTAGTCTGTGTACATGTACATAACATATTTGTGTGTGTATTGTTTACAGATAAGCACTGTTGCCATTGACCATTTTGCATGTATGCTTATGGAAACATCAACTTTTTCCAATTTAATTTTTGATATTGTAAAATGCCGGAATACATATTAAATAAGTATAAATAGATTAAATGTTTATAATCAGCACTTTTACATAATTATTTCGAATTATTTCCACAATTTTTCAAACTTTAATTAGGCGTTTTTGCATTAAATTGCAAACGGTCAAAAATTAGCGCACAAAAGTTTACTAGGCAACTCCGTCTAGTGAGAGAGCGATCAGCTGACACGTTCTTACGCAAAAAATCAAAATTGTTTTGATTTCTACGTTCCGGGCTACGTACGTACGTGCGTTGCACGTCGGCGAGTTTTCGTTTCCATTGCACACTCATAAGATAGGTCGTGTCAGCTGACACATTTTTTCTACATACGTTCGTGGGTAACTGCCGCATTAGCTTCACTTATCTCACATGAGCTCTACATTGTTGCTACATTACTGTTATTGCTTACAATCTGGATTCTCCATACCATGAGCAAAGATGTTTACACATCAAAAATAATCTTTTTGTTCAGGTGCGGGGTCTAAACTAGAATTAGGATTCTGATTCATATGCCATACGCGGCTCTTACTTTGTTGGTGATATTATATTTTTAATATGCAAGCATATGTATGTGCGAAGCGAACACTTATATTTTAATCATATTCTGTTTCATAATAATTATGCAATTTATTAAATATACAATTGTACATGTTAACTTTTACTATAATTTCATAAAGAAGTTTCCTTGTAAATTTGCCTAACGACCATCTACATACATATCAGAGAACAGCAAAAATCGAACACAACAACGTTCGATTACATTCGGCAACATGATCGTGTTCAATGATCCAACTTGCTTAAATGAACATAATCGACATTGATTTAAAATCAGCAAACTTATTGCATGCGTGAATATAATCAATTCAGGCGTTTGTTCGTGTGCCTCAACCGCGATTACATTCTTCGGAATGAAAAGGCAAATATGAAAACTCCATGCGTCTGAATATTTGCATGATCCTTCTGCCCTTATATAACGGCGACAAGCTACATATAAACATTGCTTACGGTTCTGTTTTTTTGCCGAACTAAACGATACTAATTCTCGGGCTTTGATTTTATTCTCCACATTTAAATAATGTTAAATTTACAGCATTTTTTCGAAGTACACATTTCCTATTTTGAAATATAATGCAAATTTGACATTATTTTCCATGTGGAAAACATATTTTTATAATGTAATATCTACATTTTTTTCATATCAAAAACACATTTCAAAAATTTAAAATTGAAATTATATGATAAATGAAAAAATAATGTGTTTTTCACATTTTAAAATGTAAAAAAACACATTAATGTTTTTTCTGTGCAGATATGACTTTTTTAAATTAAATTTTTTCCCTATACTTCGGTTTTTTTTTATCAATTTATCTATGATTAATATTACAGGAATGCGATTCTGTGGCTTTTCCTAATGTTCACATGTTGTTGAAAATCTTGTGTACGCTTCCAGTAACAACGGCAACGAACGAGAGATCTTTTTCAACTCTTCGGCTGATTAAAAACTATTTGAGAAACACGATGAGTGAAACTCGATTGAATGGCTGTGCATGACTCAGCATCAACCGTGATCAAATTGTTACCGTTGATGAAGTTTTAGATGAAATGGCAAAGAAAAGCCGACGCATGTGTTTGAGTTTTTAATGTAACCTTTTTCATATCATATTCTAAATACACGTACTTTAATGTTAAAGCTAAAGACAACATTTTTTTTTTATTTATTTAACTGAAAAAAAAAAAAAAATTTGCTTTTATGAAATACGCGTTTTGCTCATTATTGTTATTTTGTTTGCTATGCCATTGCATCATCACAAATGTTTGAAATAAAAAATCAATGTTTTCTGTTGTTTCTCTTTCTTCTCTTCTAAAAGTTCTAAACAATGATTGCGCATTGACTTAAACACTTTCGGTCAAGTGGCACTTTGAACTCTTAAGCTTCTTAGTGTCATTAGGCTCATAAGTGTAATGGCTTGAACTGCAACTAAAGTTAATAGGATTTTAAGTGTTTTTTGTTCTTGAAAAGTGTAAGCTATATTTAAAAATGTTGTCTTATTTGTAAGTACTCGATATGAAAGAAGTTGAATGTTTGTTTAATGGGACTACAAATATATGCTTTGTTTTTGAGTATTTTTAAGGGAATATATATAAACATACATACCAAAAACTGATATTGAACGATAGTTTCAGGGCTTAAACCAATTCCGAATACGATTGAAAAAACTTTTGCAACACAAGCACCCGTTTCAGACTCCTAAGGCTATTTGTCGAGTTACTTATGTTATATTGTTTGCCAAAAATCAACTGTTGAATATTTATTTCTTTTGGAACAGTTTTTTTTTTACAATTGGAAGACATACAAGAAAATGTATCTCTGCAAGAATCATACTCAATATTTCAAGTTCTTGCCACAGGGTCTGCAAAAAAAAAAATTAGAATTTAAAACAAATACTATAAGCAATAGAAAAAAACAATGTTCGACTCTCATCTTACCTTTATGGCTGTTTGTTTTTTTATTCCTTTTATAGCAGATAAGCAGCTATCCATTCGCGGTTGTACATTGGTGGAAGAAATAATGGAAATATGATTCAATAAACTTTTACTAAACATTTTTATTTCTTTAATTTGACCAACAGTAAGTTTAGTTGAAGTAACTTATATTTTGGTGTTGCTCATTATTTAAAAAGAAAAAATAATAAAAATATTATGCTACTATGTCGACGGTTGAATGAAAAATATCTTTCTTCCCTGCATTTTTGGGTCACGACTTTCATGTGCTCCTGGCAAGTATGCTTTTTTGCTCCCGTCGTAACCATTGAATCCTCACAAACGAAAAGGTTTACGAATGTAATGGATGAATAGATCCAAGATCATAAATTTCCAAAGTTTACACAATTTATGAGCTTTGCGAGAGTGCATGAGTTGCCCTAATATTTAAATTTCCCAGCAGGTAAAGGAGCTAACTACGAACTAACTGTGAGTTAGTTTAAAATAAACGAGCGTGCACTGTTATTTTCGTTGAAAAAGGCTGACTATTTTAATATTACTGAAAAACAGTCAGAGGTGGTTACTCCTGCATTACTAGAAGTCATCGTTCAACTAGCTTCTAGTCATCTAACTTCATTTTAAAAATAAGTTTGCCTATTGTTAACAGTTAAACGCAAGTATGTAAGCGATATAATAAAAACATTATAGTGATCTGCGATGCATCACATCCAAGTAAAAGCTAACCAAAGATGATATTTTTTATAATATGGTTCCATTTGTACTGCACACTACTATTCTTTTCTCTATATTTTTTACCGTACTATACTATACTGTAGTATGTTATAATCAACGTTACGGTCTATCCCTTTTTATACTCAGCTCACAGAGTATATTAATTTTGTTCGCATAACGGTACGCCGTAACTACTACTAATCGAGATAGATATATACTACTATATACCGAAATGATCTGGGCGATAAAAGAAATTCATTTGGCCATATCTGTCCGTCCGAATGAACGAAATCGCATAACCACGCCCACTTTTTCGATATCGAAAATTTCGAAAAACCGAAATAATAAAGCGATAATTCATTACAAAAGACGGTTAAAGCGATGAAACTTGGTAGGTGGTTGATCTTATGACGCAGAATAGAAAATTAGTAAAATTTTGGACAATTGGCGTGGCACCGCCCACTTTAAAAAGAAGGTAATTTAAAAGTTTTGCAAGCTGTAATTTGGAAGTCGTTGAAGATATTATGATGAAATTTGGCAGGAACGTTACTCTTATTACTATATGTGTTCTAAATCAAAATTAGCAAAATCAGATGATGAGCACGCCCACTTAAAAAAAAAATGTTTAAAGTAAAATTTTAACAAAAAATTGAATATCTTTACAGTATATAATAAATTGTGTCAACATTCAACTCCAGTAATGATATGGTGCAACAAAATACAAAAATAAAAAAAAAAATTCAAAATGGGTTTAGCTCCACCCTTTTTCATTTAATTTGTCTAGACATTTGTTGGGGGCATAGCTTCTATGACGATAACTGTTACCTGTGAAAATGGACGAAATCTGTTGAAGCCACGCCCAGTTTTTATACATAGTCAGCCGTCTGTCCTTTCGCTCGGCCGTTAACACTATAACTTGAGCAAACATTGATATATCTTTACTAAACTTAGCACACGTACTTATCTGAACTCACTTTATCTTGGTATTAAAACTGGGCGAAATCCGACTATGATAATTTTCGAAAAATGTCTATACCAAATACGAAAAAAGGGATTCGTTTTTGATGCAAAATATAACTTTAGAAAAAACTTTTGTAAAATGGGTGTGACACCTACCATATTAAGTAGATAAAAAGGAAAAAGTTCTGCAGGGAGAAATCAAAAGCCCTTGGAATCATGGCAGAAATACTACTCGTGGTATTACATATATAAATAAATTAGCAGTACCCGACAGCTGATGTTCAGGGTCACCCTGGTCCACATTTGGGTAGATATCTCGAAAACGCCTTCACATATACAACTAAGGACCTCTTTTAAACCACTCATTAATACCTTTAATTAGATACCCATATCGTACAAACTCATTTCAGGGTTACCCTAGGTTCATTTTCCAACATGGTAATTTTCCGTTATTTGACAAAGTATGAAGGAAAATCGTTCCAAAAAAGGTAACCCTTGGTCTCCAATTTGGTGAATATTTCCCAAAAGTATATGATAAGTAATTAAAAATGACTTATAAACCATCTACGAAACCCTGCCGAACCAACGAAGCTAAGCTCTCAGCTGAGTGTGTAATGTTCGGTTACACCCGAATTTAGCCTTCCTTACTTGTTTAAATTATTTTTTTATTTCTTCTCTGTGCCTATATATTTTATTTATTTATATTGAAAATATGTCTGGTTCTTTATTTTAAAATGAAAATTTTGGGGCTATGCAATTTTTTTTATGTGAGTGACGTCAGTTCTGTCTTAATTAGATTTACATTAAAGCTCTCGAAACGCCCTATCTCAGAAAACGTTTGAACAACGACCGATTTCAGAATTGGTTTCAAAAATGCTCAATACATCTTGATATTTGCTATGGCGTTTATGAAAAAAATTCTGTGATAGGACTTTCTTCAACAAAATTCTGACACATTTTTGAAAAGAGCGTTTTCTAAACGGCAACGGACATAGAATGGTACTGCACTCAGCAATCGACTTGCTTTTTTCTTAACTGCGTTCGTGTCGAGCTCCAGTGGTATATTGTTCAGTTCTACAATTCAAAGTAATGGGTAGAGGACTTCCTTTAGGGAGTACCTCAGCACACTATTCGGGCTGTTGTCACCGACCTTATTTCTGCTTGCAAAATATGCGTTCTGTAGCATTGATTGTGTCCAACCACAAACGTCTTTGTCTATTTCTATCGTTTGAAATGCTTTGGCAAAAGCGCTGGCTCCTACTTATGTTATCCTCTATGTCTTTGACGGCTTATAAGGCATATTGCTTGCAGTGTAGTGAGCTCTACGCAGCCACTGAGCTCATGGAAAGCAGTATCTCTTGACTTGCCCTTCATGTATGCCTGCGGCTCCTTTGATAGGTTTGGCATTGTTATTGTTAATCCAATGTAGATGTCCAAAAGCCTCTGAAGGCCATAAGTTTAAAAGTTTCGAGGCTGACTGTCCTGTTTTTTTTTTGTTTTTGAATTTTCGGGCATTCTTTTGCCTAACTTGGGCAGGAACATTACTTTCGTCAATCTGTGAACTACAAAGATATCATTTCCGACCGATGTAAAACTGTAGATGCTTGTATATCTAAGGTGCAGAAAAAATTTAAAACACTGCATAACATACACAAAACTTGATCAAAAACTCGCCAGAGCTCAATTTGTGGAAATATCGCTTTTATTTGCAATATATAAAAACAACCAGTAACTTTTATTGAACTTGATTTCATTAGGTTGTTCTTTTATTTGTAACACCACTGTATGCCTGTTTGTTTCTCACTTTTTTGTGTTGCAAAAAACCAGTTGTTAGACAATAGAGGAAATGATTTTAATGCGTGACGCCGTTTTAGCTGCCAGCTCAGTGATATACGGTTACTGGAGACTGCAGTTGTTTTTGTTTTACAATCATAGCCTGTCGTATGTTGTGTTGTTATTGGTTTTCATGTTTTTTTTTGTTTAGTTGCATTATTGTTGTAGCATCCACCTTGGTTATCGTTTTCTACCTTTATTTGACTGTCATTGCATTTGTTGTCATTGCATGATTGCTATTGTCATTGTCGTCAGTGTTATGCTCTTGAAATGTCTTTTGTTCTTAATTTTTCTATTTTTTCTACTTTTCATGCTTCTTTTGCTGTTTCTGTTGCCATTGTTAATGTTGCTGTGCTTGTCAGTAATATTTGTCAACTGTTTTCCTATGACTTTTCCAAACTGTTCAGCGTGCTGCTGGCGCCACAAGTTTGTCAACGTTATGTTGTACATAGAATTCTCAATGTTGCAACAATTTTTGTTCTACCTTCTGATTTTTCATTAAAGTCAATGACTACATAAATTTTACACTAATACCTATATTTATTGTTGTATAGAAAACATATTTGCTCAATGTGTTCAGGATGTTAGTGCAACGACCGTAGATTTGTTGCTTGCCCCATCACGCTTTGTTGCAAGCAACTTAATGAATGCATTACTTTTGTTGTCACTTTTTTTTCGTTTATCTTCAAAGCTCAGTGGAAAGTTGCTGCAAATTGTGATGTGATGGCATTGTTGCAACTTTGTCGCGCTGCTAACGTTGTGCTGTCAATCATCGCGTTTTGCTGTTTTGTGAGCGTTCAACAATGAGTTGCTTTCAAGTTAACAACCTGCTAACTTTGCTAGTTTTTGTTTGCTCTAACTGTTGTTGCCGACAGCTTTTGTTGTTTGCTGCAACAATTGCAGGCATTTAGTGCAATAAATTTCTGTGATTTCGCAAAAAAGCGCATGCGATTAATTGATTTGTGGACAGGTGTAACAGGTTGGGGGTATGCGAAGTATTCTACCACATTTTTATGCGGGAAATTGGAGTGTAGTATTTGTAATGAGAGGAGAAGTTAAAAT
This sequence comes from Eurosta solidaginis, assembly GCF_040869045.1. Lineage (NCBI taxonomy): Eukaryota > Metazoa > Arthropoda > Insecta > Diptera > Tephritidae > Eurosta > Eurosta solidaginis. Next base: position 213,536,705 of record NC_090323.1, read on the forward strand.
GACAATTAAAAGTAATTATGGCGTAAATTATAAGGGAGCAAGGACTGCATGAAATATCCCTTAGATTCTAAATGCACTCTTCGTGAAGTTCTGTTGAAAGGGAGTTAAGGGAATTCAAAAATTACTCTTCTAACTCTATGATAGATCTTCATCGCAGGGAGAGAACTGTGATGAAAAGAGCAATATCTTGGAGTCAGTTATCATCTATCACCTCCGAATGTGGCAGGAAATGAAGCTAACTGCAAGATAACTAGAATGTTTTCAAACACAAAATAACTTTTAAAAGTTAAGTTTTATTATAAAAGTCGAACATGACAGTTAAAAGTTAATTTTTTTTATAAAAGTCAAAAATAATTGTAAATATTTGTCCTAAAAAGTCAAAGATAAAATATAAAACTGTTGTTCGATTTTTTTTAAATTAGAAATAACTCGGAAGCGAAATATACGGAATATAGCACACTCATAACATACATACATATAAGTAGTATAACGTTTTCACATAAAATATTTAAAAATAATAGTACTTTCATAAGAAGCTAACTAACATTTGTCAGGGTCAAAATAGCTATAAAATCAGCCAGTATGTTTAATTCCTTTCAGTTTTTCCATCATAATAAAATTACAATAATTTAATAAGAGAAATTAATGTGAATACGTCTCAAGCTCATTAAATTTACGAATGCAATAAACGAATATACGGTTACGTCAAAGATGGGGGTTTGGAGTGGTTTCGAAATCATTTCAGAACCCTTTCGGAAGCATCTCAGGCTTTTTCCCAATTGTTTTCAGTGTCGTATAAAGGCTATTCCAATACCTATTTCAACATCACTTCGGAAACTTTTCGGGATTATTATACCCAGCTGTATTTATACACAGGGTATTATAACTTTGATTGGATAACGGTTGGTAGGTATGAAGGAATCGAGATAGATATATACTTCCATATATCAAAATCATCAGTATCGAAGAAAAATTTGATTGAGCCATGTCCGTCCGTTAACACGATAACTTAAGTAAATATTGAGATATCTTCACACAATTTGGTACACGAGCTTATCTGGACCCAGAATAGCCCTGCAAAAATCGTGGGAGCATGTGGTCTACTGGAGTACTTACCATTATACTCCACTGCAATGCAGCAATGGAGCAACTCGTGTTTCTACACGAACACATTGTTAGCCGATCATTGCTCGTTTTTAACGATTGTAATCACTATACGATGTTTATTGGACTGTGGATACTCCATGGATTACTCTGATGTAATGCGGATCTGGAGTATATGGTCCAGTGTTAGGACATCGCAATGTTAATTGGACCATATTTTTTTGTATGAATTGTAGTTAATTTTAGAGAACTCGGTTGGTCCATAACGAGTACTCCATACATGCATGCATGGAGTACTCGCAATTTTTGCAGGGAGATTGGTATTGAAAATGAGCGAAATCGGATGATAACCACGCCCAATTTTTTATATATAGGATACTGGAAAACACAAAAAACCTGATTAGTTAGTAAATAACACGCCTTGAGTGTTGAAATTTGTCGCGTGGACAGATATTGAGACTCTTGATAAAAATTTGAAAAAAAACTTTTTAAAACGGGCGTGGCATCGCCCACTTGTGATAAAATCAATTTTGAAAATATTATTAAACATAAATCAAAAATCGTTAAACCTATCGTAACAAAATTCGACAGAGAAGTGGCCTTTACTATAAGGAATGCTTGGAAGAAAAATTTACGAAATTGGTTAAGGACCACGCCCACTTTTATATAAAATATTTTTATAATGGTATTTCTTTTCCCAAGTGGATTTATAACAATAAATAGGAAAAACTTCAAATAAAAAATAAAAAATGGGTGTGGCACCGCCGCTTTTATGACTAAGTAATTTTCAATGTTTCGGGAACCATAACTCGAAGAAAAATTAACGGATCGTAATAAAATTGGGTGCACAAATTTTCCCTATGACACGAAATATTTCTAGAAAGAACGAACGAGGTTGGTTAAAGACTACGCACACTTTTATATAAATGATTTTTAAAAGGGTCGTAGACGAAAATAATAAGCTATATTTTAATGAAAAAGAGCTTTGTATCAATAGAATTTTACTTTCTAAATTTAATTATAACATTAAATTGGAAAACACTAAAATTTTTGAAAATGGGTGTGGCACCGCTCTTTTTTTGTCTAAGCAATTTTCAATGTTTCGGGAGCCATAACTCGAAGAAAAATTTACATATCGTAACAAAATTGGGTAAGCATATTTTCCTTAGAGCAGGAAATATTTCTAGTAAAAATGGATAAGATTGGTTAAGACCACGCCCACTTTTATGTAAATGACTTTAAAAAGGGTCGTAGGAAAATAATAAGTTAAATCTTAGCGAAAAATATTTTATAACAAGAAATGGGAAAAAATTCAAATCTTGAAAAATGGCCGTGGCACTGCCCCTTTCTTACAATGCATTTCCCAACGTTTCTAAAGCCGTAACTCGACGAAAAATTTGGGTCACATGTATGCGTTTTAACAGGAAATATTTTCAAAAAAATGAGCTAAATCAGTTAAGTCGTCTTATTTTATATACAAGATTTTTTTAAAGTGCGTAGATGCAGGTAATAAGCTATTTCTAGTAAAAGTTGAAAAATTTCGTTAATAACCCTGCCCTTTTTTTGTAATAACGTTTTTTAGTACAATGGCACTTGTGTGTTTATGTTTATTGTTCTGTTATATCTTTATTTTAAACAGCAGAGAAATACCCATATCTGAAGGAAAACTGCAGTATTACCCGCTCAAGGTCATTGATGTTAGCTTCTGTATCCTTTGTGCTTCTTTTAAACGAAAATTTGTTAAGTATAGAACCATATGTATATGGATTATTACGTAGCCTTGTAACACTATTAAGCACAAAAAAAAAAAAAAACAACAACAACATTTCAAGTGTACAGTTGGGTATGTAATATTCGGTTTCACCCGAATTTAGAATCCTTTACTTGTTTTTTAGTTAAATTCTGTGCAATCTAAGGATCATTTCGCGACTATTCCAGGATAATTTCGGAAATATTTACAGACCACTTCATGATCGTTTCAGAATCGATTCAGAGCTATTTCCGGATTAGTTCAGTTTAAATTTGTGGTCCTTCAGAACTTTTTCTGGATCACTTCATTTGGGATTATTTTCTGCACTCTTTCGACGTAATTCCAGGATCATTTAAGTGTTGTTTTCTGGATAATTCTGGTAATATTTCAAGATCATACCAAGATCGTTTCAGGATAGTTGTTGGGACCATTACAAAAGCATTTCAGTACTAGGGGGTATTATTTCGGGCCTATTTTGAGATTTTTTTCACCCGCATAACAGCAGAGGAAATCCCTCCATTTCCAGTGAGGCTTAGACGATAGTTAGAGAAGGAATTTATTCAGTTTTTGCTTCGAATTGCCGTCAGCTAAATTCAGTTTGTTGAAGCGACATAGAATGTTCCTGCTATAAGTCATCCAACTCACAAGGAGGATAAAACTTTTAGACGTGAAGGTTCGAGGAGTCTAAGAAATAGTTACGGCAATGGAGTTCACTCGCGATTTATATAAGAAAAGGCTGACAGCTTCCGAAGATCTTTCAAAACGTTTAGCTCGGTCCTTAAATATAACACGTAAATCGATCATGGGTCAACTTGGAGGGAGATTTATTGAGTATGCAGATATATATTAATCTTTCCTGGCCTCGTCCCTTAGGTTACTGCTTTATTCCTCTTAAAAGTTGTATAAGATTCATACTGAGAATAACAGATACATTATAGGGACATCGAAGTTTCGCATAAACGATATAGTGTTTCGGCAACAAACGAAAAATAGCTATTGAATGGAGTAATTGAAAAGGAAAGTATAAATAAGCAGAAACTGGTTCTTGAAACTAAAAGTGTTAACAGGAAGAAAAAGCTTCGAAAGCCTTTATTATCCATTGATCCATCGAAAATGGCATAACAGCAACAAAATATTCATGAATTACAGTTTCCAAGCTGGTATCTTCCAAACGTTTGCTGCTAGGTATAGAGATGGCCAGTTGGTTCATATTGGAGAGTTCAGTAAGCAGTCAAGAGGTATGCTTATACTCAGACAGCCAAGCAGCGCTCATAGCTTTGGATTTAAGTATGCCCTCGAATAGTTGCAGAAAACTCGGCAACTATTACAATTCAACATTGGTGTCGGCTCGCAGAAACATTGACGGCGATGTAAAAGCGGACGAACTGACAAAGGTCGGTGCATGGTTAGATATCACTGAGCCAGCCACGGTGCAACAGACACTTACATCAATATTATTATCCATCGCAAAAAAGCTGCTTTTAGAAATTGGTACTCTACAGACCCATGTAGGATCACCAAACAAGTTTTTTACAAAAAAAAAAAAAAAAATTACTGCGAATTTTCTTAAATTGCCTAGGAAAGAAGTATTTAGTATAACAGTCACAATTACAACGAACTGGCCATTCGGCCTACAAGCGAAAAGAATGGGATTGCCCTTCAACCACGAGTTCCGGGCGAAAGTGCTTCAAAATGGCTCCTAAGACGCTACTTGTGACCGGACCCGCCGACTGGAGAGCTCAGCAACCAAAAAACCAACAATTTCAAAATAATTGTTAGGTATGACGAAGACTCATCTGCACATTGCTAAAATAGTTTAGTGGTAACCAATATATGAAGTGTGCACAAAAAATAATATGCATAACTGGATTAGATGAATTGTAACTGAACATTCTTAAACCCATTCAGTGTCTTCTTATACCCTCCAACAACAAACTTGTTGTTTATTATATCGAATTTGATTTTATTTATAATTCTATTTGAAGATACATTTATTTAACTGTCTGTGTTGACTGCAAACAAAGTATTTTAGAGTGCATCAATAAAACTTTTTCAGTTTCGAGTACCAAATAAATTCATTTGATTAATTAATATCATTTGAACTCAAATGCAATTAAAACGCACAGCGCATGATGAGAGACAAAAAAAAAAAAATAATGTTTTGCAATTTCCTCTAAAGCCCATTAACCTAGATTCTAGCACACCCTGTGCGCCTACACTTGCTGTCATGCGAATATGGATATGTACTAGGGTGGGACAAATTGTGTGTGGATGCATAAATTAATGAAGTAAGTTAGACCTGAAATGAAATACCTGCGAATAAAAAATGACGATTCGGCAAATAAAGTATTTTCTATCGGAACCCGCATATGCAAGCAGTGAAAGAGGGCGACCAACATGCCGCTGGAAAGATCAGGTGGAAGACAAGCGTGAATGGCTCAACTTCAATTTTCAAATACCCACGGAAAAATATATAGATCGTGATTTATATGAAGACGCATACTCATATCTTCATGAATAGCCGCTTCTTTTGCAAGCTAATTCAAATCAAACGCAATAGATTGGCGAATCGCATAGAAAGCAACAACACAAAGAAAACTAGTTGAGTAGGCTAAGCGGTTAAGATCAAATCGCTTAAATAACAGCCGATCAAAAATAGGACGCTATTGTGAACGAGCAAATTAAATGATAAATGCAGATAAACGAAAATAAAGCAACTAAAAAAGTATCAAACATCGTATTGCCTTCAACCATCTATATGATTCCGCCATGATGAAAATATTAAGCTAGTTGGAGTGCTTTTTTCAAGCTCCCTTGCAAAAAACAGATTGCATACTTTAACTTCAGACTATATTATACGGAAATTTTTACTATCCCCTCGGATAATCATAGAGGTGTACTATACATGTAGTCAATTCACACACAAAACCGTCCAGCAGTGCCGGAGAAAGGCGGACAAGAGAATCAATTTGGTAGCGTCAAGTTGAGGTTACTTCTATGAGTCTATGGAACTGGGATAATAGGAATCTCTACCTGGCGCTACTTTGTAAATTAAGACGAATATGATCTCTTCGATCAAAAACGAAATAATGTGGAAGAAACAATTACGGACATATCTCCTAATTCGTAAAGTAACCTGCGAAAGTGACAGATGAGCATACGAATATTAGTAACACTAAGTGACTCACATCATTAATCTGATACTAAGTAAATAAAGCCACAACAACAATAAAGCAAGCTGCCACACTTGTATGTACGTAAATAAATTAATCATCATGTACACATACATATATGCAGCTGAGAGATACTCACAAACGCACGTCATCATCAGATACTACTACTTCGCTCACATATACACACGCATATGGTTACATACTACAAATACACGCGCGTATGGCTGGTGACCAGGTAGAGGATTCTAGAAGAAGAAACCTGTAGACATTTGGGCAGAGAGTATAAAAGCAGCAGAAGCTGAGTAGTCGGTAAGCAGTTTGATTTAAGTACGCTATCAGTTGCCAAGTAAAGTGTTATTGTGAAGTACTTTCGAAGTAGTCTAATAAAGACCATTTTGAATTATTGAATATTGGACTTATTTATTCAACAATTTAGCAATACGAACTTTAGTAGAAGGTGTAAAATAAGCACAGTTTCCATAAATTTGTTACAATATATTATTGTAAAACATTAAGACGATTACAGAGTCAACTGACGTGAGATCGTCAAAGGGTTCACCTACCGCGCTTTTGTAATTGGTACAATGTTAAAATTGTAACTGACTTTTTGGGGGTAGGTCTCTTAAAAAAAACGAAAGCAACTTAGTTATGTTAGTTAAAAGGTGTATAATTAGTTAAAATAAAAATTAGTTAGGGTGAGGTTTAAGAGGATGCGCATGGGAATTTCCAATACTTCCACTCGGAGACATCGCTAATGCCCCCGGTGAGTGCGGCACATTCCTTCAGCCAACAAAGCAACCAACAAAATTCTGCTCCAAAGAAGAGTCCACCCTAATATGTGCGGCCATATGTTTGTCGCCTTCTTGAAACAAGAAAAAAAAAGAAACAAATCACCATTGTTTTCGCTTCCGTCTATTTCTATTTATTTATTTACCTATTTGACTTCTACTTTCAAGCATTTGCAGCCAAAATAGTTGGCTATTTATAAAACCAGCACACAAACTAACACACATACATACATCCATACCTACATGCATATACTGCTTCGTTAACAAATTGATAAAAAGAAAAAAAATATCACTTGTACATTAAAGCAATTTTAATTGATTGACGATTGTTTAATTAAATTTTAATTCGGATTTAATTATTTATGTGCCGAATATGTTAAACATATTGTTTTCTTTTATTTCGCGTCCCAAATAAAAACGGAAGTTGCTTTTCACTTTTTCCAGACAATTTTGGGGCTGAAGAAGAAAAATGTACATAACTATAAATATTTGAGAATGATATAACGAAAAAAAATTTAAATTTATTACTTTCGCATTCAATTTTACTATGCGTACATACATATGTATAATTGAAAACAAAAAAAAAAATTTCATGTTTTTTATCATCTAAAGTACTTTTTAAAGATAAATATGTTTATAGGTAGATATTTTTAATCAAATAACAATTAATGAAGAATAGATCCAATAAAATAAAATTCAGTGTAAGACATTGAAAAAAAAAAAAAACAAGTAAGGAAGGTTAAGTTCGGGTGTAACCGAACATTACATACTCAGTTGAGAGCTATGGTGACAACATAAGGGAAAATAACCATGTAGGAAAATGAACCGAGGGAAACCCTGGAATGTTTTTGTATGACATGTGTATCAAATGAAAAGCATTAAAGAGTATTTTATGAGGGAGTGGGCCATAGTTCTATAGGTGGACGCCATTTAGGGATATCGCCATAAAGGTGGATCAGGGTTGACTCTAGAATTTGTTTGTACGATATGGGTATCAAATGAAAGGTGTTAATGAGGGTTTTAAAAGGGAGTGGTGGTAGTTGTATAGGTGGTCGCCTTTTCGAGATATCGCCATAAAGGTGGACCAGGGATGACTCTAGACTTTGTTTGTACGATATGGGTATCAAATGAAAGGTGTTAATGTGTATTTTAAAAGGGCGTGGGGCTTATTTCTATAGGTGGACGCCTTTTCGAGATATCGCCATAAAGAATGTGTTTGTACGATATTGGTATCAAACTAAAAGTATTAATGAGAGTTTTAAAAGGGAGTGGTGGTAGTTGTATATGTGAAGTCGTTTTCCAGATATCGACCAAAATGTGGACCAGGCTGACCCAGAACGTCATCTGTTGGATAGCGCTAATTTATTCATAGATGTAATACCTGCCAAGAATTCAAGGGTGTTTTATTTCGCCCTGCAAACTTTTTCATTTTCTTCTACTTAATATGGTAGATGTCACAACCATTTTACAAAGTTTTTTCTAAAGTTATATTTCGCGTCAATAAACCAATCCAGTTACCATCCCTTTCTTCGTATTTGGTATAGAATTGTTGCATTTTATTCATTTTTCGTAATTTTCGATTTCGAAAAAGTGGGCGTGGTCATAGTCGGATTTCGTTAATTTTTTATACAAAGATAAAGTGAGTTCAGATAAGTACGTGAGCTAAGTGCAGTAAAGATATGTCGATTTTTGCTCAAGTTATCGTGTTAACGGCCATGCGGAAGGACAGACGGACGACTGCGTAAAAAAACTGGGCGTGGCTTCAACCGATTTCGCCCATTTTCACAGAAAACAGTTAACGTCATAAAATCTATGCTCCTACCAAATTTCAAAAGGATTGGGAAATTTTTGTTCGACTTATGGCATTAAAAGTATCCTAGACAAACTAAATGAATAAGGGCGGAGCCACGCCCATTTTGAAATTTTCTTTATTTTTTGTATTTTGTTGCACCATATCATTACTAGGGTTGAATGTTGACATAATTTACTTTTATACTGTAAAGATATTAAATTTTTTGTTAAAATTTTACTTTTAAAAAAAATTTTTTTTAAAAGTGGGCGTGGTCCTTCTCCGATTTCGCCACTTTTTATTAAGCGTACATATAGTAATAGGAGTAACGTTGCTGCCAAATTTCATCATGATATCTTCAACGACTGCCAAATTACAGCTTGCGAAAATTTTAAATTACCTTCTTTTAAAAGTGGGCGGTGCCACGCCCGTTGTCCAAAATTTTACTAATTTTCTTTTCTTCGTCATATTTTCAAATCACCTACCAAGTTTCATCGCCTTATCTGTCTTTGGTAATGAATTATTGCACTTTTTCCGTTTTTCGAAATTTTCGATATCGAAAAAGTGGGCGTGGTTATAGTCCGATATCGTTCATTTTAAATAGCGATCTGAAATGAGTGCTCAGGAACCTACATACCAAACTTCATCAAGATACCTCAAAATTTACTCAAGTTATCGTGTTAACGGACGGACGGACGGACGGACGGACATGGCTCAATCAAATTTTTTTTCGATCCTGATGATTTGGTATATGGAAGTCTATATCTATCTCGATTCCTTTATACCTGTACAACCAACCCTTATCCAATCAAACTTAATATACTCTGTGAGCTCTGCTCAACTGAGTATAAAAATGAATTGCTCATGTTTCCCAGAGCCAGGACTCTTTATTTCCAACAAAATAACAGCTTATATATATCTTCGTGGACTTGCATGCATACAAATTAAGGATATGCTCAGAGAATTTAAGATTCATGTAGGCGGTGTGTTTGCCTGGAGTTGTTGTGCGATTCGCTCATATCAACTATACCACGCATTGTTCCTACAATACGTTACAGTGTAGGGACTATACTTGCGCTCCAAAACCACATCCTACCAAAACCACTCACTACGGCTACGCTAACGAGTTTTCTGCTACTTTATACAATACACAATAACCCACCCTACCCCTATATTGATATTCTACACATATATGCCATGTAGCATACCACTTACACAGACTACATTTATGGTTACACCTTACGCTTACTCCTTACACGTTCATTCAGGATTCTCCCATACCGTTAGCAACGATAATTACACATAAAAATATCTCATATCTTATATCTGATATCTTATATTTTAAATCTTATATCTTATACCTTACATCTTATATTTTGTATCTTATATCTTATATCTTATATATTATATCTTATATCTTATATCTTATATCTTATATCTTATATCTTATATCTTATATCTTATATCCTATATCTTATATCTTATATCTTATACCTTATATCTTATATCTTATATCTTATATTTTATATCTTATATCTTATATCTTATATCCTATATCTTATATAAATGTATGACTTACATTATAGATTAGAAACTTTGTAAGTTAGCATGTCGCAACAGCATCATGTCCACTTATTATAAGGAAGTTTGAAAAAGAAAAGTTCAAGTGGTTTGAAAAAGAAATTTAAGAAACAAGATATTTTAATTAGAAGAAAATTTGTCTAAGCGGGGTCGCCCCACGGCAGTGTTTGGCAAGCACTCCGACTGAAAAGTTCTCCATGAAAACTGCCGTTCGGAGTTGGCATAAAACAAGTACGTCCCGTCACATTAATTTGTAGGAAAAATTAAAAGGAACATGACGCAAATTGGAAGAGAAGCTCGGTCTAAAATCTCATCGGAGTTTATCGCGCCTGACATGTTTTTTTTTTCTGAAAAGATACCGCCTCCTTCTTGCAATTATTTCCTTGTATTGCGAATTCCATTTCGCAAATGCCTTATGCATTTTGGATTAAATTTTATTCCTAGGTAGTGTATTGGATTCTAAGGATTTCTGCTTAACTACTGGGGTCTTTGCGAGGTTACAACCTATTTGAAATTGTTTTGAAGACTATCTGCCAATATGTATATCAAGCAAGATATTTTACTCAAAATACCAAAAGGAAATATTTTAAGTAGGGCTTTCATCTGGGGTTGCCACCTAGCCTTAATATATTTGTGGTCATAAGCGAAAATAGTCTAAGTCGATTGTAAAAGAATAGCACCTATGTGATCATGGCTTGTGACCACAGTGACCTTATAACATCCATTTCTATTTTGAAAAAGGCGCGACCAATTTCGGTATAAGGGTAAAGCGGTGTTAATGTGGTGAGTGTGCCGCAGAGAAAACTATATTGGAGTTTTGTTCCTAAAACTCAAATATACAAACTCATGTACTCTCTGGCAACGGCTTTCCCCTTGACCTGAAAATATTAGCCAAAGTAAGCGTATGAGTGACTTGCATTGAAAAAAAAAAAAACATATATAGGAAACTACAATGCTAGGATGAGTAAATCCAACAGATGGCTTTTGGTCATTTCGCAGGGCATATTATCATAATTTTTTTATTTAATGAATAATTTTTCATAGTTTTTATTATTTTAGTAATGATTCAGTAAAATTAAAGATATTTGCTGTTGAATAACCACCTAATTATTTTCAGAGGCTCCTGATTTTTAATCACAGTAAAGTACCGAAGTTCTTTCTATAAATTTTAGTGTTTGTTAAATTCGCAGGCGCTTAGTTTTAAACATTTTTCTTATTTTGAATATCGCGCCATAACCAATCCCTTTCTCTGCGCACATTTACGACCCCAACTATTGTGGGTTCGGGTACCAAAATATAGTAAATATATGTAAATTTTGACTCTAGTTATCGTCTTCATAGAAATCTTCTTCGACACTAATAATTTTGATTTATGGCAGCCAACTGCCACCCGTCTGTTTATAGCCCGCGCAGTCTCGATTACCATGAAATGAGCCCTGCACATTTTCTCTCAAAAAAATAAGGAGGGAAATTGTATCTATTAATAAACAACAACTAATAAATATATATACATATATTGCTATGCATGTGTGTTGGTGTTTGATTTTGTTTATTTAGCCTTAGCCTTATTATCATAATCGTCTACCTTCAGCTGCCCACACATGTAAGCCTAACATTTCAACAAGTCAATACAAAATACTAATTTGTTGTGCCGGTCATTCATTGATTAGTTGCTACAACTTACATACATACACATATGCATTAAATATTCTACATTAAGTATCTACCATCAGCCAGCCACTTATTTAGTTATTTTTAAATCGAATAAGTTGTCAATTGAATTTTCAGAAATTTTTTCATATTTTTATATGTTGCGGGTTTCTTGTTAGTAAGTGACAAGCGTTAAAATGTTAAAAGGTTAGTACTTATAACACTCGTGAATACGTTGAATAAATTATGGTTATGCGAACGTTGGGGTATTAGAAAAAAGTTGTAATGCAAGTTATAAAGAAACAAGTAAGGAAGGCTAAGTATATACTCAGCTGAGAGCTATGGAGATAAAATAAGGGAAAATCACCATGTAGGAAAATGAACCTAGGGTAACCTTAGGAATGTGTTCGTATGACATTTGTATCAAATGGAAGGTATTAAAGAGTATTTTAAAAGGGCGTGGGCTTTAGTTGTATATGTGAAGGCGTTTTCGAGATATCGATCAAAATGTGGACCAGGGTGACCCAGAACATCATCTGTCGGGTACCGCTAATTTATTTATATATGTAATACCACGAACAGTATTCCTGCCAAGATTCCAAGGGATTTTGATTTCGTCCTGCAGAAGTTTTTCATTTTATTTATATTAAATTTATATTTTGCGTCAATTAACCAATCCAATTACCATGTTTCATACCTTTTTTCGTATTTTGTATAGAATTATGGTTTTTTTTTAATTTTTCGTAATTTTCGATATCGAAAAAGTGGGCGTAGTCATAGTCCCATTTCTTCCATTTTTTATACCAATATAAAGTGAGCTCAGATAAGTACGTGAACTGAGTTTAATAAAGATATATCGATTTTTGCTCAAGTTATCGTGTTAAAGGCCGAGTGGAAGCACAGACGGTCGACTGTGTATAAAAACTGGGCGTGGCTTCAACCGATTTCGCCCTATTTCACAGAAAACAGTTATCGTCCTAGAGTCTAAGCCCCTACCAAATTTCACAAGGATTGGTAAATTTTTGTTCGACTTATGGCATTAAAAGTATCCTAGACAAATTAAATGAAAAAGGGCGGAGCCACCCCCATTTTGAAAATTTCCTTTATTTTTGTATTTTGTTGCACCATATCATTACTGGAGTTGAATGTTGACATAACTTACTTATATACTGTAAAGATATTAAATTTATTGTTAAAATTTGACTTAAAAATTTTTTTTTAAGTGGGTGTGGTCGTTCTCCGATTTTGCTAACATTTATTAACGAGATATATAGTTATAGGAGTAACGTTCCTGTCAAATTTCATCATGATATCTTCAACGACTGCCAAATTACAGCTTGAAAAACTTTTAAGTTATCTTCTTTTAAAAGGGGGCGGTGCCACTTTATCCAAAATTTGACTAATTTTCTATTCTGTGTCATAAGTTCAACTCACCTACCAAGTTTCATCGCTTTATCCGTCTTTGGTAATGAATTATCGCACTTTTTCGGTTTTTCGAAATTTCCGTTCTCGAAAAAGTGGGCGTGCTTATAGTCCGATATCGTTAATTTTAAAAAGCGGTCTGAGATGAGTGCCCAGGAATCTACATACTAAATTTGATCTAGATAGCTCAAAATTTACCCAAGTTATCGTGTTGACGGACGGACATGGCTCAATCGAATTTTTTTTCGATCCTGATTATTTTGATATATGGAAGTCTATATCTATCTCGATTCCTTTATACCTGTACAACCAACCGTTATCCAACCAAAGTTAATATACTCTGTGAGCTCTGCTAAACTGAGTATAAAAATAATCGAAAGTTAAGTTATCGATTTTGATGAAAAAGTACCTAAATAGTGAATGTTCCGAAAATAGAATGCAAACTTTTATAGAATTATTTCTCCAAATATATGGTTCGGATAAATATAAGTTAAGCAGTGTTGGATACTATGTTCTATTCTGGTTTTTCTATTGGCTTCTTCATTGATAGAATTTTTATAATTTTCGCTTTATTGTGAATTAGAGAACAAGAGCATCAAAACCAAATATACAGTTACCTTAGTAAAAATAAATATTTGTAATTTAAAGCCGCTAAAACTGTACAAGATCTTTGTACAAGTAGTAAATAGCTATATATTATTATACTTGTGATGACCTGTTTTCAGGTGATTTAGCCAAAAATTTAAAAACGTGTTTTGAGGATAAAAAAAACGACAGGGAAGATGAGAACCTAAATGTAAAGAAATTTACCGATATCAGTGCATAGTTTAGCGAAATATCGAGAGCCAGTATCACAATGATACCGCCACCGTGGTATGATGGTAGCGTGCTCCGCCTACCACAACAAAGATCCTGGGTTCACGTCCCGGGCAAAGCAATATCAAAATTTTAGAAATAATGTTTTTCAATTAGAAGAAAATATTTCTAAGCGTGGTCACCCCTAGGCAGAGCTTGGCAAGCACTCTGAGCGTATTTTTGCCATGAAAAACTCTCAGTGAAAACTCATCTGCCTTAGATGCCGTTCGGAGTCAGCACAAAACAAGTAGGTCCCGTCCCACCAATTTATAGGAAAAATTAAAAAGGAGCATGACGCAACTTGGAAGAGAAGCTCGGCCTTAGATATCTTCTGAGGTTATCGCGCCTTACATTTATTTTTATACTCAGTTGAGCAGAGCTCACAGAGTATATTAAGTTTGATTGGATAACGGTTGGTTGTACATATATAAAGGAATCGAGATAGATATAGACTTCCATATATCAAAATAATCAGGATCGAAAAAAAATTAGATTGAGCCATGTCCGTCCGTCCGTCCGCCCGTTAACACGATAACTTGAGTAAATTTTGAGGTATCTTGATGAAATTTGGTATGTAGGTTTCTGAGCACCCATCTCAGATCGCTATTTAAAATGAACGATATCGGACTATAACCACGCCCACTTTTTCGATATCGAAAATTTCGAAAAACCGAAAAAGTGCGATAATTCATTACAAAAGACCGATAAAGCGACGAAACTTTGTAGATGAGTTGAACTTATGACGCAAAATAGGAAATTAGTAAAATTTTGGACAATGGGCGTGGCACCGCCCACTTTTAAAAGAAGGTAATTTAAAACTTTTGCAAGCTGTAATTTGGCAGTCGTTGAAGATATCATGATGAAATTTGGCAGGAACGTTACTCTTATTACTATATGTACGCTTAATAAAAATTAGCAAAATCGGAGAAGGACCACGCCCACTTTTAAAAAAAATTTTTTTTAAAAGTAAAATTTTAACAAAAAATTTAATATCTTTACAGTATATAAGTAAATTATGTCAAGATTCAACTCCAGTAATGATATGGTGCAACAAAATACAAAAATAAAAGAAAATTTAAAAATGGGCGTGGCTCCGCCCTTTTTCATTTAATTTGTCTAGGATACTTTTAACGCCATAAGTCGACCAAAAATTAACCAATCCTTTTGAAATTTGGTAGGGGCATAGATTTTATGGCGTTAACTGTTTTCTGTGAAAATGGGCGAAATCGGTTGATGCCACGCCCAGTTTTTATACACAGTCCTCCGTCTGTCCTTCCGCATGGCCGTTAACACGATAACTTGAGCAAAAATCGATATATCTTTAATAAACTCAGTTCACGTATTTATCTGAACCCACTTTATCTTGGTATGAAAAATGAACGAAATCCAACTATAACCACGCCCACTTTTTCGATATCGAAAATTACGAAAAATGAAAAAAGTGCCATAATTCTATACCAAATACGAAAAAAGGGTTGAAACATGGAAACTGGTTTGGTTTATTGGCGCAAAATATAACTTTAGAAAAAAACTTAATAAAATAGGTATGACACCTACCATATTAAGTAGAAGAAAATGAAAAAGTTCTGCAGGGCGAAATCAAAAGCCCTTGGAATCATGGCAGGAATACTGTTCGTGGTATTACATATATAAATAAATTAGCGGTACCCGACAGATGATGTTCTGGGTCACCCTGGTCCACATTTTGGTCGATATCTCGAAAACGCCTTCATATATACAACTACCACCACTTACTTTTAAAATTCTTATTAATACCTTTAATTTGACACCCGTATGTACAAACACATTATAGAGTCACCCCTGGTCCACCTTTATGGCGATATATCGAAAAGGCGTACACCTATAGAACTAAGGCCCACTCCCTTTTAAAATAATCATTATCACATTTCGTTTGATACCCCATAATGTACAAACGCATTCTAGAGTCAACCCTGGTCCACCTTTATAACGATATCCCGAAAAGGCGTCCACCTATATAATTAAGGCCCACTTCCTTTTAAAATACTCGTTAACACCTTTCGTTTGATACCCATATCGTAAAAAAATTCTAAAGTCAACCCTGGTACACCTTTATGGCGATATCTCGAAAAGGCGTCCACCTATAGAACTAAGGCCCACTCCCTTTTAAAATACTCATTAACACCTTTCATTTGATACCCATATCGTACAAACAAATTCTAGAGTCACCCCTGGTCCACCTTTATATCGATATCTCGAAAAGGCGTCCACCCATAGAACTAAGGCCCACCCCCTTTTAAAATAATTATTAACACCTTTCGTTTGATACCCATATTGTACAAACGCATTCTAGAGTCATCCTGGTCCACCTTTATGGCGATATCTCGAAAAGGCGTCCACCCATAGAACTAAGGCCCACCCACTTTTAAAATACTCATTAACGCATTTCATTTGATTCCCATATCGTACAAATTAATTCTAGAGTCACCCCTGGTCAACATTTATGGCAATATCTCGAAAAGGCGTCCACCCATAGAACTAAGGCCCACCCCCTTTTAAAATAATCACTAACACCTTTTATTTGGTACCCATATCGTACAATCTAATTCTAGAGTCACCCCTGGGCCACCTTTATAACGATATCCCGAAAAGGCGTCCACCTATAGAACTAAGGCCCACTCCCTTTTAAAATACCCATTAACACCTTTCATTTGATACCCATATTGTACAAACAAATTCTAGAGTCACCCCTGGTCCACCTTTATGGCAATACCTCGAAAAGGCGTCAACTCATAGAACTAAGGCCCACTCCCTTTTAAAAAACTTATTAACACCTTTCGTTTGATGCCCTTACTGTACAAACGCATTCTAGAGTCACCCCTGGTCCACCTTTATAACGATATCCCGAAAAGGCGTCCACTTATAGAACTAAGGCCCACTCCCTTTTAAAATACTCATTAACACCTTTCATTTGATACCAATATCGTACAAACAAATTTCAGAGCACCCCTGGTCCACCTTTATGGAGATATCTCGAAAAGGCGTCCACCTATAGAACTAAGCCCCACTCCCTTTTAAAATACTCATTAACACCTTTAATTTGATGCCCATATCGTACAAACAAATTCTAGAGTCAGCCCTGGTCCACCTTTATGGCGATATCTCGAAAAGGTGTCCACCTATAGAACTATGGCCCACTCCCTCTTAAAATACTCTTTAATACCTGCCATTTGATACGCATGTCATACAAACACATTCCAGGGTTACCCTAGGTTCATTTTCCCACATGGTGGTTTTCCCTTATTTTGTCTCCATAGCTCTCAACTGAGTATGTAATGTTCGGTTACACCCGAACTTAGCCTTCCTTACTTGTTTATTATCACAATGATAAAACTAGCTAATCAATAACATAATTTGAAATCCTTAAAAACGTTGGAAGTATCAAAACAAAGGAAAAGCGGTTGCCAATGGGAATACAAGGAGCACCAAAAATCGATGAAGGTTTTATGAGAAACATTTTTAGTGAAAAAACTGATTTTATGTTATAGGTTTTGCACTTGAAGCTTTAGGACAACTTGTTAGCCACATAAGGGCACTATATCCAAGAAATAAAAACGACGATAAATACAAGTATCATCTGACACCTTTCTATAACAGAATATTGTGTTGGCTTTATTTTGACTCAATTTGGTCTCTGAAAATTTCATCATAGCTGCGGCAGGGTTGCATTACAAAACATTTGAACAGTTAATTAAAAAGAAACGAAGGTAACATGTAACAGTGTTAATGGAACTAAAGTTAATTGACATTATTTCTCTTTGGAAACAGAGTTAATGTCATTGACAGTAGGAATACAAGGAGCACCAAAAGTCTATAAAAGTTTGATGAATGAAAAATTTTATGTGAATTAGAACGGATAATTAAAGCTATGTATAAATGGATGAAAAATGTGTTGTAATTTTAGGCACATCTTCCAGTGTCAGGAACAGAAATTAATGGGAGGTTTCATGAGAAATTAAACATTGGGGCGGAAACAATTTTTCGTATAAAACTGGAGACAGTGTGGATAGTAATGTTGTAAAAACCTTCGGTCGACTAAAAAATTGTAACTTTAACCTTTAAATGAATTTCCAATATCTTTTTTTCCTTTTTTTTATTCAATAAGGTTGTAATAGGCTGTTTTACAACTAAGAACAATAGCTTCCGAAACTCATCAATAGTTAATAGAGCTTCTTAAATACAATTTTATGTTAGAAATATATTCTTATTATTAGATGTATCGAACAGTGTTAGCTTTGTCCCACCCGTGACAGAAAAATTCGAAAGTTGTTATCCAAATTTTTCAAGTCTTTCTCTTATTTCGTATTTGTTATACGATGTTGGAAACTCGTTTGAAATAAATCCAACAATTCAATTTTGACTTCTTTGAAGTTTTCAAGCAATTATTCAACAGTGAACTATGTTCCGTCCTTGACAAGTACGCAGAAACAGTTGTTAGAAATGAGTAGGCATTGTTAATACGCCCCATAATTCTAATAGGGATTTAAACTAATTAGGCTTAGTAAAAATTTTCATCAAAATACGACAACTATGAAATAGGTTTTTTGCATTTCCTTTGAATCTGAGTCAAAGCTTTATAGTGTGATAATTTATTAAGCCCATGAAATGACTCCGTGCCGTGAATCATAGTTTGAGCCTTTGGAATAGTTTATTTACGTTCATAAAAGGACTTTCATTCGAACATGTCCCACCGGTGATAAATGCTGTCGCGCCCGCGACACTTAAATTTTACATTATAGCAATTAAATTATTTAAGAAATATTCAGCCATATTCTGCATTTCGACTTGGATTGGAATTTTTTCGATTTGGCAATTATGGTATCCTGTGTTCCAATCTCTTTTGATCCAACTTCGAATCGTCCGATTTTGTGTATTCTGCATTTCGATCGTAGTTCCGTTTTTCTAAGCTGCAAATTGGTTGGCGGAAAAATATTTCCTTTTTATTTTTTTATTAATTTATAACAGAATTTTAATAAAAACGTAAGTAAAACTTGTTAAGAAACGTAGAAGGCTTGATGATGATTGTTTTTTATATGTTTGCAGGACAAAAACAACATGTCGATGTCGAAATCCTTGGACGTATTTGCCCCGCAAAAATATCTAACACATACTTGAAAAGATCCTTATTTAGTCGAAAGTTTTTTTGAACCTAAATAAGAATATAAGTCATTAAACTTTACCTCTTTTAAGTTCAATTTCTTAAAATTAGTCACTCATCTCAAATGGATTACACAAATCTCCCAATATTTGCCTTTCCATTCTCGCCTGGCCATTTTCGTATGCGTTGCTTTCCAACTCCACAAATAATTCCGCGACTATTGATTTCACTATAGTAGACAGTTATAATTTGTGTCTGTTCGTTGGGTCCGGCTATATGCCAAAACTAGCTGCCGGAGTAGAGGAAGGTGAAGCGAAAACGTAAACA
Organism: Eurosta solidaginis; assembly: GCF_040869045.1. Lineage (NCBI taxonomy): Eukaryota > Metazoa > Arthropoda > Insecta > Diptera > Tephritidae > Eurosta > Eurosta solidaginis. Next base: position 213,556,281 of record NC_090323.1, read on the forward strand.
ATATTTCCGGAAAGAATAAATAAATCTTTATAAAGTATTTTACGCCAGTGCAATGAAATAAGCATCCATAAAATTCAGAAAATGTTAACCATATTAGTGCAGGAATCCGTTTTAACAAAACTTGGTGGCCGCTGCAGGGAATCGGCCAAAAGAACGACAAAAACACACTTACATTTAACAAAGCACTTCACTCAAAAAAATATAACACTGCGGCAATATATTCTATTGCTTTTTTTTTGTACAAAATGGCTTGGATATAAAATATAAACGTTTTTCAATATTTTTTACAAATTTTCTTTAATTTATTTTGTTCCAATGTTCACACATTCCGTACAAACAGCTGATTTCGAAAAATCATTTGCTCTTTCTCTTCTCGTTACGATTCCGTCGTGATGCAGAATACCAAACTTCGATTAAATCGGAGCGTAGAACGGGAACGTAATCGAAATGCAGAATATGTAGGGGTGATTACTTACTTTTACGCTATTGGATTCCACAATTTCTCTTATATCAATAAAAGTATTTAAATAAAACAAGCTACCTTCATATATTCGAGAAGTTTTTAGAATAATTAACTTCACCGATGGATAGCGTCTTTTTTTTGTCCCACCCGTGAAAACTATAAAATTTATTACAAGTTGCATATACGCTTTGTATTGGGAAATTTTTTTTATAACATTAATGATAGAACGTTAACTCTCTCAACCTATCTATTAGAATAAGAAATTTTTAGCTGGTTTTTTGCTTAAGCATAGATGAAATATTGCGTACAATAGTTCGATGTACATCCCGTGACGATAGTACATCCCTAATGTCAATTAACTTTACTACGCTTGGGGTGTATTTAACACCAGGAAAGAGGAGCTGGGAGTAATAAGATTATGAGTTGCATTGCGGATTTTAGATCATCTAAAAAGTACCGTAGCTGATGTACATATCTGGCTTTTAAGATAGTTATTCGCAATTAATCTGTAAAATTTTCATAATCTCTCGATTTTTTTTAAACTCGACTAAGAGAATCTACCAAACTCTCTTACATGGCACCATATAGTCCTAGTTACTCTGTGAAAATTCATTCATGAAGACTCATTTTTACTAATCATCAACTAGTTTAAATATGAAAGTTGTCATTAGGCGAAAATTGAAAGAAATAGAGTGCGTTAAATAACCAACAAAAAAAAAAAAAAAACGAAGCGTGCACTTCTTTTTCAGAATATTCCCTAAAATAAAAATTATACAATACATATACGCGGCCACCGTGGTGTGATCGTAGCGTGCTCCGCCTACCACACCGTATGCTCTGGGTTCACACCCCGGGCAAAGCAACATGAAAAATTTTAGAAATAAGGTTTTTCAATTAGAAGAAAATTTTTCTAAGCGGGGTCGCCCCTCGGCAGTGTTTGGCAAGCGCTCCGAGTGTAATTCTGCCATGAAAAGCTCTCAGTGAAAACTCATCTGCCTTGCAGATGCCGTTCGGAGTCGGCATAAAACATGTAGGTCCCGTCCAGCCAATTTGTAGGGAACATCAAGAGGAGCACGACGCAAATTGGAAGAGAAGCTCGGCCTTAGATCTCTTCGGAGGTTATCGCGCCTTATATTTATTTATTTTAAAAATTATACAAATATGTATATGCAGTTCAATTAAAAATATATAATATACCTACAAAAAATTAAATATTTGTTGCAAGTAACGATATTTGTGGGCAGAATTTGAAATGGAGGTCAATGCAAATATGCAATGGAATGTGTTTCCAGCTAAATTTTGCCTCACAGTTGTTTTGGAGGGAGCGTTTTAAAGTTGCTTGTAAAGTGTAGAAACACGCTGAAATTTGGTTTACGTAAACAATTATAAAAATTAAATATTGAAAACTTTCAAATAAGTTCGCTGTTTTTTGCGTGAATTTTTTAGATTTCAACTATCAAACGTTGATACGTATTTAAAGACGGAACCGAAGCTTAATAAATTTGTTATCGAAGTGTTTACGGTTGGCTATCGATGTGCTATCTATTTGTTAACACCGGTTTATGAGCATGTCTTCCGTTTCTTATTGACGTGATATTAATTTGTTTGAATGTATTTTTGTAGAGGTAAAAATGAGTTGCCGATTTGCTGTTGAAGTGTAATACGTACTCACTTAATTGGCGCTTGACCGTTTAAACGGTTATGATTGTCCAGCAAGGCGCGCCAGTCGCTTCTTCTCTCTGCCAACCGGCCCCAATTGGTCACACCAAGGGAGTTTAAATCGTTTCCCACCTGGTTATTTCAGCGCAGTGGGGGCCGTCCTCTACCTCTGCTTCCATAGGCGGGTTCCGATAGAAACACTTGGCCGGAGCGTCATCTTTCATTCGCATAACATGGCCTAGCCAGCGCAGCCGCTGCGTTTTAATTCGCTGGACTATGTTGATATCTGTAATAATGAATACGCCATCGATAAACAGGCCATCAATGAGTTATCAATTTTCTGTCAACGAGCTATCGTGTTGTTATATAAAAGTTATTGATTTATTATCGAAAAGTTATCGGTTATTGTGATGTGAGTGACCCATTTGCCATCGAAAATTTATCAATCTGTTATAGAGTTGCTACTGATTTTTTATCGGTGTGTTATTTAGAAATTATCGAAAAGCTATCAGTTTGTTATCAAGAAGTTGCCGATTCACTATCAAAAAGTTGTCGATTTCTTATTAAAAAGCCATCAATAAAGTGTTACCAACATGTTATCAGTGAGTTATCGATTATTTTAACTACGACTTATAGGTATGCTTTGAACCAGATACTTAAACTAAAAACCGATAACGTATCTGCAACCGGTCGTTAACAAGACGACAAAAAACAGGTAAATAGTTCTACTATAGTTATTCGCTATAGGTTGTTAGCTAGAAGAAGCCTAGGAAGCTCTTCTCAAAAAGCCAGACATTTTTTGTTTTTGGTACAGCTGTCTCTGTTGTGGTTTAATTTCAATCTCTGGACGAGCTTTATACAATGTAAAAACATTCATTTTCTAGACGCACCTACATATATTTTTACTTATCTCCGTAACCATCAAAACGATGTTTCAATTTGATGACAAAAATGTCAAATAAAAAGTCTCTAGTGACATCACGAAGCCGGCTAATATAAAACTAGTTGGATGACATCATTGGTCATAAGCTCATGTTTATATGCCACATAAACTTAAAACTTGAATTTGTTTGCATATTCAATTCACTTTTACTTAATATTTCCTTGGCTGTGTCCGACGGTGACGACAACAATGGCAAAGAAATAAAAATTTGATTTATACAAATAATGACAACAAAAATATGATGTTGTTTGTGATTGTCACAGTTTTTGTTGAACAACAGGTTTGTTTACTTCTAAGACAATAATAGATTTTAAAGTACCATACCTACATACTCGTATCACTGTGTTTTAATATGCAAATGTGTGCAAAACGAGAATCGGTTAAAAGTCAAATATAATATTTGCGGGATGTTTATTTTTAGATGTCTTTTGAATTAAGTAATATTTAACATTGGAAACGTACTTGTTAACTATTTCAAGGAAAATTAATTGAATTGTTCTATGACAAACAGTACCCATCATTAACACTGTACAACATCAACTTTGCAACAAAGTAGCGATGTAATTTTTGCGAAAGGTGGCAACGCAGACATACATTTTTCTGAACAAACTTATAGTGCAGCACAATAAGAAACTATTGACACTAAATTAAGTTATTGATAACTATGTCTTTTTACTTCCACCTCACTTTCTTAATAATCCCGAAGGCTTCAGGAAGTTGATACGTGACGGTGCCATTTTCACTTCTGGGTTAAAAAAAACTGTGGAAGAAATGTTCATGGAGATTTGAAGTGTTTATATGAAATGTTATGTTTTGCACACTGAGCAATATTTTCCGAAACGTCAAAGTTGAAACTCATCCATATTTTTAAGAATTCAACCAAAGACCCCTTGTCGGCCCCTTACCTATAGGTGCAAATAAGAAATAACAAAGACATTTTGGACCATGACGCAACACAACTAGACAGGTGAAGTTATTATTACAAAATTGAGTCGCAATTGACAATACTCGCCGCCATAATTCTAAGTGTTGCTTCTTGACTTATTTACGGCATTGATTCTTTCAGTATCATAAAACGATACTGCATGAATGCCTTTTCTACAGGCATGCTTAACCAACGAACCGATGTCATTTCGTTTCGTTTATTAACGTTAAGAAGGTCAAATTAACGAAACGATTTTGTTTCGTTTTCTGCCATATCAAAACGAAATCAAATCGTTTATGTTCATTATTAATTTCAAACTATGCTGGCAATGCTATATTATCCATTTTGATGGCGGAGTCATTAAAGGTGAAAGTATTAGTCAAGCTGATTGCAACTTTTCTCATGAATTTTGACAGTACGAACATTTCTCACCATGGCTATAGTATTGCCAGCAAAATTCAAACATAAAGTGTCACGTTTTTGTTAACGTTTCTAACGTTAACGAAAGCTTTTCGTTTCGGTTAAAAACGAGATACAATTTATCCTGATAATTTCGTTACCGATAATTTTTCGAAGTGTTTCAACAGAGACGGTGGACATTTTTTAATACACGATTAGCTTAACGTTAAGGTGCATCCCTGCTTTTCTGAAATATGATGTAACGTGCAGGAAAACAACGCTTGCGGTCTATATTTATTTTTGTGGGAGGGTTTATTTTTTTTTCTGAGTGGAATTGGAAAGTTTTAGTCAACGCAACTGAATAGCTGTATCCTCAGATTATCCCACTGTCCACAACTAAAAAATATGGAAACAGACTTTTGAAATCAACGAGATGATTGCCACCCTGGAACAATGTAATGAAATAGCAGAAGAGTATCTGGAAGGCTTGTAATACGAAAGTTAGGGATCAGCAGTACACGGCACACGGTCCCGAGGCCCAACATTTATCTATATAAACGAGGTTAGGTTCATTGAGCAAAAATGTTGGCTGGCGTAAAAATATAAAACGGCAGAGGTTTTGCAGCAAACGATGCTTTAAAAAACCAAAACTTATGGTAATTCATTGATGGCAAAACAGAAGTATGTATATGGCCTATCAAAACTTTATTTGCGGAAACGTTTCGACAAACATGAAAAAGCTGAAGGATAAAATCCCATAGGCATGATTTCAACTTTCTCTGTCTATCCACCTGCCTCTCCTCTGGCTAACCCTTTTCATCCTCTCTTATTTCCTCTTCACTCTTGCATTTTCTAGTTTACCTAAATCGACTCATTCAACGTTCTTTTCCCTTTCATTATTCCGTAAATCTTTACGTTTTACCTCTTGCGCTTCTTGCTCTTATCCAAGTCTAACTATCACTATTACTTTAAATCTTATCCTTATATTATTCTCACTTTTCCTGTAAACTTCTTTTTATTAATTTCTCTTAAGGGTTAAATTTTTTTATTTTTTTTTGGACAATTTACGCTACTTATAAGAAAATTAATCCTATATCAAAAGAAACAGAAAAGTTTTAATTTTAAGGAAAATTACATGTTCACAATTAGGGAAGGATTTCTATGGCGAGATATCATAAGTATTCAACTGGGTCGATTTATTAACCGATATCGCGCTATCCACTACGCATACCCAAAAAAATAAATTTAGAGCCTGCGAAATTTCATTTTTTTGACTTTTTTCCGACTTTGATTTTTAAGGTTTTTTTCATGACCTACTAAAAAAATTTTCGTTTGATTGTAAAATTTTCATATACATATACGCTGTCCGACCCAAAAATGACAGGGTATACATATGAAAATTTTTTTTAGTAGGTCATGAAAAAACCTTTGAAAACCAAAGTCGAAGAAAATTAAAAAAAACGAAATTTCGCAGGCTCGAAAATTATTTTTTCGGTATACGTAGTGGAAGTTTTTTTCCTGAGCCCAAATCCTAACGAAAAACCGATGGCGCGATATCGGTTAACTTTCGTCCATACAAATCGACCCACCCTAATGTATATACATCCCAAAGCGGCTGATTCATTAGAGAACCACTTGTGATAACTGAAATGTCTTCTGTATAGGCATGATGTGATCATTCTACAGCTTAACATGAAGCCGATCTGATATATCAAGGCTAGATGTACTCCAATTGAGTTGAGATTCTATCGTGTGTAGTTGATAAGATCATCATCATCATTAATTGGCGCTTAACCGCCTAAGCGATTTAAGCCGCTTGGTAACTTGTCACGCCAGTCATCCATGTTTCGCGATAACTGACGGGGTCTTCCCCTTCCTCTGCTGATGATAATGACTGACATACTTTCTAGACCGGAGCGCATTCGTTCATTCGCATACTAACCCAGCTAGCGAAGCTTTTGGGTTTTCGCTGCACTATCTTCATACCTGCGTAAAGCTCATACAGCTCATCATTATACCTCCTTTGTTACTCGTCGTCGTCACCGGTGAAATTCCATCAATATTTCGGAGAAATTGCCAACTCAATTCAAAGTAATGTTCAAGTAATTTTGGTTCCTTAAGAGTCTTCAATGCATATCCGACAATAGTGACGTGGCTGCCAAGGCGAGGATGTGCTGATTCTTTCATAAATGACAGCAAGTATTTCCTTTTGTCCTCATTTACCGCAAGACTCACTTTTTTGTCTTCCATAATATCAACATCATCAGCATAGGCCTTAATTCTATGCTCTTCTTAAACAAATTTTAAGGTGAAAAAAGAAAGGAAAACATCATAATCATTTTGCTAAACATCACAAGGCAATAGGGATAAGTTTACTACAACTAAGGCATGACGTGGCTGAATGCGTTTGTAACACTTCAACCATCGTAGGAGTGCGGGTTCACATCCCACTCCCGGGAGAAAAGGCTTTTGAAGAGATTTACAAGGTATACTCGAAACACCTGACGCCTTGTCCGCCCTGATGTCACGTTGTGGATTTTATTGTTCAGTCCCTTACTCTGGGTTTGCAAAGGAATTGACTCTCTTAACATGCTTTACAGAAATGCCGAGATAGATGCCTCCGTGGTTTTAAGGTTTAAAGACATATATTAAAGATAACTAAAAAACTAATTTATACTTAATTAAGAGTAAAAGGGGTGACAGCATTAACATTAAGACAAGCGAGGTCAAAAAAGGTATCCCAGAAGGATTAAAATCACTATCCACTGAAGAAATGCATGTGGATCGTTTTCCTTAAAATAAGTTTCTAAAACATGTATGTAAATCAAAAACTTAAACTTAAAAGCTCTGCTGTTTTAAATCTACTAACACCTGCGCCAACACAAAAATTATTGAAAAATGTATATTGGTACAACTACAAATACTTCAAAGATTTGGAAATATTATGCGTTTTGAAATATTTTCCAATATATTTTTCTCTTTTATTCACATACATACAATATTCTTATATATTTACACATTTTTTAATTTTTTTAACACAAAATGCAGCAAAAAAACATAAAGATTTCTCCAACAAAAGCGGGCGCGTTGCCAAAGTTTTGGCGCTAAATTATTATTTATTATATTCAGTCAAGAAGAAAAATATAAGTTTTTATTTGAGTTGCTTCGTTTTGATTTTGGCAAGCAGAAATCTTATTTCATAATTTTATTTTTATTTATATCGCTTCTACCATATTTTACCTTTATATTAAGTCCCCTTCATGTTTGTCCCCTCATTTCCATACGAATTTTTGACCCACGGAAGTCTTATTCGGTAACTTCCCGTTGAGCTAGACGCTTGATACTTAGAACATAGTTCAGATCTGGGAGACACTACAATGCAAGTGAAAAAAATCCGCTAGGTGGCGCACGGATCGAGATATACAGAAAATTAATTTTAAAATGGAACTTTTGCGATTGACTTTTAACTAACTCCTCGGTGATCCAGAGACTTGAAACTTAGCACATAGTTTGCGAGTCGATGGAACTACAATTCGTGGAAAACAATATGCCGCCAGGTGGCAGACGAATTGAGATAAACGAAAATCCCTGAAAATCCCTAAAAAAAAAACGAAGGAAAATTTGCGACCGATTTTTAAGTAACTTCCCGGTGAGCTAGAGACTTGAAATTTGGACCGTGAGTCAGAACCCGGTGACAATGCAATATTTAGTAAAAAAAATTGCGCTAGCTGGCGCATGGATCGAGATATTAAGAAAATTAATTTTGATTTGGGAATCTATCAAACCATTTTTAACTAACTTCCCGGTTATCTAGAGACTTGTAACTTAGCACATAGTTCGAGACCCGGTGACAATACAAGTTATAGAAAACAAAGTTACGCCAGGTGGCGCGCTAATTGAGATAACTACGAATCCCTAAAAAACGAGGGGAATCTTGCGATCGACATTTGAGTAACTTGCCGGTGAGCTAGAGACTTGAAACTTGGGCCATGGGTCAGAACCCTGTGACAATGCAACGTTTGATCAAAAAAAATTCGCTCGGTGGCACGCGGATTGAGATAGTAAGAAAATTAATTTTAATTTGGGAATCTTTCAATCGATTTTTAACTAACTTCCCGGTTACCTAGAGACTTGTAACTTAGCAATAGTTCGAGACCGGGTGACAATACAATTTACAGAAAACAAAATTCCGCCAGGTGGCGCGCTAAGTTAGATAACTACAAATCCGAGGGGAATCTTGCAATCGATGTTTGAGTAACTTCCCGGTGAGCTGGAGATATGAAGCTTGAGCCGTAAGTCAGAACCCGGTGACAATGCAACATTTTATTAAAAAAGTTCCACTAGGTGGCACATGGATCGAGATATTAGGAAAATTAATTTTAATTTGGGAATCTGTCAATCAATTTTTAACTAACTTCCCGGTTACCTAGAGACTTGTAACTTAGCACATATAGTTCGAGACCCGGTGACAACACAATTTATAGAAAACAAAGTTCCGCTAGGTGCCGTGCTAATTGAGATAACTACAAATCCGATAGATTTTTGAGAAACTTGCCGGTGAGCTAGAGACTTGAAACTTGGACCGTGGGTTAGAACCTGGTGACAACGCAACATTTTATCAAACAAAAATCGCTAGGTGGCACGCGGATCGAGATAGTAAGAAAACAAATTTTAATTTGGGAATTTTTCAATCCATTTTTAACTAACTTAGCGGTTACCTAAAGACTTAAAACTTGACACTTATTTAGAGGTCTGGTGACAATAAAACTTATAGAAAACAAAGTTCCGCTAGGTGCCGCGCTAGTCAAGATAACTGCAAATCCTTTAAAAAAAAAAGGGGGGGGGGGAATCTTGCAATCGATTTTCGAGTAACTTCCCTTTCAGCTAGAGACATGAAAATTGGGCCATAAGTCAGAACCGGTGACAATGCAGTATTTTACCAAAAAATTCCGCAAGGTGGCGGATGGATCGAGATATTGAGAAAACTAATTTTTGATTGGGAATCTTGTAATCGATTTTTAACTAACTTCCTGGATATCTAGAGACGTGAAACCTGAAATATAGTTTAAAACTCGGTGAAAGTGCAATGTTTGATCAAAAAATTTGAACTACATAACGCACAAGTCGAACTATTTAGAAGATTAGGCCATACCTTCATGGCTAGCCTCCTAAGTGTTGCAGGCGTTGTAGAATTCCACCTCGTTGAAGGCCCAACTCAATGCATGTCCTTGCATACTTTTAGGCGTACACGAATTTCACCACGATTGTTTTAGACATTTAGACGTAAGCGAATTTCACCCCGATTTTCAGCTGTGCAAATTAAGTAGCTGACAAACGAGGTGGAATTCTCTTGTTATGATGCGAGGTGGAATTCTGTTGTTTTCGCCACTGTTGTCAGCGAAAATTCCACTAATTCTATTAAGTCTTGCTATTTTGAACAAATAAATAAAGGTAAGAATTTTCACTTAGGAATTACTTAAATTACTAATCAAAATTGCCTTTTTGTAGGCAGTACTAAAAAGTTTAAAATAAAAAGTTGATCAAAAATTTTAAGGACTACCTTTATATAAATGGACCAAAAAATGGCAGACAATTTCTACTTTAATACAGACATAGTCTTGTTGAATTTTGACTAAAAAACTTTAATGATAGCGCTTGTAAAAAATTTTTGGGTTTAAAATTATAAAGGTAAAGCGCGTGTTTAAATTTTAAATAATCAATTAGTTAATCCCAAGTACATGGTTTGCCTTAAATTGAAAGAATGCGCTCCACCTTTATAGTTTTTAATCCCAAAATTCTTTTACAAGAGCTATTGTTACAGTTTTTTAGTCAAAATTCAACAAGACTGTGTCTGTATTTAAGGAAAAATTTCCTTCTATTTTTTGGTCCATTTATATAAAGGTAGTCCATAAAATTTTTTTATCATCTTTTTATTTTGTAATATGATTTCACAGTAGCGTTCCTCAAAATGATGATCATTCATAAATAGAATGAGTTTGGATGTGCCGAACTCACAGCAAATATTTAGAGACATATAAAAATGTAACACAAAAGTATAAATAAATCTAAAATTTTAGATCATGATTTGAACGCTACATTTCTTGTTTGTATTTCGTTTAGTCAACAATTTATCCGTTAATCAAAGACAGCCATCCCAACGTAGGGCGCGTAAATGTGGGAGCACTTCGTTAATTTACGGGAAGGTATGGGCCGTGTGCACCTTTGATTATTTCTTTTCGTATTTTATTTTATACGATTGTGCAATATTTACTCCATATAAATTTATCATGGAAAATAATATAGAATGACAACTTTGATTGTGGTAAAATGTGAACAAATTTAGTTAAGTCATTTTCAATTTTAGATATTTCAAATTGGGCGGGTATAGCAGCCTACTTGGTGTTGTTGTTGTTGTAGGGATAAAGTTAGCCCCGAAGACTTTGGGGAGTGTTATCGATGTGATGGTCTTTTGCCGAATACAGATCCGGTACGCTCTGGTAACACAGCACCATTAAGGTGCTAGTCCGACCATCTCGGGAACTTTTTATATGGTCACATTAAACCTTCAGGCCATCCCTCCTTCCCAACCCCCAAGTTCCATGAAGAGCTTGGGGTCGCCAGAGCCTCGCCTGTTAGTGAAACAGGATTCGCCACGGATAAGTGAGGTTGACAATTGGGTTTGGAGAAGCCGCATATTGCGCTGGCAACCTGAAAGGGTTGCGCTGCACAGCCCTTTGAATCTGGTATTTTAGTCGCCTCTTACGATAGGCATACTTACCACGGGTATATCCTGACCCCCTAACCCGCTGTATACTTTTAAGCTTCACCGGTGTCTCCGCTTAAAAAAGCAGATAAGCTTTTCCTATATAATCTAAGCAGTCTCTAAATATCGACTGACAAACCGCCATTTTACTTTGAGCGAAGTCATTGCGGCCTTTAAGCTCTCGACCTAGGTGGAGTTTAGCGGGCGCTATACTTTTTGAAAATCTCCGCACCTACGCATTTTCTGCCCCATCATTTTTCTTTTTGAAAAAGCATATCGGTTCCCTCCTCAACAGAAGGTAGTGACTTCAGACTCTCTTCGTTGAAATCGAGCTCAATGCTTCTCTACAGGTAGTGATTTCACACTCTTCTCGCTGTAATCGAGCTCAACGTTAATGTACGATGAGTGTGTTTCTTACTACTGCAATGTACACAATCTATAGGCATGCTCTCACTCATTCATATTTCGCCGATTGACTTGTGTTCGCAGAGGGCAGGTGTGACAGCCAAGTTGTGAAGCCTTTGTGTAGTTCATTGTGGCTGAAATTTTGAAGTATAGATTTTTGCATTACGGTAACGACGAGAGAATATTCCGGGCCGATGAATGGACGAAATCTATTTACAACTTAATTAGTCTAGTTGCGTGTTTTCCTCATCGGACAGCCTTTTAACTTCATGCATATTTTATGTTTTAACTTGGTGCTGGATATGAGCACTTACTTTTTCATGGCGTGTTTTCGCATAGGAATGAGATGTTAAAGAGTTTTGACTTTATGTGGATTGCACTGAAGGACGCAGTCTCTCTTTCACCATGAATCCGCTTCAGTGAACAGCACAGATTTTAGTGGAAAAATTTGCTTGATCCAACTTATGTATTCAATAGATAGCGGTGATGTGAGCTTTTATCATCCTCACAACAGCCAATCGAATAAAGGCACTATCCTATTAAGGAATCTGGTATTCTAGGTACATGCCCCAATATAAATATTTCCTTACGTATCTGTTCATTAAAAAAGGCTGACTCGTTAATCGAGACTTTTGTTGCTGGCTTTAATAGAGTTCTATTGTGGCGGGTCCTGAGCCAAGTGAAGAACCCGATCTTGGAAGGTACATGTGTTTTTTTCTGTCTAGGGGTCAAGCTGCCATAAAGATATGAGTAATTAACCAATGTATGAGTCATTATCCACTAATTTTCAATAAAATTGAATGTTTTACTGTATTCTCAATCGATATGTATGCACATAAATCGAGCTTAAGCATATTATTATTGTCTCAGATGACCATTGCGTTTTCATCCGAAAGGAAATTTCCATCCCGAAAAACCACAATTTCGCCTTAAACAGCAACGATATGGCAACGCTTCTGGCAAAACAACAAACATTATGAAACTTCAAAAATCCCAAATACGTCAAAAAATTTTGAGTGGCTCTACCTTTTTTTTGTATCATGCGTGGAGCAATACTCATCACACTTTTTTTAAATTCTCCTAAAACTTTTTCGAATATAGATGTTTTTCGAAAACCTTTTTGAAATTGATGTATATTGAAACGATTTTCCGTCATCCCTTTTTGAAATTGGTTTGCATAATTTCAGTGCAGAAATTCAAAGAAGATTTTCCTAAAATTACGAAAAAAAGAATTTGTTGACGAAATTTGATAAAAAATTCCACTGCCATTTTTTCTGTTCGCTGCTAAGTGTTAAAGTTTTTTTCACTGATATTTTCTTTATCTTGCAAAGCACATACAAAATCTAAACTGTTATTATAATTAATTTATTTTTTTCTATTTAACAGGTCACTTGCAATATTTCCAACCCCAACCACAAGGTAGGTCCAATAGAGTCGCATGTGCGTGTTAATGCTCTTAGTGCGTGCTTTTGATCTATAAATTTAGAAAATGTCTGCAGGTACGTGTATCCATGTAGCGAGTGCGTAAAATACATACATAGGTAGTGTAAAAGCTCACAAAGTGATTTATAAATAGTTTGTAACACGTTTTATTTTAAAAAGAAAGAAAAGGGTAACCACATAATATTATGTTTGTCCTATTTATGGGACATAAGTGCTGATATGGAAAAAAGAAAAAAATCATATTATTTTCTAACTCAGCTGGAACGGCGGGGTTTGCGGCAATGCAATGTTTTGATGTGTTTTTTATTCTATGCATAATACCAGGGTGTCAGTCTTCATATAAATATGCATTAAGAATATGAATCTGAAAGTCGAAAACTAAAGATACTACTACAAGAGTACATAGCTTAAATTTATTCTGCATTTTTGCAGTCTACTTTAACTGAAGGTTAAGCTGAGCTTAAGCGGCCGAGCTGGCAGGGCTAAACTCTAGTTAACCTATCGGTTATTTGCGTTCGTTCGAAATCGCGTCGAATATACCCAACGGCCATTTGGACTCGAGTAACATTAGAGCTCTTATTGATAACTAGGCATAGTTCTAAACTCTCAAGAGTTGTTTGGAAACAGTGGCTCAACTCGAGAATCGTAGCGTACTCAGCAAAAGAGGAAATTTTTTATAAAGAAAAAAATGATATTAGATACTTAAATTGAAAAAATTGAATTCCTAACTTGTGATTCTTTAACAGGACTCAAATGTAAGATTCCAATACTACAGTATTTTTACGAAAATAAAATAAAATATATTCATTACTCCTATCAACCATGTGTTTATTTCTCACAATAAACAATTGCTGATTTTGGTGATACCATCTTTGGATATTCTTTTTCAACTCCACCTCAACTCAATATCGAATGTAGGATATTAACTGGAAAAATGTGTTGGATAATCATTTGAGAACTGTATATTTCCCAAAATATCTCAAAAGTTGGATAATAATTCGATAATGATAATTACGTTGGAGATCAACTCGAGAACTCTAAATTTTACAAAATTTCTCAAATGTTGAATAGTGATTAGAGAATGAAGTTGGATATCAACTCGAGAACTATCTCGTTTAAGAATAATTAAATAATGATGTTGGATATCAACTCCGGAACTAGCTATATATTTCATTGGAGAAATATTTTTTAAATGTTTGTTGGGTAATCAAAATAAAGCTGTTGCCGTATCTACAAATTATCTAGATAATAAAAAAACCAATGTTGCCGTACAAAAAAGCCTACCCCAAAGGCGGCCCTAAACTGTGATTGAAAAACTGCTCAATAGTTTAATTAGAGTTTGAATTTGACTAGAGTTTAATTTAGTTTAAGCTTAGTTTAACCAACAATTGAAAAACCCAGCCTAAGTTGGTGATGTGTAACATATCCCACATGATAACATGACATCATTGGTTTTTAGGTTGCGTTAGATACGTTGGGCCTATTCAAAAGTATCTATTTTTCTTCGAAATTTTTTTTTTCAAATCTGATATTATAAGTACGTCTTTTAATAAGAAACCAACTAATTACATGCAAACTTATCCATATTATCTGAGAAAAGACGGGTACCGATGCGTCTACGTAACATTTTTTATATTATTTGGTAAAACAACGAGTAATATACATACAAATATACAAGCTAAGTTAAGATAAGCGTATTAAAAAAGTTGACAGAAAAGTACATTTTACACTGTTTTCGTATTAACCGATTATGGCAAACATAATAATCTAATGTACAAGTTATCATACCAGTTATATATACCGTCTGCGAACTTCTAAAAAGAAAAATAAATAAAAAATTTGCCTAGAGGAGTGTCATTTGTTTGTTTCTATTCACGCATGACTGAAGCGGTGTTATGAAATTGCTTTGGACGAGCTCGCTCATATGGTCCAATGAGAAGTTTTGTGCTTAATTTTTTTGTTGTCCGTATTAATACAGTTTTGTTTATACAAAAAAATGTTTATACAACAATGTTTTCGTAAATATTTACATTAGCATTGTAGAACATGATTTTGATTGACTGTTGACTGCTGCTGATTGTCAGCAAAACAAATTTTATTTGATGCGCGAAATGCCAATCATTGGAATTTGGGGCAAAAATGTGGTTGTACTCACTGGCATAAAAATTTATGTAGTTATTAGGGTATGCAAGCAAAGTTGAGGTTCGTTTTTCTTAAATGGGCCACAAAAAAATTACACTAATAAAAAAAAACTTTTCAAAAATTAGGAAAATTATTTCCTAAACAAATTTTCTTTATATTGAGCAAAATTTAAATTATAATTAAGGATTTCTTATTTGTGTATAAAACTGTTCATTAACTCAAGGAAAAGTTTTTCTTCATTTGTGAAGTTATACATCTTAAAAAAAAAGTGAAAATGCAGTTCTTTTGTTCGTTCGCTCTGCTTTTTTTGGGCAAACTTGCTTTGAGTGAGATGTATGTATTCGAAAAAAGGGATATCAACAAATCAGAAATAGCGCCTCGATTTTTTGTATGTTTGTATGTATTTATGTACATATATACTAACTTTGTGCAATTAGGAAATTTAACCTATATTATATATATATTTGTTTTTATGTGTGCTTTTCACTGAACTCCTCCTAAACGACTAGACCGCTTTACGTAAAATTTTGTGAGTGTCTTCAAGGGTGTTTGAGAATACTCCATTTACAATTGGGTCCGGGAAGTGGACCCAGGCCGACCTTTTAAAATAGTATAGTGTATTTTGCGATTCGCTTAAAATTTAGTATATACTACTTCCATGTATAGTTCATTATTTGAGCAACTCTTCCTTTCCGGGAAGTGGACCAGGGATCGACCTGTTCTAAAAAATTTTATTTATGGCGTAAATCATTTGAACTCCGGTACAGGGGTATATCTTTGACAAAAATAATATTTCAGAAACTTTTTATTCCAGGCAGTAAATCAGGGGCACACTTGTCTACATAAAACAGTTAACAGTGCGATTCCCTTGAAATTTGGTATAAGTGTACTTCCTTCCTTTTCAGAAAGTGGACCAGACTCTGAGCATTTGTAAGAAATCGTGTTAATTGCGCGAACCCGGAGAGTGTTCCTTTGAAGTTTCTTTCTGGGAAGTGAACCAGGGACCGGTCTATTCCAAAAAAATTCGATTCATGGCCTGAAGTTTGGTATATAGGTAACCCTTTTTATCATAAGCCATTGACAACTGAAGATCTGATTCAGTCAATACCGGAAAATGCTACGGCAGTGGACATAATACAAAAATAGTAACATTCTATTAATTCGCGAATTTATGTTACATTTTATGTAAGAAAACAAATATATAATTTTTAAAATTTAAACTGAGCTTTATTGACTTTTTCGAGTTCTTTTATCGTTTTATCATAATGAATTAATAAAGATTTTTTTTTTACACAGCAAGAATAGTAAGTACATTTACATTTTTAATATTTTGAAGCTTACAAGGTAATGTTGTTGTTTTTTTTTTTGATAGTGCTAACGATGTTGATGGTGATTTGTCGGACACAGATCCGATATGTTCCGATAAAAAGCACCATTAAAGTACATATCCGATGCTCCGATAAAAAGCACCATTAAGGTGCTTACATACATATACATATCCGACCATCTCGAAACCGATTTAATATGACCACATTGAACCTTCTGGGCCATACCGCCACTCTCCTCTAGTTCAATGAGGAACTTGGGATCGCCAACGCTTTGGCTGCCAAAGAAAGGTGATCCGCTATGGCTAGGTGAGATTGACAATTGCGTCGGAGAAGCTATAAATCACACGGGAAACCCCCTTGAAAGGTTTGCCCCACACAATCATTGAATCATTTTGGTATTTTAGTAGCCTTTTACGAAAGGCATACCTGCCACGGGCTTCTTTTAAATCCTCTATTTTGATTCGAACTAAATGATGATTATTGTGAGTCATGTGAGCAATGCTGCCCTGTTTTTTAGCCTTCATTTGTTATCGATTCAAAAAAGTAGATACTTGTGTCTTATTAAATTCAATAATCCTTTAAAGCTATGCAATAAATAGGCCACATACGTGAAAAATTCACTTCCCGTTTAGTATTCAGTCCATCACATCCGCTCAATTCTTCTTTTATAACCAAAATTATTTGCTAAATGCCGTGTTTACAACTTAATTTGCAACACTCATAAATTATCGCTTTTCTATTTGAAGTGTCAAATGAATTTATTGCAGCCAGTTTTGATTATTGCCCATAATTGAAGTATAAAATAATTGTTAGTTGCCGGTTAAGGCAAACACAACAAAAAAAAAACTCTAACGCTCACCGAATGCAACTAATGTCTAAAATATTTCCACTAACAACTTGACAGTTGAGTTAATTCAATTCAATCAAGACGCCACTGCATTGGGACATGGCAAAAGCAAGCATTCCAACAAACTATTTTTTATTTCAATAATTTTTTGTTTTTTGCTTTATGCGCTTAATTAATCTGTAGATTTTTTGTGTAGTGTGGAATAACTGTCAACTGAATGTTATATACCCAGTTGTGGGTTTTAAAAGGCTGTAGCATAGCATGTGAGAGTGTTGCTTATCTTGATTAACTGTAACATACCAAAACTCTCTAAAAAAATAATTGGGTTTATAATAATATTTTATAATTATGACGTTCCTTATGACACTATTTCCGACTTTAATCAAGGCCACTATGTTTACAACCAGAAGAAATGCTATAAGATTATGGTAAAAGGTATAATATCAAGAGTTGAACAGAATATCTCTTCAATACAAAAGAGCGCAATTAAAAGCTTTAAAAGCAGTTCCTGCTGGGGTACCACAACATAACAATTAATATACTATGTAGAAAATGGATAAACAAGCGAGAAGTATGGGGCGAAAGAGAGCGTTGAAGAGAGGGACAGGGAATCAGAGAGAAAAGCAGAAAAAGTAAAACAGAGATTGAGAGGCAAATGTAGAGAGGGGAATGGGGATAATGAAAGAAAGGGAAGAGCAGAGAATAGGGATAAGAAAAGGAATAAGGAGAGGAAACGAGAGAGAGAGATGAAATTAGAGAGAGAAGAGGATATAGTGAGAAGGCGACGTGAGGTACGAAAGAGACAGAGTTTGAGAGATGGATACAGAGAACGATATAGAAGAAAAGTAAAATAAATAAATAAAAGCAGAGCGCGATCCCCTCCGAAGAGATTTTAAGCCGACTTTCCCTACTTAATTTCTCCGTGCTCTTTTTAATTTTTCCTACAAACTGGTGTTATGGGGCCTACATCTTTCACACTGACTCTGAACGGCATCTGCAAGGAAGATGAGTTTTCACTGAGAAGCTTTTCATGGCAGAAAGACACTCGAAATTTTGCTAAATCTCTGCCCAGGAGCGGCCCCGCTTAGGAAGACTTTATTTCATTAAAAATATATAATTAAATGTACTTGTTTCCAAATTTTGATGTTAGTCTGCACAGGCTACGAACCCAGTATGTGCGACGTAGTAAGCGGAGCATGATGCCATCACATCATGGCGGCCATTGCCGTGAGAAGAAGAGAGTGTGAGGAAATTATGGAGAAACGGATGGAGGGAATCGGAGACAGGGAGGGTAAGTAAAAGGGAGAAAGAAGTGCTTAAGGTTAAACAAAGTGAATTGAAGAGGCGAAAGCAAAGGAGGAGACAGAGGCGAAGGGGGATTGAAGGGGTTGTGGGGCGCAATTCATAGATTCCGCAACCCAATTTGCAACCTCACCAATACGAGGCAATTCATATATATAATTAGCAGAAAGTCTCTGGTGGTGGTAACTTTCTCATGGAATTGGGGAGTGGCGATGGCCTAAAAGATTCAATATTAAATTGTTCCCGAGATGTTCAGGCTAGTACCTTAATATTGATTGTTACCGGTACGTGCCAAATCTTTATTCAGCAAAGTAACGTCAACATGGATAACACTCCCCACATTCTGCGGCGAGTGTCTTTGTAGTTACAACAGCAACAACAAAAGGGGGAGAAGGATGCTAGAGGGAACAGAAATGGACAAGTTCAACAGAAAAAGGGAAAAGGAAAGAAAAATTTAATGACATAGAAAGAAGTGAAAGGAAAAGTGAAAATAAGATAGGAATGAATACGATTATGCCAAGGGACAGGAAGATGCGGAGGCAGAAGAAGAAGAAGTGGAATGGCTGGGCCATGGCACAGGAAGTAGGCAAGGGCAAAGGGTGAAGAAGTGGAAGCGGAAGAGAAAGTAAGTGTAAGAAAAGGAGTAAAAATAATTAAAAAAACATTTTTAAGTTAAACGGTTTTATTGAAAACAATACTTACATGAAATAATAATAATACGAAAAGCTAGAAAATTATTAGGTAGGTCCTAGGTACTAGTCATCACACTCCTTATCAATCTAGGGCGTTGATCGGACAATTAAATAAAAGCGTTGGGCGCGTGAAATTTCTAAAAATGTGAGGCGTAGCATAACCTGATTAAGGTTCAGTTGGTTTTACTTATGACTATCAATAGAAATATGACGCGTCCAACGCTTTTATTTAATTGTCTGATCAACGCCCTAGATTGATAAGGAGTGTGATGACTAGTACCTAGGACCTACCTAATAATTTTCTAGCTTTTCGTATTATTATTATTTCATGTAAGTATTGTTTTCAATAAAACCGTTTAACTAAAAAATTTTTTTTTAATTATTTTATTTTCAAGTTTTTAGTCTTTATTTAATTGCCTATTATTTCTCATTCTATTTAGTTCATTTAGTGACTCATTATTACAAGGACTCTTTCCTGACAATTTGTTACAACCTAAGTCCTCAATACATAATCCTTCCAAAGACTTTACTCGACTTTGCGCCACGTATGCTTGTCCCTCCTCCAGCTCCAAAATATTTTGATGTCACTTCTACTGGACTGTGTGCAATATTTGTTCCAAATATGAGCCAAATCGGGCATCATAGGTCGCTTTTTATTCATGTATGTATTATGTGTTCCAAATATGGACCAAATCAAATCGGACCATAAATACGATTTTGTGAATATCTCGATCCGTGCGCCACCTAGCGGCGATTTTTTTTGATAGGTCGCTTTCTATTCTTGTATGTATTATGTGTTCCAAGCATGAGCCAAGTCGGACCACAAATATGATTTTTGTGAATATCTCGATCCTTGCGCCACCTAGCGGCGATTTTTTTTTCATAAGTCGCTTTTTATTCTTACATGTATTATGTGTTCCAAATATGAGCCAAATCGGACCACAAATACGATTTTGGTGAATCTCTCGATCCTTGCGCCACCTAGCGGCAGTTTTTTTTCATAAGTAGCTTTTTATTCTTGCATGTATTACGTGTTCCAAATATGAGCCAAATCGGACCACAAATACGATTTTTGTGAATATCTCGACCCATGCGCCACCTAGCGGCGATTTTTTTTCACAGGTCGATTTCTATTCTTGCATGTATTATGTGTTCCAAATATGAGCCAAATCGGACCACAAATGCGTATTTTGCGAATATTTCGATCCTTGCGCCACCTAGCGGCGATTTTTTTCTTATTATTGCATTGCCATCGTGTTCTGAACTATATTCCAAGTTTCAAGCTTGTAGCTTATCGGGAAGTTACTTAAATTTCAATTACAAGATTCGTTCACACCGGCCGTGCGGCCTGCATGTCAACTCAAGCTAAATAAAACCGTTTAAAAATTAGAATAGGAGTGAGAGTAAAAGTAAGAATCAAAGTAAGCGTAAATAAGAGTAAGAGTAAAGGTAAAGTAAAGTAAAGAAAGAGTAAGAGAATGAGAATAGGAATTAGGAAAAGAAAGACAAATTAAAAAGGGAAAGAGAAAACCTCGATGTGTCAAGATTATATATATAATAATATACCTAAAACTAAAAATGATCTCAATGACAATAACAACAACAAGTTGACAACAAGTTGAACGCTTCATTCATAACACGAATATCTAACATAGCTGGTATAGATGCATTTGGGTATAAATATAATGAGGAATATTAAAATATAAAATTTTTAAATGAAGCAAAGAAACTATATTATGTCTAAAAATATCTTGGCAACAAAAACACGTTCGCACGTTCAGAATGAATTTAAAAATGTGTGCGATTAAATTATTAAACGGTTGAACTGATTTTTTTTTGCAACTTTCTTTTATTTTTTTAATTATTCTGTCATGTTAATTTTGATGAAGCAATTTCGCCGAGCGGCAAATAAATAAATTAAGTAATGAACAAAAATTAAATTGCTTTAAAAAATTATTTTAATAAACTTAGAGAAAAATGGCGCTTTCATACATTATTACACAAATGTACCAACAACGACAACAAGAATTAGCGCAAACGGGTAGCAATGACATCATTTATGCAAAATTTGAATTTTTTGTTGTTAATTGCAGCAATATGCAATATTCATTGTATTGTTGCTACAACAAGCGTACAAGTGACAGTCAGGGTTGCCAATGTATATAACAGCCACTGTATGAAATCTAAACTTTTTGCCAATATTCACTCCCATTGCGTTTGTCTGTTCTAATTTTGAAAAGGAAAAAGAAAAAAAGAAACAAATTTGTGCGAAAAAAATTTACAATCAACAACTTCTGTATGCTAATCGTGTTGGAGGTGCTGGAAATTAGAACAAAATGCAATGTCGAGTGCTGCCAGTTTACGCAATTCCATTGCACTTTGTGGCATGGACTTTTTCGAGTTGTTAACTTGTTGTTGTTTGTATGTTGGTTGCAATTGTTTTTCATGTGTAGACAGTGCTTGTCATTGTTCGCATTAACATTTGACTGCATTTCATTAAATACAATTTTTTTTCCATTTTTTTTTAGTGATTTTGCGATAACTTTTTGCTTGCTCTTGGTTAGGCATTTAAAATCGCATTAAAGCGTAATTTTCATTTTGTTGGAAGTTTTTTTTTTTGCGCAGATGCTGGTTAACTAACTTTTTATATTCACCAATTGAGAGATGTGTTTGTTTTTGTGACCATCTTTTCAGCATTACCCAATCGGAAGTTATTTAACTCAGTAAGAATACTTTTAATGATTTACGAATTTTTGTTTTTGTTGTATTAGAGGCAAAGACATTCTCCGAAAATTTTGTGGACTGCTATTGGGGTGTGATTGCCCTTTGATGGATGACCATCCCGTGAACGTTCTGATTTGACGACGTCCAATCTTCTACATCAGCCCTTCCCTACCCTCTTTTCAGTAAAGAACTTGGTGGGCCTCAAAAAAGGCTTGACCGATTTCGATCAATTGTTTCCTTGTTTCGTTCGAAAGGTTGTACTGGCCGGTCAATAAAAACCTCGCATAGACTGAACATGTCCATAGTGTTACCAGAATTAGTTTGACGATCAAACGGAAGAGCCGCAATCAGGTGCTAGGACTTTTGTTATCTCTTGGCAAACACTAGAAGTTTTAAAGTACCTAGATTAATTGTTGCGCCAAGCTCTGGTCACCCTGCCGCGCTTAATAGCTGGAGCCTTGACCTGGCGAGCGCAGCACACGAATACAGGCCGTGTTTAACCGTATCTTCCTGCAGCTCACACTTCTTATACCTGCTGTTATTGACGAGGCCTTACTTATAAGCATACGACGTCAGAAGATAGTGTCCTGTTATAATGCCCATCGTAAGCCCTAAAGCTTCTCTCTTCAGAGATATGAGCCACTTTGTGAGTCTAATAGAGTATGATTTGTAAATTATCTTAGAAATTTTGCAGCCCTGCGCTCTTGTCCATGCCTTTCCTGCTTGAAAGATCACATGAAACTCCGCCCTCCTTTTGAATCTCTAAATGAATTGGGACGTCAATCATCCATTCAATGAGTGCTGCACTCTCCTTTTTCAACTCGTCGGCTTTTTCGCTACCTTCTATCTTTTTATAATCGGGAACCCAGTAAGTATGTATGGTCCAGCTGGAGCAAAGTTTTTTCAATGCTTCTTTGAATTCAAGAACACTTCTTAATGAAGTCCTGTGTGAGATTTTTGCCTAAACCGCCGCCTGTATATATTCACGCGACTGCAGCTTAAGCTTCCTTCCGAATTTTTGCTGCTATAATTGCCGCCTGAAAGACATTGCAGTAATATGGAAGCCTGAATTATCTACTTATTTCTGGACATAGTAAACAGAAAGTAAGAGGTGGGGTCTCCTCTTTCACTAATTTGGAACCATCCATATATACGTGTGTATTATGTTCTGTCATTTCAATTGCAGTTCCAAGATCTCTTTCGAAGTTCGGACACTTGACCATATATTACAAAAACGGTTAAGAAAAGAAAAATTTGAAAGGTGAGTGGGTGTGGGAGCGGGAGCGGGAGTAGGATTGGGAGTGAGAGCGGGGGTGGGAATGGGAGTGGTATAGAAATGGAAGTAGGAATCGGCTCGAATGGGGGACATAAATGGAATTAAGGATGGACAAAATTAAGAAGAAAACTGGAAAATAAAGTAGAAGAGCGGGCAGTGTACGCTAGAACGCTCATGTTTGTAGCAGGACTCGCCTCATCTAGGTAATGTTAACAATTGGGTTGCTGAGCCTGATAAGCTATAAACAACTCCGTACGACCACCGCTAGGTTATCTCTTGAGGAGAATCGAGGAATATAATATCAAAGCAACGGATACACTGTGGACCAACCGGGATTATTGCAAGGTTTCAAGGTTCTCATGGCCATGTGTATATATGTATATTGCGCTATGCCACAGATGCTCCGACAGTGGCGCACACCAACAATCTCCTTCTGCAAAAGCTGTCAGGATGCAGTGTCGATTCATCAAATTCTCTGCGATGTACAGGACAGCAGACAGGATGACTCAGACATCTAGGCGCACGGTTTTTCGACAGTTCTTAATTTCATTGAGTACTATCAGAAAGTAATCTGTTTGGACGAATTTGCCCCAGCCGGCACACTCTGAGGTTATTCACAATGAACAAAAATCTCTCAGAGTGGAAAGGTGGAAGCTCCCATACACACCCTCTTAACCTAACCTTATCTGATGGGTGTAGCCTCTAGGTTTTAAGACTCCTCGTCCTCTTTTCATTGTAACCTAGTGATGTAATTTTTGTTTTTATACAAGTTTGAATTTTCATGTGTTTGTTCGTGTAAAAACTTCGGATGCTCCACGCAGTCACTGCTAAGGCTAAGCCAGCTTGTTGTTGTTGTTGTTTTTGAAGCGATATGGACACTCCTCGAAGGCATTGGGGAGTGTTATGGATGTTAATGGTCCTTTGCCGGATGCAGATCCGATACTTTCCGGTTCCAAGCCCCACCATATCGGGAATGATTTGTTATGACCACATGCGACCTTTTAGGCCATAGCACCCTCCCACCCCTAGATCCGTGAGGAGTTCGGGGTCGCCACAGTCTCGGCTGTTATTGAAACAGGATTCGACACGGATAGATGAGGTTGACAATTGGGTTTGGAGAAGCTATATATTGCGCTGACAAATTTGCGCTACATAACCCCTTGAATGTATTTGGTATTTTAGTCGCCTCTTACGAAAGGCATACCTACCGCGGGTATATTCTGACCCCCTAACCCGCTGTAGCGCTAAGCCAGCTTCGACGATAGTTATTCCGTAATTACACTGTATACACCAAAGTTCACCTTAGAGTTGTCGGTATCGATATGAATACAGTTGTCATAAGGCATCTTGTCCCCTTTTCAGTCATTTCCACTTTCAACGTTCAGCTTGTTGGGATAATAACAAATATTGGCTCTAAATTTTTCCGATGGAAGCAGTTAACTGACTGATCTACATTGGAGATTTATATATATTGGACTTATTTTCCGGCACTCCTTGTCAAATTTCGATTGAAGGCATATTAGTGTAATTTTCGACCGAGAACGTAATGAATCAACAGAAAGCTCCATTTGTTTACATCAGTTATCCACTCCGTCGGATAAACAAGAAAACAAAATAAATAGGCGCTTGCTGTTGATCATACCTTGCTTCAGTGCGGCTTGCCGAGATATGTCCTGAGGTTGTGCAAGTTAATTGGAAGTATGTTTGCAATGAGGTCCATTCGCGATAGGTGAGACTATCTCAAGTGGTGCGATGCCCACCAGTGTCACTAGGAAATATTTTTTCTTCAGAAGATCGATAGATGACTCTAGTCACATCATTATCCTTTTTTTCAACCTTATAAGTGAATGAACTAATCTTCTACATTATATTTGAATGGGCTTTATGCTTTCCCCTACTAAATTTCCTACTGGGTATGTATGCATGCGTGCTCGGCTTCAAATGTACGCATTTATTTGCATGTGTGAGTACGCTTTGACATTTGAACTGTGCGTTTATTTGCTTGCGGCGCGGCACTTAATTGTCATTTTGTCATACGTAAATGTACGTGCATATAAAGTACTCACTTTGTTGGCTGTCTTTTTGTTCTTTTTTTCACTTTACAAGCTATCGCTGCTTTTAATCATCGAATTTATTCTAATCAATTGACACACTTGTTTTGCATATTTGTTGTTGCTACCTATTTGTTTATTTATTTATTTTTTATTTTTTTGTTTGGAATCGATTTTCATTCATTTGCTTTTGCTCAATTTGCTAAATCGCTCTCGAGCACGTCTATTGAAAATAAAGCTGAATATAAAAGTCCTAATGACTCAGTGAGTGCTGGTATTTAGTTGAAAATTTTTATATTTTTGAAACAAATCGGCAATGAAAAGTTTGGAGTGTTCTTTACAATTGTTAAATTTATATTATTGAGCAATAAGACATTTTCGAAAATCGTTTTTTAATGGGCTTTTGCTTTTAAGACCAGCTTTTATGTTAAAAATAGTATAAGTATCTAAATGATTTCAGTCAAGTAGTTTGAAACCAGTATCCAGTATGATGGTAGAGAGAACAGCAGCCTTAAATAATATTAGTAGCGTCCCAACTAATACGATTAAGAATCTTGTTTGAGACAAGTAGCTGAGGGTTCACTTATTCTTCACCTAAGTACAATGTTTGCACTCTAAAAAAAAAAAATTATAATAATAATAATAAAAGATATCGAAATTACACTCAAATATCAATTTCCTTAACACATACCTACAAAAAAAAACAGGCTAAGTACAGAACGAAACAAGTTCAAAATTAAGAACATTCGTTGACAAAAGTCTGTTAGGTACGTTTTTTCTTAACTCATGACCGATGGGCTTGTTTTAAGAACAGTTTTACCAAGCACACCATTCGTATTCTATGACCAGTTTGGTATTGATGTATGAACCTTCTGTGCTCATTTCAGTCACTACTTGGGCTTGATTTACGATTTTTCTTTCTCACGCTTCGAGAGCGATTTGCGGTCGATTTAAAATTTTTCGGTCTCAATTCAAGAACGGTTTGTGCTTGATCATTGATGGGAGGGGAATGTGTTTTTTTCAATAGGCACCCATTTATTCTTTATTAATAATAATTTTTTTGTCATAAATGAAAAATATTTATAACAAAAAATTTTTATTAAAGTCCAAAATTTTACTAAAAAATGCATAATATACATTTTTTCACATGCTTCTCTTATTGAGAAATTATTCTCATTTTAAGTGAATGGAAAAACAAGTAAGGACGGGACTGTCTTCGGCTGTGCCGAAGACTTCATACCTTTCATAAGTGGGGCTGAACAATAATCTTATCCCGTTCGTAATCTCCAAATAATAGGATGTATAAGATAGGAAATATATGATGAACAGATGTACATACCTAAACGATTTTTAAGATAAATATAAAATAAACAAGTAAAGAAGGCTAAGTTCGGGTGTAACCGAACATTACATACTCAGTTGAGAGATATGGTGACAACATAAGGGAAAATAACCATGTAGGAAAATGAACCGAGGGAAACCCTGGAATGTGTTTGTATGACATGTCTATCAAATGAAAGGCACTAAGGAGTATTTTATGAGGGAGTGGGCCATAACTCTATAGGTGGACGCCATTTAGAGATATCGCCATAAAGGTGGATCAGGGTTGACTCTAGAATTTGTTTGTACGATATGGGTATCAAATGAAAGGTGTTAATGAGTATTTTAAAAGGGAGTGGGCCTTAGTTCTATAGGTGGACGCCGTTTCGAGATATCGCCATAAAGGTGGACCAGGGGTGACCCTAGAATTTGTTTGTACGATATGGGTATCAAATTAAAGGTATTAATGAGGGTTTTAAAAGGGAGTGGTAGTAGTTGTATAGGTGGTCGCCTTTTTAGAGATATTGCCATAAAGGTGGACCAGGGGTGCCTCTAGAATGCGTTTGTACAATATCGGTATCAAAAGAAAGGTGTTAATGAGTATTTTAAAAGGGAGTGGGCCTTAGTTCTATAGGTGGACGCCTTTTCGAGGTATCGCAACTTAGACTTTGTTTGTACGATATGGGTATCAAATGAAAGGTGTTAATGAGTATTTTTAAAAGGGAGTGGGTCTTCGTTCTATAGGTGGTCGCTTTTTCGAGATATCGCCATAAAGGTGGGCCAGGGGTTCCTCTAGAATATGTTTGTACGATATGGGTATCAAATAAAAGGCGTTAATGAGTACTTTAAAAGGGTGTGGGGTTTAGTTCTATAGGTGGACGGCTTTTCGAGATATCGCCATAAAGGTGGACCAGGGGTGACTCTAGAATGTGTTTTTACGATATTGGTATTAATGAGAGTTTTAAAAGGGAGTGGTGGTAGTTGTATATGTCAAGGCGTTTTCCAGATATCGACCAAAATGTGGACCAGGGTGACCCAGAACATCATCTGTTGGATACCGCTAATTTATTTATATATGTAATACCTGCCAAGATTCCAAGGGTTTTTTATTTCACACTGCAGAACTTTTTCATTTTCTTCTACTTAATATGGTAGGTGTCACAACCATTTTATAAAGTTTTTTCTAAAGTTATATTTCGCGTCAATAAACCAATCCAATTACCATGTTTCATCCCTTTTTTCGTATTTGGTATAGAATTATGCCATTTTTCGTAATTTTCGATACCGAAAAAGTGGGCGTGGTCATAGTCGGATTTCGTTCATTTTTTGTACCAAGATAAAGTGAGTTCAGGTAAATACGTGAACTAAGTTCAGTAAAGATATGCCGATTTTTGCTCAAGTTATCGTGTTAGGGGCCATGCGGAAGGACAGACGGACGACTGTGTATAAAAACTGGGCGTGGCTTCAACCGATTTCGCCCATTTTCACAGAAAACAGTTAAGTCACAAATTTCAAAAGGATTGGTAAATTTTTGTTCGACTTATGGCATTAAAAGTATCCT
Source organism: Eurosta solidaginis (assembly GCF_040869045.1). Taxonomy (NCBI): domain Eukaryota; kingdom Metazoa; phylum Arthropoda; class Insecta; order Diptera; family Tephritidae; genus Eurosta; species Eurosta solidaginis. The sequence goes on from NC_090323.1 coordinate 213,584,524, forward strand.
AGACAAATTAAATGAAAAAGGGCGGAGCCACGCCCATTTTGAAATTTTCTTTTATTTTTGTGTTTTGTTGCACCATATCAATTCTGGAGTTGAATGTTGACATAATTTACTTATATACTGTAAAGATATTAAATTTTTTGTTAAAATTTTACTTAAAAAAATTTTTTTTCTTAAAAGTGGGCGTGGTCCTTCTCCGATTTTGCTAATTTTTATTAAGCGTACATATAGTAATAGGAATAACCTTCCTGCCAAATTTCATCATGATATCTTCAACGACTGCCAAATTACAGCTTGCAAAATTTTAAATTACCTTCTTTTAAAAGTGGGCGGTGCCACTCCCATTGTCCAAAATTTTACTAATTTTCTATTCTGTGTCATAAGTTCAACCCACCTACCAAGTTTCATCGCTTTATCCGTCTTTGGTAATGAATTATCGCACTTTTTCGGTTTTTCGAAATATAACCACGTCCGATATCGTTCATTTTAAACAGCGTTCTGAGATGAGTGCTCAGGAACCTACATACCAAATTTCATCAAGATACCTCAAAATTTACTCAAGTTATCGTGTTAATGGACGGACGGACGGTCGGACGGACGGGCATGGCTCAATCAAATTTTTTTTCGATCCTGATGATTTTGATATATGGAAGTCTATATCTATCTCGATTCCTTTATACCTGTACAACCAACCGTTATCCAATCAAACTTAATATACTCTGTGAGCTCTGCTCAACTGAGTACAAAAATGGCAAAAACCCCCTTATCTGAACGATCGTTTGTAAGGGATATATATTATATATAGCTCCGATCGAAATGATTTTTACAGGAAATTTTCTATGATATATTAGAATATATGTCACCAAGGTTCAGGTTTTTATATTGGAAATTAATGGAGAAATGGCTAATAATCTTTCTATCTGAACGATCGGTTGTAGGGGCCTATATATTATATATAGCTCCGATCGATAGATTTTTTTATGAAATCGTCTATGATATATTAGAATAAATATCACCAAGTTTAACATTTTTATATTGGAAATTAAGGGAGAAATTGCCAAAAATCTTTTTATCTGAACGATCGGTTGTATGGCATATATATTATATATATATATAATCGAAATGGATTTTTCATAAAATCTTCTATTATATATTAGAATAAATATCACCAAGTTTAACGTTTTTATATTGGAAATTAAGGGAGAAATGGCTAAAAATCTTTCTATCTGAACGATCGGTTGTATGGGCTATATATTATATATAGCTCCGATCAAAGTGATTTTTTCAAGAAATTTTATATAATATATTAGAATAAATATCACCAAGTTTAACGTTTTTATATTGGAAATTAAGGGAGAAATGGCAAAAATCTTTCTATATGAACGATCGGTTGTATGGCATATATATTATATATATATATGATCGAAATGATTTTTTCATAAAATCTTCTATTATATATTAGAATAAATATCACCAAGTTTAACGTTTTTATATTGGAAATTAAGGGAGAAATGGCTAAAAATCTTTCTATCTGAATGATCGGTTGTATGGGCTATATATTATATATAGCTACGATCGATAGATTTTTTCATGAAATCGTCTATGATATATTAGAATAAATATCACCAAGTATAACATTTTTATATTGGAAATTAAGGGAGAAATTGCCAAAAATCTTTCTATCTGAACGATCGGTTGTATGGGATATATACTATATATAGCCCCGATCAAAGTGATTTTGTCAGGATATCTTCTATGATATATTAAAATATATATCACCGAGTTTCACGTTTATACTTTTTAAATTTCGGCCGAAATGACCAAAATCGTCTTATCTGGACGATCGGTTGTATGGGAGATATATGTTATAGTGGTCCGATCCTACCGGATCCGACAAATGTCTAATATAATACAAAAATGCATCCTTGTGCCAAATTTCATTGAGATATCTCAAAATTTTAGGGACTAGTTTGCGTTCAAAGAGACAGACGGACGGACATACGGACATGGCTATATCAACTCAGTTCGTCGCCCTGATCAATTGGGTATACTTAATGGTGAGCCTATCTTCTATATTTCTCAACGTTACAAACATCGGACCAAAGTTAATATACCATTTCATGTTCATGAAAGGTATAATAATTGAACAAAAAATAAAAGTTAAAAATTTTTTTTTTTAAATTTTAGAGTTTGACGATGATCGAGCTCGTGCCACACGATCGCAACCACAACATGATAACCGCTGGACCACTACAGCTGCTTGATAGGTTGTGCCAAATATCATATTTAACATTGTAGTGCACACTTATTGTACCGTTTCTTTTTTCTTTAACTTAATTTAAGGACATTGTTCGCAATTTAAGAACATTGTTCTCATTATTAGAACATTTGTTCATATTTTAAGACCAGCCGTTCTCTTTTCAAGAACCTGTTGTCAGTTCAAGGGCAAGGTTGTTGTTTTAAGAACAGGTCGTTCGTTTTTCAAGAACAAAAAAGTAAGAACATGAAAAGCTGGATTTTAGAACGACGTTTTTGTCTGAGCGTATGAAATTTGTACGAAAACAATATTATTTGACATATAGTATGTATCATAGTACGTCGGATTTTTAAGTTATACTTCTTTAGGCGCGTTATGAAAAATTGATGAGGGAGAAAGCTTAAAAACGTGACGCAATAGTCACAGACTGAAAATGTAATTTGCGTGTATGTTCGCTGTGAATTTTACGAGCAAACTTGCTTTGAGTGGGCTGCATGTATGTATATGGGCGTATGTATGTATATTTTCGAAAAAAGCGACCAACAAAATAGATACAGTGCCTCTATTTTTGGTATGCTTGTATGTACATATGTATGTATCAATGTTTGTGCACTAAGGAGATTTATTCTATCTTATACATATATATATTTCTTCTGTACGTGTCTTTTTCAAAGAACTCCTCCCAAGCGATTGGATCGGTTTTGATAAAATTTTGTGCGTGTGTTCAAGAGGCTTTAGAATGCGTGTGATTCACAATTTGGTCCGGAAAGTGGACCAAGACTGATCTATTTCAAATAATCTTATTTATGATGCGATTTGCTTGACAGGTACAGGGGTACCTCTTTGAAAAAATTAATATTTGAGAAATTTTTCATTCTGGGAAGTGGTCCAGGGGCCGATCTATTCAAAATAAAAAAGTGAATGGTGCACTTTGCTTGAAATTTAGTAAAGTGGTACTGTCTGGGACTATCTCATTATTTGAGGGAATTTTACTTCCGCGAGGTGGACCAATAACCGACCCATTAAAAAAAAAATCGTGATTATGGCGCAGAGTGTGTTCCTGTGAAGTTTCTTTCCAGTAAGTGGAACTGTGACCGATCTGTGCGATCAAATTTTGTCACTGTTCAATTTGCCCTTTTTATCGTAAGCCACTGATATCTGAGGTTCCGATTCAAACATTACCGGTAGATGCTATGGCATGTACATAATTTAAAAATAATAACATTCAATTAGTTCAAAAATTTACGCTAAACTTAATGTAAGAAAATAAATATTTATTTAATTAATTTTTCAAACTTAAACTGATCTTTATTGACTTGGTTTGTATAGCAAATTGTTGCCAGTATTTGTTTAGGGTACACACAAGGAAAGAATGATACATAGCGCTAACATTTGAGCTTCGGTGCTGGCTGTTTTTCTCTAGATTAACGGCTCGCATTTCAGCTACAACATGAATGCTATTCTTTGTTTCCCAATAGAAATTCGAGGCTTCACTATTAGTAAGCATCGGGGTTTTAATATGGGAACACCTTTGGAGAGAAAAAAAGAGAAAAGAACTGGAAAGGGTATATCTAGAGATGCTTAGAGAGGCCCATGTTAATAAGAGGGATTGTTATAGTCAGGCCATTTTCAAATATGTGGCTCGCCCCTTTTTGATATCGCAACTTTGCAAAAACGACCCCATAACCGATTCCTGAAAAATTTTGGATAATCGAAGCTCACATTTTATTGAAAGAAATTGAAACTCTGCACTGATCACTACCCTGCAACCGCTAATTGGTGTTACAACACCTCTTTTTTCTAATCTTCTTATGCTTTTCGTTCAAGCTTGTTCGCTTGATTTGCTTGTCCAACGAAATGCAAGTCATAAATAATTGAGCTCGTATTTTACTAGCTAATTTGAAAACATGTATAGGGTAGCTTGTGCAGTACGCTGACTTACATACAAAACTAATCCAATACATGTTTCCCGGCCTATGAAACGGTGGTTTACGACTGAAAAAAGAAATTGCAAGAAACAGCTGTTAAAGATAAACAACGCATTTGTTCAGTTTCTTAGTAGTTTTTTTGCATTATGAACAGTCATGCCCAAATGGCAAAGCACAAACCAGTTTCTGACCGATATTTTGGCTCCATTGCCATCGAAAAAATGCTATCCAAAAAATCTGAGGATGCTTCACCTGCTACCAAAGTGTCATGGAAAGAACCAAAGGCTTCATCGTCTTTCATTTGTGCCTTATTTCTCTATATTTTTAGTACACTTCTTTACAAGTTAGGACTTTCTAGTTTTCACCACATGAAAGAGCGTCTCAAAAACTATCGAAACCAGAAAAAAAAGTGGAAACATTTTTTTGAGTCATAAGCCACCTTTTCATAGACCGGGTCACATATAGAGTAGTTGCAGGAAAAAAGTTCTGAAAAATTCGATAAGGGCTTGTATATATTTAAAAATGTGACTAAAGAGTGATTCCACTAAAGTCTCTTCGAAAACAACGAAATTGTCTTTTACTCTCAGAATGAGCTTATTTGTGGATTTTTTAGTAGCGCTGAAGACTTGAATATGTTCAATAGGACAACCCAAAATATGCAAAAATTCTATCTAGAGTGCTATTAAAATCTAAAGGAATGGTTAAGAACAACCATTTAAGGTCTCAAAAAGTTGCAAAATATGCTTCTATATTCCAATAGTACCGAGTGGGCCAAAATTAATAACCCAGTTGAAAATCGTATTTACTTTTACAAATGGTACCAAATGTCAATGAATTTGAAAATTGTCAAGTAAGCAAACACAGAACACAAACCTACATGGCTTAATCTTCAAGAGCATGGAATATTGTGAAGGAACCATTTCCGCGTCGCTTAGCCTCTCATTTCTATGGTTTGCACCGGATGCCCAGATCACTCCATTTTAACCGACCCAGACTTCTTTTTTGGGAAAGTCGGTTCTAACGTTAAAACAAGCTTTAGACGCTTGATGCTCTTAAGGCCATTATTCGTCAGAGATCAGAAGATCTGGCATGAAAGTTCTAGCAATAATGATGGGATCAGCATAAAACGGGTAATCAACAATGACAGCTGATGTAATTTGCGTGGCTTGGTGGGATAAATTTTAATTGGTTAAGCGAGCATAGTTCACAAGTAGAACCAAGGGTGAAAAAAATAAATGATAATACGAGCGAATAAATCGATTGTGTCCTCTATATGCCAATTTGGCTCAGACTAAAGACTTTACACAAAAAAAAAAAAAAAACAGAAAAAAATTAATTCCCTAGAACATGAAAATGGGATTTGGTTTATCTTCAGAGACATTTTTTTCTGAATTTAGCGTAGGAGAAAATTTTCGACTATATACGAGAGGTTTCCTTGTTTTTGGAAACATTCCATTGTTTAGCAGAGGAAATTTCTATTGCGAAAACTTGAATATATTAACAAAACTTATATTATAAGCTTGCAAGTCCCTTCTAGTGATTCGTGGGGTTGTTAAGCGCAATACAAATATTCACAGACCCCAGATTAATGGTGCTCGTTACCTGAACGTAGCGGATCTATATCCGTCAGCATTACAAAAAACTATTGCGGAATATATTGCTATAAAATTCAAAAGAAGAAGAAGAAGAAGAGAAAAAAAAAGATATTAGCTGTTTTTATTTTTTACATGTATACACATATGAACTTATATGGACTGTAGAGGGCATAACTTTATCCACACTTGTGAGATTGTTGCGCATAAAATAAGTACTAAAAAATGTGTGTCTCCACTATTTTCCACATTCTATTTCGGTATGTGTTTTAAACAATGACCGAAATGGTTTGCGTCTCTACTATTTCTTCATATACTACTACTATATGTAATTTTCGATGGGTGTTTGTTTTTAGTTGCAAATGTATATGTATATGGGCAAATCCCAAAAACTTTTACCCTTTTGGATACTCGGGTTTTACACACGGGCAAAAAACTTAAGGCCAGAAAAAAGTACAAGGACATTAAGTTTGACCTTTTGAATATCCGATCTGATGATTTTAAAAATCAAGAAAGTTGAAAGTAAGTTTCGCAGAACTTCGAAACGTAAAAAATATCGATTTTTACACTTTTTCAAGCGATACCCTTGACTTTTTTTTTAATTTTTTCGATAAAATTTTGAGGCATCGCTGAAACGCTATGGAATTTAAACTGAATGTTGTTTTACTGACGGAGATTCTAAAAGTATGAGAAAATGAATGTGCCCCTCCAATACTCAAAACTATCGTCAATCAAAGTAGCGATACTTTTTTGTTTGTCATTTTCAATACTGACAGTTTTTTCTTGTAGCTTTTTGAGGCAACTGAGTATTGAAATTTGGATTTTGCACGATAATAGCCTATCAGGGACTAAAAATACCTGGGGCTTCAAATTCGATGTGCCCTTTTCAGTTTTGAAGGTAGAGGCAGAAAAGTGGAAGCACTTGGTTGCGTAAATTTTTTTCAGGAGCATGTTTTTTTGTGGGCACAGCTACAATTTTACATTTATCACTTCATACCCGTTTGTTAATTTTTTCTATACACCACAGTGGTATACCATTATTTGCCGCATCTTGGAATATTCACGCAAGGAAAGTTATTGATGTTTGTACATGGGCAAATATACGAAATTTCCGACAAAAATTGGCAATCGTCAAAAAGTGTAGAAAAATTTTTTTAATTTTTTTTTAAACCAGGTTTTATTTAAAAGTAAATGAAAAGAAACACAAATTTGGTACAAAATTTTTTTTTTACACTTTTTGACAATTGCCAATTTTTGGCCGAAATTTCGTATATTTGCCCCATGTACAAACATCAATTACTTTCCTGGCGTGAATATTCCAAGATGCGGCAAATAATGGTATACCACTGTGGTGTAGAGAAAAAATTAACAAACGGTTATGAAATATTTGACGGTTACCCGGTTTCATATTTTTGCCGATATCTCAAAAACCGGGTTTCGGGTATCAACAAAATTTTACCTAAATATACCCCACATAGATATGTACATCTTGATAAAATTTCAACACAATCGGTTAAGAAGTATTTAAATAAGTAAAAAAAAATTAAGGTTTTCGGGTTTATATTTTTATCAATATCTCCAAAACCGGATCTCGGGTATTAAAACTTTTTTATCTAAACATACTTCGTTCACATATCTATATTTTTTTAAAGTTTCAAAAGAATCGGTGGTAGAAAGGTGTTAAAATAAATTTGTTGCAAAATTTTCAGTAAAAAATATTTGACGGTTATTCGGTTTTATATTTTTACCGATATCTACAAAACCGGGTCTCGTGTATCAAAAAAATTTTACACAGCTAACAGCTGCATTTATCTCCATATTTTGTTAAAATTTCGATATAATCGGTACAGAAATCTTGAAATAAATGTATATTTAACATTGCGACCTCAACTTATATATATTTTGCTCGATCTTTTGACTATATATTTTTGAGGCATTATGTAAGACGAGTAACGGCGATGCACTATAGTTTCAATTTACCCCTCAATGTTCCTAACGAAAAGATATTTGCGTGATACCATGTTTCAAAAAAAATTTTTTTTTTCCAAAAAAATCAAAGTTTGGTGGATTTCCCAATATGCATATAATTTGTAGCAGCGAGTGTTAGGAAATGCCAGGATATAAATATTACTTTGTATTACTTCGCATATTTTGTGTTGCACTGATGATCAATAATTTCATATAAATCTGGTAGAACTGTTGTTAAATCCCATCCGACCTTAGTCATCCATACTGGTTTTATTTAATATGTATATTGGAGAATAAATTACGTACCGGCTAGACTGAGAATAAAGATATAAATGTATTAATTAGTCATTTATGTCTTTAAATATATAGATTTGAAAGAACTACGTGACATTATTTTTTTTTTTTTTTAATTTATAAATAAACCGAAGAGCCAGCCACACTGTGACTGAAGGTGTATGGGTTATCAATTTTATGAATCATGTAAAATTTATTTATTGTAACATCATTTAAAAATAGTTTGAACTAAAAATTCCTCATCCATTTTGCGAATAAAAAACTATAAATTAATTCTTATCGCTTCGGAAGCTTAGGAACCTACGAACCTAAATACATTTTTAGTGTAATTTTGCCAACTTGTTTTAAATATTTTTCTTGATAATAAAAATTGATTTATTGATGTCAGTATTAAGCCTTTAAGCGCCCTTGTATGCATTTGTCATTGAAAGTGTAAAGATTGGAAGGGTCTATGGCTCTGATGTTTTAAATAAAATTCATAAAATTTGCTTTATTAGTAGCTGTAAAGAATTTAGCTACATATAATCTGTGCTAAGAACAAATGTAAAACAATAGATAGTACGTAAAGTTTTTTAGGTATGTGTGAAAGTTTTAGGGATATTGTGGAGCTTCAATTACGAAATATCGGAACTTCCGTTATTTTCACACTTGCATTACTTTCATATACATTTCATATAAGCCGTGTTTTTCAACATGTACATACATCTACATTTGCAACTAAAAAAATGTTCATAGTAGTAGTTTATGGAGAGATAGTGGAGACAAACACTTTTAGGTCATCGTGTATAACGCATACCAAAATTGTATAAACAGATGGTAGCAGTGAATATGAGATGCAAAGGTATGAGAGAAGTAAATAGGCAACTAATCGAGAAGGCCGTTCGCGGAAATTCTGAAACCTGGAAGAAATATGCGTACGATGCAACTGAGAGTATTAAAGCAGCGAATCTAAGGAATAGCCAATCAGTTTGATTTTAGTACGCTATATGTGAAGTACGCGATTACAACAAACAGTGAAGATCTACTACCATAGTAGAGCTAGTAATTAAGAGCATTTTATATAAAGAACATTTGCGTTTCTTTATTGGAGAGCTCAATGATTCGAACGATGCGAACGCGCAAAGCAGTCGAGAATTCTAGTAGCCAGGCTACAAGCGGCACTTTTTGCAATTAGTGTAGTTGTACCTTGTGGTTAATAAAACCCACCTCTCCCTCGCCCCTTCCTCTTTCTCGAATCCCCTCCCTCACTTTTTTTTCTCCTCTGGTTTTGACTCCTGACTTTTCGTGTCCTTCTTCCCATCACTGGCCCACTCGTGTTCCCATCTCTCTCATATAATTTTAATATGTTTTCGACTTCACTTGTTTTTCTTTATCTCGCTCAAATTTCCACATCTTGTACACGTCTCCCTCACTTGTGATAACCTTTTTTTCAATAGGTTAATCCCTGATCCAAGTATTCCCAAGAATAATAACGGCAAATAACGAGCCGCATCTTAACGGATATTTTAACGGACAGGTCAGTCTCTGGTTAATTTTCCGAAGAAATAAATTTTCCAAATAATAACCTAAAGGATAAAGAAAAAGGCACTTACGTATGAATTTTTAAGCACACATAAAAGTGCCAAATCTGAATTGAAATGAAGTTAGTTAGCCCGCCATGCACCCTTTTTTTAACGTTGGTTACTATGGCTATAATCTTCCTCAAAGTGTAAGTAATCCCATCAACGGTTGACAGCTTATATATGCCCGATTGCAGGTGGCACCAGTTCGATAAAGGAGCGTTGCTCCTGCTGCTTGTTTTTTGTTTTGACGCATTCGATTATGTTTTGACTTTCCTCAGACAATTCGCACTTTTGGTTATTTACAATTTCAGTCCCACTTTATTGTTTTAAATTAAACAATTTAAAAAGTTTTTTTTTTTTAAATCACTAGTGAAAATTACTCCCGTGGAAATCTAGGGTATGCCATTCTAATACTTTAATCAGGAAAATCGGGCCAGTAGATCGGCTGTTTTGCTCGAAGGAAAAACGGGACTTTAATTTTATTTATAGTACAGGTTAAGTCTTCATTACGACCTTCCACTGATGAGATGAGTTAAATTTATTTATCGATTCCGTTACCGCTTTCAGTAAACTTACTTTCGTAATATCCCTAGCACTTATGAGTAAAAGCTATTCTCTAACTACATGAAAATGAAATTGCAAAAATTAAGCTGGTAGCAATGACAGCAATAACAATGTTGCATACAAGCATACATACATACAACAGCAATTAGCTAAATGCATTTTTATCGCATCATTGGCTTCAGCAAAGCAAACAAAAAATCTAAACATGAGAACAAACAATAACAAAAGCTTGGCTTCAAGCAAACACACAGCCTAAAAACAAAGTAACAACAAGTGTGTTGTCAATTTGCATGTTTTATTTATATGTGGTCGTGCATATGTGTGAACAGTACACGTTACCGGCAAGTTTACGCACACTTTTTACACAAACATTAAAATATGACGTAATTTTACCATAGCAACTTAAAGTAAACAAAAACAAAATATTTTGTTTCATATTCATTATTATTGCCTCCTAAAATAACAAAAGTTATAAATAAAAAAATAACAATAAAAACACGTTTTCGTGTACATATGCATGTATGTGTGAGTTTAGCTTCGCTTGGCTATGTGAAAATACAAATTAGCATTGAATGTCTGCTGTTGATCGCGGCTGACAGCTGCAAAAATAGACCAGCTGGTTACTGCAGTTACCAAAGAGATGTGCTGCTTATACAAAGTAGAGCTGATGATACACGGCTCGCCGGTTACCCGGGTAATAGGGCACTCGGATAGTTCCAAAAGTAACTGAAGTGCCGATTGATTAAAGCGTGAGAATATTTCTTCCATCCATCCCATCCGCTCATCTGTCAGCCTATTCGTCCTTAGGGTCATTCTTAAATGTATTTTTGCAATAACTTTCATTTAATTAAAAGTTGAGAAAGAAATTTCGACCACGAGTAGTTTTCTCACTAAAAAAGGGCGTACTCTGAATATAACCACTCCCCTTTTTATGTACCAAGTATTTCCAACAAGTTAAATTCTCCGATATTCTAGTGGAAAATAAAGCTTTGGTCTTTAAATTTAGCACTTTGGTTCCCTGTGTAGAGCTTATTCGATTTGAAAAAAAAAAAAAAAAACAAAATAAAATAAAAATGGAAGTTATTTTACTACAGGGTACCTGGGTGGCGCGCATTTAAAAAACAGGGAAAATCACCACTTCTACCTACATACATTTCATGGGTATACAATTTATTAGTTTTGATGAAACTACTTAATGAAAATGGGATAGACCCTAGAACGTTTCAAATACATTATTTGGATATTCTTCGGAACCACGCATAAGAATGTTTTTGAGATGCCGAAATAGGCTTCAGCGTTCAGTAAGGCCCATGAGGCCCTATCGCTAAACTCTTCAAATGATTATTATCAGACACGACAATAGCTGTTCTGCCTTAACTTTCGTTTATATGCATACTTTTTTGCCACTACTTCAAATTCAATACGTGATGTGGTCGAATGTTTCGGCTGAATGCGTGGTTGAATGTTTGGTTCACAGCGAACAAACACACAAACTGCTATTTTAAAAAAGGAATCATCATAGAACGAGTTTCTTCGGGCAGGGCCCCGATGTGACCAAAAACTATGGACTTCTATTGAATAAAACTATACTAGGGGACAGAACTTGGCAGAATAAGAATTCAAACATTGAGTTTGCTTGATATTAAATGCGCTGACTGGTGACCGGTGCTTTGTTATTGTGACCATTTCGGCGAATTTGTCAAAAATCTATCATACCAATTCGACGATACTGTGTAATCTTCAAAAAGATTAACTGGCCTGTTGAATTGACTGAAAGTTTTTACGCTGACTGTTCTACATAAGTCTGCCAAAACAAAAGAACCTTCTACGGCTCAACTTATTGCCTGAGGAAATAAATATAAGCTCTTTCCAGTATAACACTGGGTTGTGTTGGAAAGTTAAATTTTATAGAGTCCGTTGCATGATATGTAGATACCTTTCTAAGAATGGGTGGATGGCATTCTCCGCAAATATTGGACTACTTGTGTTGGTTGAGGGAAGTCGCATGTTCGCTGTCTATCCGTAGTCCGATTTTGAATTTAATATTCACAGCACTCCGCGATTTTTGAAGTACAACCAGACTTAAACTTGTAACTTCTCAATCATAGAAGGTTTTTTATGATAAGGTTTTTTATTATTGGTGACTCTTCAGTGATAAAAGAGCAGGCTAACCAATAATCGCAATCATACATCTCGTCCCAGCATAACAATTATCTGCGAGAATGTGATTTTTGCTGTTATTTTGCTGCTAGATGTCGCAGTAAGCTGCAACCTGGAATGTTTGCAAATCAACCTGAGACCGAGTTGCACTAGTTCCCAAATAACGTAGAATAATCTCTTTCTGTCTCCACGCAGTGCTCTCAGCTGAGACTTTAAATATTGTGATGCCCTACAAAATGGCAATTCTCTCCCTTTTAAGACATTTTGAGCCGGTTTTTAACTGGTTCAGTCGAAGGATGCTGTGAAGTAGTCACTGCCTGTCACTGCATGCGATTAGCACCAGTTCGGATGTAGTAAAAAATATATGTAGTGCGAAACTGTTGCTTTGCGTGACATCTCCCAATATCTGTACTACTTAATCGCGGCGCAAAGCAAGGCGCGGATGCTGTCACACCACACACAGTCAGTGAAGACGACTAGCCAATCATCAGCATGGCTTCCGAAAATTACATAGCACGACCACCGCGCTAAATGCCAGTAGAACTCAGATAAATTGCGGATTAAATCAAAATCACCTCCATAGGACAGTACTCGTTGCGTAAGGCCTGTCAAAAGCTTTTGATACGGTCAACCATGGCACGTTACTGCAAGACCTGAAAGGGTCTCCCCTTCACCCAAGTCTCAAAAGGTGGACCGCAAATTATCTGTCTGGTCGGCAAGCATCGGTGCAATTCAGGAACGTAACATCCAAACCAAGAAGAATTAAACAATGGGTGCCACAGGGTGGTGTCCTATCCCCACTTTCGTTTAACTTCTATACATCAAAGCTACATTCACCACCAGAAGGAGTCACAATAATGGCCGCAGACCCAGGCCACAGATCGATGAACTTTGCAACAAAATAAACGGCTATCTCCCTGATCTCTTCAGTTTCCTCGCCTCGCGAAACCTGACATTGTCACCGACCAAATCATCGGCGACCTTATTTACAACGTGGACGCGCCAAATTTTGATCATATTGAACATCCACGTCGATGGCACCACGCTATCGATTCTCGTACACCCTAAAATCTTGGGTGTGGCGTTCGATAAGGATCTACATTTTGGAGGGCATGCAGGCGCAATTGTACGGAAAATCAAGAACCATAATAAAATCCTCAAATCTCTTGCCGGTAGCACTTGGGGTAAAGATAAAGAAAGAAATTGGCCGGCCGATTGCATGCTACGCGTCCCCGATATGGTCGCCAAGCCTAAAAGTTATTAACTGGAAGAAAATACAGGCCTGCCAAAATACTGCCCTCAGAACCGCTACAGGCTGTCTTCTTATGTCCCCAGAATACCATCTACATAATGAGGCGAGAGTACTCCCCATTAGGAAGATAAATGAAATGCTAACCAAACAGTTCCTGTTGAATACCCAGAAACCTGGGCATCCCAACAGACATCTGATTGACGAGCCAACACCGCCCAGGGGCTTAAGCATTATGAGTAAATACGGCACCTGAGAATAAAGCCGTATGAAGGGAAAAAGCACAAGCAGGTCCTCAGTGATATCCACAGGCAGGCGTCGGACCTCTAAGCCGGAAATTGCCCGGCGATTCCAGTACTTAAAGAAAAATACCCAGAACTAGCAGAGGAGGAACGCAATCTCCCTAGGGAAACGCACGTTTTTCTAGCTCAACTTCGATCTAGGTACTGTAACATGTTAAACTCTTACTTATCCAGAATCAACCCCGACATACAAAATGCATGTTCTGCTTGCAATGTATCCCCACATGACAGCAATCATCTCTTCAATTTTATTGTGGAACCAACGCCTCTGACACCCCTCTCATTATGGTATGTCCCTGTTGAAACAGCAAGTTTCCTTGGACTGTCGTTAGAGGATATTGATGACAATTTGTGATTGGTCGCACCTATTGGATGGGGCGAAGCACTGCTAAAACCACAATAACAAAGGAGTATTTTTGAAAGTTGTCTCTGCGATTGAAAGTGAGAAAACGCTGTAAAGATACTACCTCTTGAAGATAATACTTGCACTAGAGAGATTCTTCTTGTCAGAAGTAATGGCAACCACTTAGCTGATCTCATTTGTACTTGGTGATTGGTATGTTGATGGGTCACTGGTCAACTGGAGTCTAAGCGGTGCCTCTGAAAGAAATTGGAAAAGTTTTCATACTCAGTTATCGTGTATTTTCTATGAAAATGCGATAGTTTGTTTCAGTAGCTCCGCATAATTTTTAAGCAATACGGTTTTATTTCACCTAAAAAATTTTGGAATATAGAAATTCTATACACGTAAGTAGTTATATCGTATATAGATATGTTTGTTAGTTCGGTAGTTGATGTCGATCAGCTACGCTACGTTATTGCAGATACTTTGTTAAACATCTTGTTGGTTTTGTTGGTTAGTTCGTATCTAGTTTGCACGGTAAGAATTTGTACCATTTTTGTTCAGTGAGCTAATTGGTGCATTACAGTTTAGCATGAAAAGCGTGAGCCGTTTGCGTACGTGAGGCAGGCATTATATGTATATTCATGGTAAATAATAGTGCGGTCGCTATGGTAATGAACTTTATATAAAGGTGCGGGTGTAGAACAATGGATGAACAATGGTAAAAGTAGATTATAATAAAACCAAAATATTTCAAACTAAAAAACTTGAATCTAAAACGGTTATTAGAGCATATCACTAGCTGTGGCATTCTTACTCATTTGAAAATTAAGGTCCGCTTCATTTTCGATGCTTTTCGTTGACTATGAGTTGTTTGGGTTGCTGACACCAGGAAGTCTTGCTTGTTTTTATTTAATTGCATGGACGCTAATTTTCATTTAGTTAGTATTTTGAACTTTCCCTTTATTTTGAAAATCATAATTGGTCTACCGCCTATTCGGCGAGCAACATCATATGGCGGTTGCGTTAATTATGTATACACTTTGAAATTTTAAAAGAAGAAGACTCTGAAAACCTACATACATTAACCTAATAAAAGTGATGGTAGGAAAAAAAAAAATATTTTTATCGAATTAATTGTTGCACAAAATTTTGTTTGAAGCTACACCCATATTTGTCGCTCTTACTTATTTCGTTGCAAAGACTTCGTTTGTACGTATTTATAGGCTCATATATATTTTCGGTTAATTGCTTGTGCGTGTTATATATTTTATTTGAAAGCGCTTAAAAAATCCTAAATTGCTGGTGAGATATTATAGATACATGGCGCATGTAGATAATATTGTAGATTTAGTATCTAAGCGACATGAGAATAATGTTTGTATTTTAGGTGATTTCAACTTAGGGTATGTAGGCTGGACAGCCGTGGGTGATAGTTTAGTTTTGTATCCGAATAACGTTATAAGTGTCTCTAAAACATATGTCGTTGATAACTTATTGAACGCGAATCTTGCCCAGGTAAACACCTTTATTAATAACTTGTCTAGGACGTTGGATCTAATTTTTATTAGTGATAACATGACTTTTTCACTCTCCGAATGTCTTGATCCTCTCTCTTGCCCTGGCTTACATCATGTTCCATTAGTTTGGGAATTAGAATTTTATGAGTTTAACAAAATTCAATTAGATATGAACTCAGGAAACTATAATTTTGGAAACTGTGATTTTGATGTTATCAACGCCAAAATGAGCATAATTGATTGGGATAGTATTTTGTCAGGTTTTGGTGTCAGTGAGTGCTTTGATATTTTCAAAGGTAAAGTCAACCAAAGTTATAGTACTTTGATCCCTCGAATGCGGAAAAATTGCCATAAAATTCCTTGGTATACGAAGGAGTTAAAAAAACTTAAGAATTTACGAAACAAATTCTTTAATAAAATTAAAGAAAAAAAAACTTTTTTAAAAATAAGCTTTTATTATTGGTTAATAAAATTAACTAAAAAGTAAACAATAAATTAACTCTAGAGAAATATAACACTTTATAAGTTCATTGTAAGCTTTAACGATAATTAGGCTTTTTCGTCTGCGACAAAATAATTCTATATTGTTCATAATTATATATTTTTAACATTGACATTTTACACCTAAATTATTAAACCTTACAGTTTATATCACAGTTCTAATTGTTCTAATAAAAAACGTGTTGAATTTTGATGGTATAATTAAGAACATTTAGGATCTCCTTTTCTTGCTATCGCAATGTAACACGCTTTTATTAAAACAATTAGGACTGTGATATAAACTGTAAGGTTTAATAATTTAGGTGTAAAATGTCAATGTTAAAAATATATAATTATGAACAATATAGAATTATTTTGTCGCAGACGAAAAAGCTTAATTATCGTTAAAGCTTACAATGAACCAGGCATGCTTAACCAACGAACCGATATCATTTCGTTACGATAATTAACGTTAATAAACGAAACAAAGTCATTTCGTTTCGTTTATTAACGTTAAGAACGTCAAATTAACGAAATGATTTCGTTTCGTTTTCTGCCATATCAAAACGAAATCAAATCGTTTATGTTAATTTCAAAGCTGATTGATGGCGGAGTCATTAAAGGTGAAAGCATTGGCCAAGCTGATTGCAACTTTTCTCATGAATTTTGACAGTACGAACATTTCTCAGAGTATTTTTGACATTGCCACCAACGAATTACACAAACAAACTACATGGAGGTTGTGTGTGTATGTCCGCTTGCTGTTACCACCTTACGGCTTCACCATGGCTATAGCATTGCCAGCACAATTCAAACATAAAGTATCACGTTTTTGTTAACGTTTTTAACGTTAACGAAAGCTTTTCGTTTCGGTTAAAAACGAGATACAATTTATCTTGATAATTTCTTTAGCGATAATATTTCGAAGTGTTTCAACGGAAACGGTGAAAATTTTTTGATAAACGATTAGCTTAACGTTAAGGTGCACCCCTGCAATGAACTTATAAAGTGTTATATTTCTCTAGAGTCAATTTATTGTTTACTTTTTAGTTAATTTTATTAACCAAGAATAAAAGCTTATTTTTAAAAAGGTTTTTTTTCTTTAATTTTATTTTTTTCTTTAATTTTATTATATCATAATCCGAATATATTGGAGCATATTCATAATCGAAATAAAATGTGACTAAGTTAGTTGAAGCATTTTTGACAGAGAGCACATATAAAATTGTGTCAAACAGTGTTAAATAACTTAACTTTGCCTATGTCGCGTTCAGTTTACAACTACTTATTGCAGATCTCTCATCTGTGGGTTAAATCTGTTTTAAAATAAAATTCCTACTTTCGCTTAGCTAAAATTCCATCGCCAAAAATCTGCAAAACAAAATCAAGTGCGCAGAAAAGTATGCAACACTTACCGATAACAGCCTAACGGCGTTAGCGTTGGTTGTATCACAGAATTTTTACACTTTGAAAATGACGGCTGTTGTTTGCAAGGTTGCATTCCTTTGAGTCTTCGTTTTCACCATCTGGATTAACAAAGTCGTGAGCCTGGACATTCGTGCAATTTTAGTGATGTAAATTGCATGGCGCCAGCGCCAATGCGGTGCCAGCTCAATGGTAGCTCATTGACGAAATGACTCCAATCGAATTTTTGACGCTACTTAGTAGTGAGTGCGTAGTACATTTCACTTGCGCTATTGAGTGAAACGAATTTTGTGCGTCAGGCACGAGTTTGGTGTTATTGGCGCTACTGGCAGTGATGACACTGAGCTGATGGCGGTAGCGCTGGTAGTTCAGCTTTTGAATCAGAGAAAGAATTGATGACCCGTGCAAATTATTATGGCTTTGGCCGTGTAAATTATTACGTTGTATTTGCACCAAATAATTGCTGCGGACATAACAATCGGAGTCATTTTTGAGTTGTATATTTTAAATTTAATGCACAATTAATCAGCCCTATTCTGCATTTCGACTTGGATTGGAATTTTTTCGATTTGGCAATTGTGGTATTCTGTGTTCCAATCTCTTTCGATCCAACTTCGAATCGTTCGATTTTGTGTATTCTGCATTTCGATCGTAGTTCCGTTTTTCTAAGTTGCAAATTAGTTGGCGGAAAAATTATTTATTTTTATTTTTTTTGTTAATTTATAAAAGAATTTTAGCAAAAATGTAAGTAAAAGTTGTGGAGAAACGTAAAAGGCTTGATGATGCTTGTTTTTTATATGTTTCCAGGTCAAAAGCAACATGTCGATGTTGAAAGCATCCTTCTTAAGTCGAAAGTTTTTTTTTAACCTAAATAAGAAAATAAGTCATTAAACTTTACCACTTTTAAGTTAAATTTCTTACAATTCGTCACTCATCTCAAATGGATTACAGAAATCTCGCAATATTTGCCTTTCCATTCTCGCCTGGCCATTTTCGTATGCGTTGCTTTAAAACTCCACAAATAATGCCGCGGCTATTGCTTCCATTATAATAGACAGTTATAATTTGTGTCTGTTCGTTGGGTCCAGTTATATGCCAAAGCAAGCTGCCGGAGTAGAGGAAGTTGAAGCGAAAACGTAAACAATCCTTGCGGAAAGAATAAATAAATCTTCATAAAGTATTTTAGGCCACTGCGATGAAATTAGCATCCTTAAAATTCAGAAAATGGCAACTATATTCGTGCAGGAATCCGTTTTAACAAAACTTGGTGGCGACGGCAGGGAATTGGACAAAAGAACGACAAAAACACACTTACAATTATGAAAGCTCTTCACTCAAAAAAATATAACACGGCGACAATATATTATATTCCTTTTCTTTGTACAAAATGGCTTGGATAATAAAATATTAACGTTTTTCACTGTTTTTTACAAATTTTCTTTAATTTATTTTGTTCCAATGTTCACACATTCCGTACAAACAGCTGACTTCGAAAAATCATTTGCTCTTCCTCTTCTCGTTACGATTCCATCGTAATACAGAATATCCAACTTCGATTTAAGCGGAGCGTAGAACGGGAACGTAATCGAAATGCAGAATAGGGGTGAATATGGGTGTGTTTGAGCGGCCAAATAATAACAGTAGTATTGCTAAAGTGCTGCTAAGTTGATGGAATGTCGCTAATTTCCTAGCGATGATCAATAGATTGTCAATATTTCGTTCAACGGACACGCGAAATTGCCACATCTGCTCAAATTTTCCAAGTTTTTCCATTCTTGATTTAACTTAAGCTGTTATGCCAATATTTTTCAGCCAGCTTTTTTCAAATAGGTAATTTTTCCAAAAGCAAAATAAATTACAGAAAAAATTACAGAGTTAAACAGCCTTAAAAATTCAGCTATGTTGGTTATACACAGAAATACAACAGAGGGTTGTGTCTCCACTTTTCGCAAGCGTTGAGATTCACCACGCGTGACACGCGTGATTCACCACGTCCAAATATCACAATCCACGGATAGGTACTGGCGGGTTTGTATGGGACTTAGGCTGTTATGCCAAAGTAAATACAAATCTTTACCGATAACTGTGTTATCGATTAATTTATCGAATTCTAACAGAGTAATATTGCATTGTCATCGGAGTTATACATGTGTGCAAAATTTCAGCTCAATCGGACACCGGGAAGTGTATCAAATTTAACTTGCAAGATTCCATTACAGACAACAAAAGTGAAACTAAATAAAAGCTTATAAAAAGTACAAATTGTGTAACTCGCCTGCTTTTAAGGAAAAATATGTATATTATTCAAAGCAATTTAAATCCCTAAGAAATCGGCTTCATAAAAAATATGTTGAGAAATTTGAATGCGACATTAAGTCGAATCCGAAATCTTTCTGGCGCTACGTTAGAGCTAAAAAGTCATGCTCTAGCATCCCATCTCATGTTTTTATAATGAAACCTCTACATACTCTCTTACTGATGCCGTCAATCTTTTTGCAGATTTCTTCAGCTCTAACTTTGTGTCTGATACTGTTTTGCCTGATGTGGTTGAGCATACTAATGTTAATACTCAAATAAATTTTGGTGAACTTTCCATATCACTTGATGATGCTATTCGGGGAATTTCGGTGTTAAAGTCCTCAAAACAAGCTGATGTGGATGGACTGTGTTCATTTTTGCTTAAAAATACTGTTGCAATTGCTTATCCGATTTTATTAATTTTCAATAAATCTCTAAAGCGGGGAGATTTTATTAATGCCTGGAAAGTAACTTCCATTACTCCTATTTTCAAAAGTGGCAATAAGAGCAATATTGCCAACTACCGCCCAATATCAAAACTTTCCACAATATCGAAACTTTTCGAGATTATAATTAAGGAAAAGATATCGTTTGCGGTAAAAAGTATTATTTCACCCAACCAGCATGATTTTATGTCCGGTAGGTTAACTGTGACTAATCTTGCTGTTTTTACTGAATATTGTCTCTCTGTCTTTAATAATAGAGCATAAGCAGATACCATATACACTGATTTTTCTAAGGCTTTCGATAAAGTTAGCCATAAATTACTACTTTTAAAACTTGCTGAACTGGGATTTCACTCCAATATTCTATCATGGGTGAAGTCTTACCTGGCGGATCGGAGTTGTGCTGTTGTGGTTGATGGTGTCAGTTCTCGTTCTTTTACCGCGACCTCTGGTGTTCCTCAAGGAAGTGTCCTAGGACCTCTCCAATTCGTAATTTTTATTAATGACATACGTCATTGCTTCATTTACTCGAATTTTTTGTTGTACGCAGATGATTTGAAAACTTTTACATCAGTCACAAATCAGGCAGATTCCCTATGGCTGCAGTCAGATTTTGACAGAGTAATAGATTGGTGTAGTAGGAATTGCTTACATTTAAATATTAATAAGTGATTTCACATCTCATTTTCAAAATTCCGTAATGGTATTAACACCTCATATCACATCGGTCTTTCTGTTTTGAAAACTGTTGATGAAATATTAGATCTTGGAGTTATCTTCGATGCTAAATTTCTCTTTCAGAGTCAACTTAACTGTGTTATTGCTAAGTCATATTCAATGCTTGCGTTCATTCGCCGCTTTAGTTCGGACTTCCCTATACGTTAAAGCTACTATATACATCGCTTGTACGGTCTAAACTGGAATATGCTTCCTTCGTTTGGAGACCATACCACGCTTGTCATATACAGCGACTTGAAATGATTCAGAAAAAATATGTGCGTTTTGGGCTCAGGTCATTACGTTTTCAGGATCCTTTACCATCTTACTACTCTAGATGTCTACTTATAAGACTAAAGCCCCTGGATAGTAGAAGATCTATTTTAGCGCTGATATTTATTTATGATTTGATAGGGGGCACGATTGACTCACCGTTTCTTTTGGAGCGTATTCGCTTCAACATACCATCTAGAACACTTCGAAATCATGATATTTTTTTATTGGATAGGGCCAGAACGACATATGTCGCTAATTCGCCTATTGCTAGGGCATTGAAGGAATTCAATCTTCTTACTAATGCCAGGGAAATTGATTTTTCAGTAAATAAATCAAAGTTTAAACTTATACTAAATGACTTGATATGGTAGATAATATTTAAGCTAATAATTTGTAAATAGTCTGTAAGGATATTTTAATTTGTCCTAGATTTACTTTGAAATAAATAAATAAATAAATAAATATATGAAGAATGATTATTTTCAATTGCAAGTGAAAGCAAATTGAATTTGTATTTTTAGTAATTTATAACTACCAATATTAAATCTTTGATTCTAATGGGGACCAAAAAAAAATTATGGTCAATAGAATTTTGATTAAAAGCAGTGGACTAAGAGTTCATGGAACCTTTTTGGTAGCATATTTCACTCACATATTATTGAGCACTCTCGTTATTACTACAAAAATTCCAATCATACATCAGAAAACCTAAGATGTAAATGCGAAATGTAAATGAGAAACCATCAAATGAAAATAAAAAAACCGTAATTTGTAATGAAAAATATGAAAATAGTTTTAAAGATAAGCTATGAGTGTGAAAACGGGCGTATCCTCTAAGTATAATCTTGGAGTGAGAGATAATTTCCATGGAATGATGTTACACGCTGGAATGCTCTCGCGTGGTTGCATATTTCTTTACTCCATCCACTCATTAATCAAAATATTACAGTTCTTGCTCTAAAACACACGTTATTCAGCGATACGATAGTGTATCTTTGCACCTATGTTTTTACTTTTCCCTAAAGAATCTCCATGGAGTTCAGCTTTGGCGAGCACGATACTAAATTCAGCACTTCCGTTTGATAAATTTAAGCAACAGTTACGGCTGACACGAGTCTCGAATGACATGACCGGTTCTCGGCATTAAAAAGGATAAAGGACTCAGTTTAAGTCGTTCGCCTGCTCTTACCATTGTTGAAAAACTGACCTTAATGAAGCAGCGCTTGTGATCAGGCTAAACGCACACCTTCGTTGGTCGATCGACGACTGGAGTGACAGTAACACTGCACCGAATAAATGTATGTACGGGCTTCTTTCAACTACATGCAGCGTTTTGGCGAAATCAGTGTTTTCTTTCTCATTTACACCCGTCTATTCTCATTTCCTCATGAAGCTTACGCATTATATGATACTTTATAATGTACAATTAAGCTGGACATTGGTGCTTTATCGGTAGCCGTATCGGTAACCTTTTAACAGCTGATTCGACCAACCTTATGAGAATCAATGCAATCGATTATTGGTGCCGCTAAGGTCGTAACCGTATCGTAGCCAACCAATTGGGTTTTGGTTTACCGTCGTAACGATAAACAGCTGATTACGTTAGGGATACGGATACAGCGATACGACATACGGCACCAATGACTCCGGCTTTAACTGCTCTCATTCATATATAACGCTTTGGCATTTACA
Source organism: Eurosta solidaginis (assembly GCF_040869045.1). Classification (NCBI taxonomy): domain Eukaryota; kingdom Metazoa; phylum Arthropoda; class Insecta; order Diptera; family Tephritidae; genus Eurosta; species Eurosta solidaginis. The sequence continues at coordinate 213,607,594 of NC_090323.1, forward strand.
TCTGACGCTTTCTCTTTCCCAAATGATTGTTCTCAAATACAAATGACGTGTTCGCATTTTTGGTTGATGTTCTCTCAGCTACAAATAACTTTTCTCATAGCGTAGTGTCGCCTTCGTATTCACAATTGAATATTTTCATTTTCATATGACGCTTTCGCATTTCAATTTAGCGCTTTCTAATTTCAAATAGACTAATCTAATATACAATTAACAAATATTATTTCCAACTGACGCTTTCTCATTTACGAGTAACTATTCTTATTTCCATTCGACGGTTTATCACGTACAATTTTGCGTTCTTATTTTCAAGTAACGCTGTCTCATTTAGAACTGGAATTGGTGTAGATCTCAATTGCTATCAAAACTAAAGGTAGGTCAATATCGCTGGTGGATCAATACCTGCCAAGCTGTTCATCCATAGAGGTGCTCAAATCAGTCCACAAAATATGCTATCTAACAAAAGAACCTAAGCGGAAACGGTATATTTTATGTTGCATATAGAGTTATATCTAGAGTCTTTAGTGAAATGCTCAAATGAATTGTCAAGCTGAATGGATCGCATCAGTGCGGACTCAAACCGAAGAGGTCTACCATACACTTCATCTTAAAAGCAACCAAAATTCTGGAGTAGGATTATTTTGATCGTATTTTCGCCATTCCCCATCAATTTTGGTGTAAGGACAATCTGCTCATCTTCAGTCTGTTATTGCAAACATATATGGCATCCACAGACAGAAAGGTTCGATAAGTCAATAAATTCATTTCAGCGACAATTGGGCTAGTATCAGAAGGTTCTTTGATAAAATCGTACCAAATTGATATCAAGAAATATACTGCCACTTAGTTTTATCAAATAAGAATCCACAGCTAAACTTATACCCAACTTCAAAAACAACAAATCAAACTACAAGAAACTACTTGGACTTGAGACTGAGCTGGAGTCGTCGACATGGTATGTTAAGTCTCTAGCCTCTTCCTCGAGTCAGCATCGCTGCCGTAATTAACATTACATCAGCTATCATAAGGTAAGTTTTATAGCTCTGTACCGCGCTCAATTATAGCGGGAGCTTTCTGTAGCATTTACAAAAGTACTTTAGATGTAACGTCGATATTTCTATATATGCACTGTTAAATGAGTTATTATTGGAACATGCCATTTTTACGTCTCGTTTAACTAATGAGGTGCTTCAGTCTAACGCCAAAGCGCAGCGGTCAATCCTGTTCCGACTCAGCACTAAAACACCAGATAAATTAATATAGCTAGTTTGATTAAGTACCAGTCACTGCAGTAAGTGAACGCTCCAATAATTTACCATCCTTGTTTCGCATAAGAAAAATTTAGTATTTTCTACGCGATGTACATAATTTGGCCCTTACTTAATAGCTTTGTTCGGCCTATTTTGAAATCAAAGGAGAAACCCAATAAAGGGTCACCCTCTCTATAATTTTCACATGCGTTGTACGTGGTTGCGTTTTCAGACATAGCCATAGTGCAAAGAAGCCTAACTGATTCGATTCCCTACCTGTGTTCACCTTTGTGATGAAGAAAATAAATAATTCTTTTAGGTCAACGAATTTACGGCTTGTGTGAATACATAAATACTAATCATGTGTAAAATACTATCCATAAAGTATGTATGGCTCATTTATTCAATTCATTTATTCGAATTTTTTTCTCACCCAATACACTCATTCATGGTTTGATTCGTTGAATTTTCAACAATTTGCTTGATTGGGTCAAATACGTGCTCTGTGTTCGATTTTAATTCATAAATTTTTATTGCGTATGCGTGCCATAGCGCGCTACTTCTACAACCTTATAGTTCACCTGCAAAAAGTGCGATTAGTCTAGAATGAAGAAATACCATTTAGTTCTTCCTGTTTATGTCTGAACGGGTGCTGTAAAACTGATCTTCTTTATATACAAAAGGTTCCGTCCGACAAGGCCTATTTGTACACCACTTTTTACTGATACTGACGGAGAGGCCTTCTTTCTACTCTTCTTTGTATTCTTGCAGGCATTGAGTAATGGCAGCTCTATTCTTACTGGACTTGTGGGAAACAACTAAAGCCCACGTTGTATGTTCCTTAACAGTCGACGGTTGCAAAAGGGTCGAAATTTCTCAAGTGGGCCAATTTAAAATCGTTTCAGTCTTCATTGATTAATACGGTTTTTAATCGGTTTGGAGGTAAAGACCATCTCCCCAAAATATTTTTGCAAACAATTTTTTTACATTAGTTATTAACAGTTGGAGTTTTTGATCGTGTTGTTATCATGTTATTTTGAAAAATCAATAACTCGTGAACAGTTTGTCGAAACTTAACGTTTTCTACATCAAACTTTTCGTCAATTAGTACACTTTGCAATAAAAGAATTGATTTTTATAACAAATTATTATTTTACCAAAAAAATTCTGTTTGTTTTAAATAATTAAAAATTAATAAAACTTCTTCGCCTGCGAAAAAATTTTAACACATATCATTAAATTTTACAATCCCTTAAAAATTTTTTGGTGAAAAAAAGTCATTATTTCGCATTAGGTCAAAAGTTATACTCGCTTTTGTGACCGCGCACCCACCTCCAAAGTGTGAAAGAATATAGATTCTCTTAAAATATATGAACCGTTCTCGAAATAGTCATGGTGACAAAGAAATTAACCAGTGATGCTATACGGGAAAACTTGGAAACATTTTCGAAATGTGAAAAAAAGATTGAGTTTTGAAAAATATACACCATAAAAATTACTTCAAACAATTTTTTAGTAATCCTGCTTTAGAAATGTTTCGAGGATGTTCCGAAATTATTTCGAAGTAACTCCGTAACATTTTCGAAAAAGAACGATTTTTTTGAAATTTCACGGTTCCCAAAAATATCTTTTAAACGGCTAAGTGCCAATTAAGTAAGTAGACAAAAATATAATTTAAAAATATTCAATATTCATGCTACTTCAAGAGCGTTCCGAAGTTATTTCGATATGGTAACGAATCTGAATGTAATTTGAACTTGATAATTTCAGCAAATAAGGAAGATATTTGTAAAATAAAACTATGTGTATACAAATTTTAAAACTCAGGGAGTTGTAATAAATCTTAGCATATTTTCCATAAAACTTATCTCAAAAGCTGCCAATCTGGTGAGCTTAGAGACGACATTTTATTCAAGACACTGGAATTAAAGGGGACCAGGCATCGATACCTATACTCAAATTTTAACTCGAAATGTACCCTAGAATACAAAAAACTTCAAAATTATATAAACTTATAATCGTTTTGACAACTTACCATTATTTAACAGGTCTATCCAACTATTACCCATTGCATTTTGTCCAAATGTGTGACCTTTTCCACCACACCCTCTTACGAATGAAACGTAAAATAAATTTTCGTTACAAACTGTCAATAATTTGGGTCGTTAATAAATTGTACACATAAAACAAAGAATCCTCACTGTATGTTCGATTCATATTTTTCTGATATTGCTCTATAAATAATAAATAATTTTTTATATTTTAGAGTTGGTACGCGCACATATCGTATGTGGATCATCTTTTCCACTCAAAATACTTTGATGTAATTTGAGGTCACCGCATGCAATAAATCACTGATGTTTTTTTTTTTTTGGGTGAGGATCCAACACAAAAAATAATTGTGTGGAACGAAATATGTGCGCCCACTCAAAAAGAAAAAAGAGCGCAACGGGGAAAACAAAACGAAAACTATGCTGAAAATACATTTCATCGAAATTGTACAATGTTTATTTGTATAAGCGACTATGCATCCATTAATAAAATGCACAATTTAAATGAACAAACTGTTTCGAATTGCTATTGTGGATGCGTTAAAAGAAATTTAAAGTGTGGGTGCAATAAAAATCAGATGCAATATTTTCAATTAAATAAATTTGTTTCAAACGTGATGCTTATGCACACAGTTCACTTTATGATCACGCGTTGGCTTAGAGTATAAATCAGCTAAGTGACATAAAAGAAATTGTGCAGGGCAGGCGAACAATTATTTAAATAAACTCAGTACAGAGTTAGCTTGTTTGTCTAATATCTACTAAATTAAGCTACCTTTTGCCTAGTTGATGAAGTATTAGCTGGTCCCAACCCGAATCTATACCAGGTGGTGGCAAAGCGAATTCAACCAATTCGCCGTGCAGAATAATGTCAAGTCAAGAGAAAATTTTCATTGATTTCAACCAACTGACATGTTGCTTTATACTATGTACAAATACACACCAAATTGGCAATTTATACCATTTGGGCAATTTCTTACGCAATTTATCATATAATAAATTTTAATAATAAATTGCCAATTCAAAAAAAAAAAAATTGCGTAATCAGTTATTTCAAACTGCAAATGCAACCTTGTAAAGTGCGTTTATTGAGTAGATTTAAACGTAAGTTACACATGGCTCAACTATATGGTTGGCTCATCTCATCAGCTGATTTAATTTTTTTCATTTAACTGGAGTAGGAATTGTCAAAAGAAGATGGCAAACTCAAAATGAAACCAAAACATTGAACACATTTTCTTACAACACACAAAAATTTCAAAGTTTTATGTTTTCATTCCATTCCATTCGTCTAAAACCAACACGCTGATTTTGACAATCTGAACAAAGGTATGTTGTTGCTGTAGAGGTGAGCCAACCAGCTATCAAATTACTATTTTGTAAGCTAAATTGAGTTGTATGAACTTCACTCAATTTAAATAGAAATCGCCTCAATTTATTTTTCTGTTTGAACATAGTATTACAAGGCGTTGTATGGAAAATAATCAAAAAGAAGTGATAAGCTCTTCGTATAACAACATGAAAAAAGTAATTTTTGACAGATATGTTACTTAGCACTTTTACACTCTAAAGTGACGAAATATATTTATTTTGTTTTCATTTTTGTTTATAGATGTTTAATAATATAAACGTATTAATGCAGCTGTTATAAAGATTTTTCATTTTGCTAATTTTATTTATATTTGTGTATAAACAAAGTCATAAATTGATCTCATGCCATAATGATGGTAAGCATCCCTTGATAAAAAGCAGTCCTTTAGTTAGCCTTATATTTTTTTGTGTGAAATAACAGTGATGCAATAAAAAAGTGCCCGTTTTATTGAGAACATACCGATTCTCAATTTGGGCTTCACGGCAGCAACAACATTGAAGATTGCCATAGCTCTTCGCTTAATCTCAAGCTGAAAGCAATCTAAAATATAACTTAACTTTCGAGAAGGTTAAGAATGGTTAACATTTTTTTTTTTGCATTAAAAAAATTGTATGCAGAAAATAATATTAACTCTGGAACGATGAAATATCCGGAAATTGCTTCCCGACTCCCAGTTCGAAAATGCCCTTTCTGAAAATACTTTTTCAAAACGCCCTATCTCAGAATTCGTTTGAAATACGCAATACATAGAGTTAGAATTGAACCACAGTTTGAAATTAAAAGTAATGTGTTCTAAAAATGTTGCCTTTTAAAAATCTCCAGTGACAAAAAGGCATTAGTGATAAGAACCTTTTAATGCAATACTATTCAGTGGTTGAAAAACATAATATATGTAAGTCACTCGTGACAAATAAAGTCACCTTCTCCAAGAACGTGACGGAAGGTCCTGGAATCATGTCCCTGGCAAAGCAACATCAAAAATTTTGAAAACAGTTTTTTCAATAAGAAACAATTTTTTTAGTAGGGTCGCCCCTCTGCAGTGGTTTGGAAAACACTCCGATTGTATTTCTGCCCTGAAATGCTTCTCAGTGAAAATTTATCTGCGTTGCAGCTACCGTGCGAAGTCTGCATAAAAAATGTAGATTCCGTCTTAGAAATTTGTAGGAGAAAGTTAAAATGGAGCAGGACGCTATTTGGAGAGAAGTTCGACTTAAACCTCCAAATCGCGCCAAGTAGCTGTTTTCTCTTCAGAAAGTTAATTAAAAATCCACATTTTCGAACTTGATTAGTCTCAAAACGTCACTGCGGCTAAAAAGTTTAAAGTTAGAAAAAAATCTCATAGCAAAGGGATTAAAAATTAGGAATGTCATGTTAACAAAATATTTCCTCAATTAATCCGTTTTCGTCACAAGGTGATTACGTGAATGACCCTAGACTGCTCCCAAAGTATTCCGAAAAAAATTTGCATTCGAATTGATTGCATAATGCCCTTGATTAACTTAAAAAGAATATTATAGTTAAAAGCCAAAGATTTGTTGTTCCTTCATGATTCTGACATGTACCTAAACCTAAAGCTAAGGTTATCTCAAATAAATGCAAGTAGCTCCGGTAAAAACGCGTTTAGATCCAGAAATGATCCTGAACAGTCTTTCCGTACTAGCATCTTAAAAGTTTTCTTAAAACAACTACCCCTGCGCACTTTTATGCGCTGTTACTAATAATATCTCATACTATTTGAAATATCTGCCTTGACCTGACTGGAATATTACGCACGTATGAACATGCAAATTGTACCGTGACCCCACTGAAGCATTGCCAACACTGCTTCAAAGTACATACAAAATTTAGCATGCGTGCGTTCCAAATGGCCAACGCTGCTCTATTGCGTACTAAATGACAAAAGCTTTGAGGGAATTAAACCAAAACAAACTTTTGGGACATAACCATCTAGAACCAATACTGGGCATCAAATATTTAGATTTTTCAGTCTACTTTGAAATTTAATTATAAAGTATTATTAGAACAAAAAAATGCTGCCCCTTTAGTATGTGCGTAGTTGAACACAAAGTAATTAATCAAAACTTTTTAGAAAACCAGAAAATTACTTGAAACGAACCAAGATCAAAAAAAAAAAAAAAAAAAAAAAAAAAACTCAACAAATGTAAATTTAATTATAAATAAAATTTTGGAAGGTCATTTTGTAATATGAACAGATTCACAAAAGGCACATACATTTAAACACGTACGTACATTAGGCTGGTCCCCATAAATCAAGTTACTATAGTTACAGTCTTTCTACGCTCACTCGTTCAAGCGGTAATACCAAAAATATCACAAAAAAATTTCTTCCCAGTTGGAGAGTCCTAGAGGCTGTTTCACAGGGGTCAAAAACAAATTTTTTCTATGGATATTTAATAACAAAATCAATAATTATGTAGTGGGCAAAATCACATTTTGGTCTTGATTGGAAGGCTTGTCGAATAGGGGCCACCCAAATATTTACAGATGACTTTGGTAAGACTCAATATATTAAAATCAGAATTTTAACTACTGTGCCGCACCTTTTAAACGTCTTCAAACGGGTCCAAAGTTTACATGTGATATTATTGACCTTGCTGTTACCGGTTGAAGAGGTGATACTGAAAAAAATTGTTTAGTTGTTTTATAAGAACCACCCTAATATATATATGTACAAATAATATGCTGGAACATGTAAATGCTGAGTTTGGCGGCTAATTTATAATTCATGGGGCAGATATTGACATTGAACTAAAATATTGAGCGGTAAATGGTTTTTGAATATATATACATAAATTAACTTTTAGAGCCGATAAAGAAGTAAATAGGTGCGGATAGTATTGAGATACAGGAAGTAAGCAACGATAGATACTTACATAATATATAAGCCCAAATATGAATATCAGACTATGAATAGACTCCGATATTTGGCTATTTATTTATTTCGAGTCTCCAAGTAACAATACAACCATCTCCAAAGCTAGGAAAAAATCAGCATCTCTTAAACTTGTCTACGTGAAATCTGATTATGTAATTACCAACGAGAAGTTGAGTACGAAAATGGAAAATATATACTTGGACTTAGTATCTCTACAGATCAAATTGCATAAATTCTTAAACTAATCGACTTTCAATTACATTTTTCAAAAGGACAGGACTTGCGCAACTGCTTAAGTCTCAACTTACTCCCTGGTGCCCACGATAACTTAGCTTTAATAACGATCCTAGAGCGCAGGGTTCAGAAAAGCTCCTCATTGATAAATTCAACATTTATATCTTTCACTGAATTAAAAAAAAAAAACTCAGGATAAATATATATCTATTTCATCAGTTGGAGTTTAAGAACTTGAGAACTCTTTATTGAAAAGTCATTGAAATAGTCATCACTTATATCGTATTAAAATTTTTGACTTCCTCAAAATAAAATTCATATTGAAAGAGCTTTCAGCTCATTCGCTCACTGGTATTTGCTCATAAAGTACCAGATTAAAATGTCAAAAGGAAAAAAATCTTAAGCCTTTCAGAAAATCTGTCAAAAGTTATGCATTTTGAACTTGTCAAAGTTAGTTTCCATCCTAAATAAAATTAAAGAAAAAAAACCTTTTTTAAAAATAAGCTTTTATTATTTTGGTTAATAAAATTAACTAAAAAGTAAACAATAAATTGACTCTATAGAAATATAACACTTTATAAGTTCATTGTAAGTTTAAACGATAATTAGGCTTTTTCGTCTGCGACAAAAAAATTCTATATTGTACATAATTATATATTTTTAACATTAAAACTTTACAACTAAATTATTAAATCTTACAGTTTATATCACAGTCCTAATTGTTCTAATAAAAGCGTGTTACATTGCGATAGCAAGAAAAGGAGATCCTAAATGTTCTTAATTATACCATCAAAATTTAACACGTTTTTTATTAGAACAATTAGGACTGTGATATAAACTGTAAGATTTAATAATTTAGGTGTAAAGTTTTAATGTTAAAAATATATAATTATGTACAATATAGAATTTTTTTGTCGCAGACGAAAAAGACTAATTATCGTTTAAGCTTACAATGAACTTATAAAGTGTTATATTTCTTTAGAGTCAATTTATTGTTTACTTTTTAGTTAATTTTATTAACCAAAATAATAAAAACTTATTTTTAAAAAAGTTTTTTTTTCTTTAATTTTATTTTTTACTTTTTAGTTCGTTTTATTAACAAGTAATAGAAGCTTGTTCTTATAAAAGCTTTAAATATAAGTATAGGGGGTGAAACAAAAACACATATATCAGTTACATCTGCGTATAATGCGTATTGGAATTTATTAGTACACATTTTATGCGCAGCAACTTCAGAGGTGTATTTAAAGTTTAAAGCATTGTAAATATAAGTACTGAAGTCATGAGCCTGGGCATTCGCGCAATATTAGTGATGTAAATTGCATGGCGCCAGTGCCAATGCGGTGCCAGCTCAATGGTAGCTCATTGACGAAATTACTCCAAGCGAATTTTTGACGCTTCTTAGTAGTGAGTGCGTAGTACATTTTACTTGCGCTATTGAGTGAAACGACTTTTGTGTATCAGGCACGAGTTTGGTGTTATTGGCGCTACTGGCAGTGATGACACTGAGCTGTTGACGGTAGTCAACGTTCAGATTTCACGCTGGTAGTTCAGATTTTGAATCAGAGAAAGAATTGATGACCCGTGTGAATTATTATGGCTTTGGCCGTGTAAATTATTATGGTGTATTTGTATATTTTAGATTTAATGCACAATTAATATTTGTGTGTTTGAGCGGCCAAATAATAACAGTAGTATTGCTAAAGTGCTGCTTAGTTGATGGAATGTCGCTAATTTCTTAGCGATGATCAGCAGATTGTCAATATTTCGTTCAACGGACGCGCGAAATTGCCACATCTGCTCAAATTTTCCAAAGATTTTCCATTCTTGATTTAACTTAAGCTGTTATGCCAATATTTTTCAGCCAGCTTTTTTCAAATAGGTAATTTTTCCAAAAGCAAAATAAATTACAGAAAAGATTACAGGGTTAAACAGCCTTAAAAATTCAGCTATGTTGGTTATACACAGAAATACAACAGAGGGTTGTGTCTCCGCTTTTCGCAAGCGATGAGATTCACCACGCGTGACACGTGATTCACTACGTCCAAATATCACACTCCACGGATAGGTACCGGCGTGTTTGTATGGGACTTAGGCTGTTATGCCAAAGTAAATACAAATCTTTACCGATAACTGTGTTATCGATTAATTTATCGAATTCCAACAAAGTAATATTGCATTGTCATCGGAGTTATACACGTGTGCAAAATTTCAGCTCAATCAGACACCGGGAAGTGTATCAAATTTAACTTGCAAGATTCCATTACAGACAACAAAAGTGAAAGTAAATAAAAGCTTATAATAAAAAGCACCATCTTTAGCGATAAGAACACGCCAAGAACAGTAGGGTATGTCGACTTCGGGAAGTTTTATCGATGTTGATTTTCCTTTTTGGATTGTTGATCCTGTACGTTCCGGCGCCATTAAGTTACAAGCCCGATCATCCTGGAACGAAGAACTGTGAAAATATATAACCTTCAAGCCAATCCCGTCACCCTCCTCCTAGTTCCGTGAGGATCTTCGGGTCGCCAGAGATTCGCCTTCTAAATATGTGTATGATACTTTCATATTTGTTACAGCAATCCCTTCACGTAAGTGAGGTTGACAGTTGGGCTAAGGAAGCTGTAAGGCTATAAAGCTTTTTATCGCGCCTATAAAGCCCTTGAATCCTGCTACAGTTCTACTTAGATCATAGAATGTAGAAGTATGAAAAGGAACACAAAGTATGAAGATTGCATGAGTGCATGTTACAACAGCGAGGACAGCAAAGTAGTAGTTTCTCAAAACGCCAGCATGCAAAAAATACGGAAGTGATGGGAAGAAAGCTGACTTTATCAGCTGTCCATTCCAATTGAACAGAGTCTTTCAATTTCCATATATTTCCAATTAAAAACTCAAAGAGAAAGCCCTGTCGAAACCAGTTTTCGAAAAGAGAAAATATGAAACATGGAAGTAAGGCTTAGGTTAGGTGTATAAAATTAAAAATTCTAACAAAGAGTACCGTCGGAAATGGGAAGATAATTAATCCAAAAGGCACAAATCTTGGGCAACAGACATGTTTTATTTTTAGGAAAATACCGTTTTAATGTATCTTGTGTGTTTGATTTCATTGATATAAGTACCGTCAGTTCATGCAGTTATTATATTCTTTTCTTTGTAGTCATAAATCTAGCTGTCACACAAGGTGAAATGCAAAAAAAAAAAAAAAAAACAGAAGTGATGAAATGCTACATGCACCACATAGGGTTTATCCTTTTGTTTACATTTATTTGACATTATAGTCCCTTACAAAAGAATCATATACAACTGTCAATCAGTATTTGTTAAATTCACTTTGTTCAACTTACTGATCAATTGATATTCAATTTTCAAAAAGTGATAGCTTATCAAGGCATTTTCGAAGCTACCAAGTAAAATTTTGTTTTAGGATCCCTTTAAATTTTTTTCTCAGATTTGAGTCTGTTTGAGCTGTATCAATAGTATTTGGTATCTAGGTCATATATAATGAGTTCCATGGGTTGTGAAAAAGTGAGCAGTGCCGGCTTTTCCTTCCTCTAGCGACTATATTCGCTACTTTTTAAGTTCACTTCCCGTCAGCTTCGAATCCTTACGGAACTTCCTTCAAATCATGTTTTGGAAGTATTTGGGGACTACTATATTATAATCTTGGGATTGTTTTCCGAATCAACTTGGCTTTGTTTATGAATTTTTCGATTTACTTTTGTTTCGGTCGCGATCCGATTTGGTGTTATCTCTCTTGATAATCTGGAATTTTTTCGGTATTGTTTTGGGATACTTTGAGGACCATTTTGGAGCGGTTTATGGGATTAATCTGAGAATGATTTCGGAGCTGTTTCGGGATCATTTCTGCAATGTTTTTGGCCATATCTCGGCGGTATTTCTAGACTATCTCCCAACTATTTCGCAGTTGTTGTGGACCCATTTTGTGTTGCTGTCGGAATAATTTCGAGACTATCTCCAAACAATTTCGAGATTTCTTCTCGTTCTAGGACTGTTTTGGTAAAATTTTGGTACATTTACGTGGTGATTAAGGAATAACTTTATCACGCCAAATGGCATAGAGGCGCTGCAGCTTTAAATAGACGTCTGCTAGGATGACTCGGGCCGTGGCATGTCGGCATGAACTTCTTGCTTAGCATTTATTTTGGTGGCCTCCATAGATTTGATTGAACCGAAGAAGTCGGTAGCATTTTACAAAAGAAAACTAAAAATTAAAAACGCTCTAACAATGCAAAGTTTTTTTTTAGTGCATGAGAGGTATTACTAAGCGTAGGCACACCCAGTTCTTCGTCGTCCTGGCGAGATTGTTCCGTTTAAATATAAGTATTGTGCCTTTCAAGGTTACAAAGATATCACGTCAATTTTGCGTTCAAAGAGAATTTTTGTATTGTTATTTCCGTCCATTTAAGTAAAAGCCTCTCGCGTTCTTGAAAGAAAAAGTTTGTGAAATTTACTTTCAATACCAGTTCTGTTGCTCCTATTGTGTCAACATCTGCGTAGAAGGCTATGGTGACTGCTTCTGATTGAAAATAGTGTATCGAATTGTAGAAATTAAACTCTCACTTCGTTAGCGAATTCTAATATTCCAAATATAGTGAGGAGTTTTGTAAGAAGTGTGTAAGTTTTGCTTATCGTGGCTTTTGAAAATAAGCACTGTATTCGGAGCCAAAGTTCGTTTGACTCTCATTGTTGATGCCAACAATATCCACCAAATTCCACAAAGCCCAAATTACACACGAGGCTTTTCAGAACCCCATCTAGCATTGTATGGCAATCAGTGCATAGATTCGGCATCTTCTTATATTCAAGCTTAGGTATAATAAGAGTGAGAGTGCGTATATTGAATTTAACAATTTATGAGTCATTCGGATGCAATAAAAACAGCGAAGCAAAACTCTTAGTATTTTGCGTGAATTATGATAGAGTTGGATCAAAATCTCACGGAGGCTGTAAATTACATATTAATTGACTCAGCCATATTAATATCTTATTTCTTAAATAAATTTTTATTTACGAAAATGGCATTTCTGCATACAAATTTTATTTTCGCAATTCCACAAATTGAAAAACAAGAGCATAAACGGATCTGTCCGTTCGCCTGTCACTTTGGGCGCTGACAACTGCCGCTTGGTAAGCAGCATCCATTTCAGTTGATTTACTCGCATGGCTTTAGTTGCGTTAATTTCTTTCTGTATTCACTTCGGTTCAAGAATTTATGCATAACTATCCGCCTTCACTCGATGATTCGTCTTTCAGTTTCAATTTAATGTAATTAAACGACTCACTTTTGCTTTTCACTTCTTCTGAATTGAGCTGCTCCGACAGATCAGTCGTACAAACATTCATTCAAGCATACATTTCCATACATATATCAATATTTCTACTGAACACATTACGTTTTATTTCACTTTATTTCATACTGAATTGATTATAATTTCGTAAAGTGGCATTGAAGTTTTTATCTCTTTATGTTCAGCATCCAGTTTCATATCTTTGTTTGTGTGGATGCTCACATTGAACATGAATGCCGGTGTATGCATAGCTACATATGTATCTCAATGGGTCACTCTATCTCAAAACGAACAATAACTAGCATGATTTTTTTTTGATTTTAATGGTTAGGTTAGGTTAGGTTAGGTTGAATTGGCTGGTCCGTGAGGACCTCTTTTAGACTTAGTGAGTCCATAGTGTTACCAGAACTGAAAAATCCTATCAGAAACCAGGACCTGTCGAACCGTCCGAGTAGTTTACTGATGACCAGCGCCTACAGCAGGGTCGACAATACAACGATCTGCGCGTGCTCCTATCCACCGATTTTGTGGCCTCATACAGCGAAGCAATTTTCCTGCAATTAAGCATGCAGCTGGATGTACTTCAATGTACTTAAGACCCTCCATGAACGCCTGTTTAGAGATATTGTTGAAACCTCCGGCAATGTCCAGAATACTTCTAAGGAGTACTCTTTGTATTCCAAAGCTTTCTCGATGTTTATAACCACCCTATGCAGAGCAGTGTGTATGGATCTCCTTAGGAATATACATGTTGTGTTTTGAAGAGGAGTTTTTTATCCATGTTGGACTTTATTTAGACATCTATCAGCCTCTGAAACGTTTGGAGGAGAAATGATGTAAAGTTAATGGGTCTGTCGTGTTTGCGAAGCATATGACTGATCTTCTTCGCCTTCGGTAACCGAAACGAAACGAGCAGTTCCCCAAGAGTTCGGTACTTGATTCAGTCTTTTGCACTCGTCGAATATTGTTTTAAGCCATTGCGCGATCGCTCGCTCGAGATTTGTAACATGGAAGGAAATATACCATCTGGGTTCGGCTAAAAAAAGTGTTTAACGTCCATTCGATATTGTGGTAAGGCACCAAGCTTGACAGTACTCGCTCCGTGAACGAAGTGATAGTGTTGTTACTAGCTCTTCTGCATCATCTCCCGTTGTATTTTGTGCGTCGAGAAGTACTTGAATGCACAATATTTTCTCTAGTTTGGTCTTTCCTTAATCGCACTGTTTCGCTAAGGCACTCAATGTCCGTGCAAAAATTTTTCCATGAGGATCTATCACTTTATGATTTTCGCACTTGTAGACAGATCTATGTACTCAACAGATCCTTTTACTCCCTACAGGCTTCGCTTTCCGCTACCTTTGCCAGCCTGAACATTCTTTTACTTTTTCTCTAACAAGACTCAGCTCCTTGCTCCACCATAACGTCTTTGGTATTCCTCTAAATCTTCCTAGGGGATAAGCTCTGGTGTATCCAGTCAAAAGCATCTTTGATAGGAAGTTATTGGACTTTTCCACCTCTTCTATAATAACAACTTCTTTGGGTTGCTGTAGGAAGGGCCCTCTTCAAACAAATTTTTAGAAAGTACTGTTAAAATAAATATTCTGACAATGGTTTTTGGCGTTAATTGATTTCGGAAGGAATGCACCTTATGCATATGTGCATTAGGGTAGCCCTTTTAATAAGAAAAAATATATCTCTACCATTCACATCCATTTAAATGGTAATAGAAAAATATTTCATGTAAATTGTGGTTGCGGTAGAAGACGGTTGAGGCGTGTCTCAGAATGGAAAAAGTTATTATTTTTTTATGTTATGAAGCCAGCAGTCACACATGTTTTCTTAGTTTGGTGGCTGAACATCGATTAATGTATATCGGCATAACGGGTGTGATGCAAACGTCCCCGATGATGACTCTAGCGCTTTAGTGGGAATACCCCTCTTCCCTTTTCTATACAGAGAAACACTTGCTGCATTAAGACTTTAAAGTATATATTAAAGGAATTCATATACTGACTTTGACTCAGAGGTCTGATTCACATATGGATTAAAGCTTGAAACTAGAAAAGCGGGGGCTTTATTTATGGGCGGAGAAATCGATACCAGCAACGAGAGTATCAGCCAAACTCTTTAATCTAAACAAAGAGGCCTTACGAACTCTAACTGAGACATGGGACACTGTAGTTTGCGATATCACTTACGTAAGTTAAATCCATCGGATATACAATTCTCTGCTAATGCTTCGCCCTGGCAAGGCAGGAGAGATTCACCCATCTGGTTGAGTTACTCTTAATTCCTTTGTGATATGGAGTAAAAAGCTTGAAGAGGTACCCAAGTACCTTAGAAGTCTCCGCAAACATATAGGCTGAAAATTCAATCGCAATAAATCCAAATAAAGGTCGCAGTGCATCGAGGTCTAATTATAAAAATAGTGGTGGAGACTCAAAATATTATAATTATTTATTTAATATATTTGTATCTCATACTCAAAATCGCTACGATTATAGAAGACGAAATCACAAACAAATTTCGTTGGAATTGGAAATGGCTATGGCGAGCTTTATTGAGATCCAATTCAGATTACTACATGAAGATTCAAAATACTTAAATTAAAATTTTAACTCTTCCGAATGCCGGTCTGTACAAAATTTTATATTTTATATCGTCTGCTACAATATAATCGATACAACTAAAATGAGATATAAATAAAATGAGGTAACATTTTTTGAGTATCCATAGAAAAGTCCCAAATTTAAGCGATTTGCGACACTCCTTAACTGTTTTCAACCGGTACCGACATCTACATGTGATATATTTGACCTAAGCATTACCATATGAAGGAATGAGAATCGCTTATTTGATACACATATAAGGGTCACCCCATTGTACATATATAGAAACACCTGCATACGCCAGTACACGTCTTGCCTTAGAGTGGCGTAGACAGTTTTGATAATATGGGGGATATATGTATGTATATCATAGTGGTTCCGAAATATGAGTAATAGTAGATGAAGATCCAGAATATTTAAAATTTGTAGAACTGTATTAACATTTAGAGAGAGATTTTTGCAATATATTTTTTTGGCAAACAAAAATCCGAATCGAAATTTGTTAAGAATGAAGGCAATTCTCTCGTTCTAGTATTCGTAGAAAGAGTGGAATCTTTTCCATATTTTCTAGGCTAAATTTAACACACACAGAGAATGCACCAATTACGCAGGTACATACCTTTAAAATGTTTAGCTGACGACAGAGCGCACGCTAAAAGCTATGCGAGAAGCATCTTTCAGAATTTTCCATTAGAAATGATTTTCATAGCGTTCCGTCTTTCGCTTCCACTCTGTCGTCAGCCTTAGTAGCTGAATCTTTCAGTTTTCGCAAAGTTTGTTAAAATTATAAATTTACTGTTCAAATATACACAGCTTTCACCATTGTATCTTGTTGTTGTGTGTAGAAAATGTGTGACAGTGAAAAGGAAAAGTTTTCTACGTTTTGTACGGATTCAAAGAGAATACCCCTATTGATTTATATATTTGTATTTATTTTTGTGAAATTTCTTTCTATTATTTTCTGTTTGGAGCAAAAACAATTTCCGTTTTAACTCAACAAATAAAAGTGTACCCCATCTCATTCTCTGGCTACGCCACTTTAACTTTAAATCTTATAAACCACTCTTGATTTGTATCTATGGGATATTGATATATGTATGAAATAATGCATAAGTATTATTTGCGCTTATTTATCGCTTATGTTGTAGGCGTATTTATTGCGAGTATCTTCCGTTGATGATGTGATTTCTACATATAAAGTACAAACATATGTATGTATATATATGTAGGTACCGTTTTATTTTTACTCTTATTATACAGATGTGTGTTATATATACAGACAAATTTATATATATAAATTTATAATAACACACGAAATAAACATATGCATTCCCAATCTCGAACTAATCCAAAACAAACCAAAAAAGAAATAGTTCAGTTTTAATAAGTGACAATTTGTATTGGATGAGATTTTGACCTTGAATCATAATTACGAACAGTTCTTATATACAGGCGGCCGCCGTGGTGTGATGGTAGCGTGCCCTGCCTACCACACCGAAGATCCTGGATTCACGCACCGGGCAAAGCAATATCAGAATTTTAGAAACAAGTTTTTCAATCAGAAGAAAATTTTTCTAAGCGGGCTCGCTCCTCGGCAGTGTTTGGCAAGCACTCCCAGTGTATTTCTGCCATGAAAAATTCCCAGCGAAAAGTCGTCTGCCTTGCAGATGCCGTTCGGAGTCGGCATAAAACAAGTAGGTCCCGTCCCGCCAATTTGTGGGAAAAATTTAAGGAAGCACGACGTAAATTTGAAGAGAAGCTCGGCCTTAAATCTCTTCGGAGATTATCGCGCCTTTCATTTATTTATTCTTACCATTTCATTTGCTGGGCAAAGGCGAAAGTCCCTGCAATGCAGAAAGAAATTGCTGATTCCACTAAATATGTTCTCATTCATCCGTACACTTATATCAAATGAGGAGTGCTGATAGTACTTTTGTTTGAAGACAAAACAATTACTCCAAATAATAGGCAGCCGTACTCATAAACTTAGAAGAACTGTGGATTGAATTCAGACAAATTTGTCTATTGTACTTGAATCGAATGAAAGGATATAGGCACAAATATGGGAGAGGGAAGAATTCAAATACTAAAATTTCTCAGAATTTTAAACACATCTTAGAACAATACGAAAAGTCGAGAAATATTCTTCGGCAATTCCCAATACGTGTGCAAATTTCGTAATTTTTCTCTAATAGCAACAACAAAAAAAAAATTGTATTAAACAAAATGACGCGGGGAGCATTGTTTATAATGCACTACTAGAAAGTATAATGTCACTGGTCAAGTTCTTTTTAAAGACCACAAAAATATTCCAAACAAATTGTATTAAAAATATATAGTTAATATGTACCTAATTGTGTATAAAACAAGTAACAAGCACCATTAGGGCACCAGCTCGCCCATCTCGGGAACGATTTAGTATGACCACATGAAACCATCAAGGCCATATTGCCCCTCTACACCCTAGATCCATGAGGAACTTGGGGTCGCCAGAGCCTCGGATGTTAGTGAAACAGGATTCGCCACGAGTAGGTGAGGTTGGAGAAGCTGTATTTTGCGTTGGCAACACCTTGAAATGGTTACACTACACACCCCCTTGAATCAATTGGGTATTATAGTCGCCTCTTACGACATACATACATGCCGCGTGTATATTCTAAGCCCCTAACCCGCTCGGAGCCTAGTCAAATGTTCTTTGACCCGCATATATACGCTTACGTTAGATCGATCATTTTCTTCGTCACATGAATGCTCCACAGGTTTTCCTTTCTGAAAATCATGCCGCCCTCTTGTGTCTTCTCCTATCTCTCGTCGAATGTTGTGTCCCTTTCACAGACAATTTTCCACTTAATACGAAAAGGGATCTCATTACCTACAAATATATTGTAACGAATTTACTTGCAAATCCTCTTATTTGCAATCCTCTGCTAAGTTCGAATCACTAAACTGTTGAATAAATAACTCCAATATTGAATAATGGAAAAATGGCCTTTATTAAAATACTTCACAATAACACTCAAACTGTGCAACGAATAGCTTAATAACCAAACTGATAGCTTAAAGGAAACTGACTTTCAAAATAATAGTGCTATTGCTCGCTAGATATCGTCTTACTCGTAACTGCTTGACAATTCAAATCAAACTGAATTACTTCTTACTCGCTGGCGCCGCTTTTATAGTTTACGCTGCATACTTCTAGGCTCTTCGATTTCCAGAAGTTACTAGTTGTTTCGGCTACAAAATCGCCAGCCACAACTACGTGCACAAATTATTGCTCTCTCTTGTGACAACTCAGATAAGATATATGCATGTATTTGTGCATTGCCGCTCAGATGTTCGTATACGTACATATGTGTAGACGCAATTATTTATTCGTTTATGTAGATACATAATGATGAATTATTGATGTGCATTCACGTCACTGGTTAGCATCGCTTAGAGACGATAGCATCGCTCAGTGCTGCTAACATTCGTTACAATATTATTTTGTATAGCGCTGGGTGAGCTACTTTAGAAGTTAGAAACTAAGATTGCAAAATAAAGGTACATTTTCTTTCTAGAAAAGAAAACGCTATTAGCGACACATTACAAACGATTCAGTGGAGCATTCATCAACCTAACCTTATTATCCACATATCTGCCGTCGTCGGCCTAACCTTATGATCAAAACGGGTAAAAGAATGTTTGACCAGCTCCTAAGAATCGCTTTCCTTGGTACCAATTGCTGATTTGAGTGGACACGTCATCGCCTTCGTGGGGTATCCAATATGAAAGTAGGAGATTTCGAGCTCAAAAGTCAGCTGACGAAAAGATAGCTGATGAGAAGTGAAATTCAGAAACGTGACCAACGCAGTGTGGAAATTTTTAAAATTTCTCTAATATCAATAACTTCTTATACATTGGAGTTATTAAAAGTTGCAGATGATATAATAAATGCAAGAGTTTAATACAGGAATAAGATGCCCAACCATATCGATAGTTTTGACATTGGATACCGATACATAGTACGCGATATTTTTATAACTGTACTCTTTGGCAACGATTATTTCACTGTATCTTTTCGAAGTTTCGGTGAAAGCAAAGAACCAATTGATCGCTATGTATGTTTTTCTCTCTCTATTTTATATATTCCGCGAATCAACTCTTTTTTACTTTAGAACATGGAAATAAAATCAAAGCTGGAACATGATTTCTGCACAAACCAAATGTCACCTATGTATATCATAATATATAAAAATCAAGTGTCACTATGTTTGTTCCCGATGGACTTCTAAACTACTGAACCGATTTTCAATTTGTTTTGCAGCCCGTATGTAGTTCGATCTAACTTGAAATATAGGATAGGTTATATCTCAGTCTATAGTCGCAATATTATTTTATTGCAAATTTTTTTATTTGTTTATACGTAATAATAAAATGTTACGTATACGGACCGGTACTCACATTTTCAGGTGGTGCGGATATCCTTCCGTGTAATTGGTTGATGCTTAATTAAACAACGTGCTTATCAATAAAAAATATTATAGCGAATGACAGCAAGTATAGCACATCACCAGGCCCGCCGAGAAGGTGGGGGGGGGGGGGGGGGAGGGATTATCACCGGGTCCGGGGTTTCTGAGGGGGCCCGCGATTTAGAGGTCCTATGACATTTTTTTTTAATTCAGGAGAGTCTTTAGTTGTTCCATGTGCAATTTTTAGCCGAATTTCAAAAGAAACGAAAATCTGCATTTCGTTTTAATATTATAGTGAAGTGTGAAAAATAGAAATCTATATATATGTATATATAAAGAAAGGCTAAAATGTGTGTTAGTGGGTCGCCGGTGTTTGAAGAGATGCGTCGGCCAATTTTGTTCAAACTTCCACATAAGTTGCGTAAACCTCACGCGGTGGTTACTACATAGGTTTGGTTGCGATCGATGTACAGGATATCGAGATATAGGCCGAAACGTAGACCTGAGTACCCCTAGAATGTGTTTATACAATATGGATAACAAATGACAGCTGTTGATTAGTGCTCTAGTAGAGGGTAATTTTCATACCCCTGGGTGAGTAGGGTCTCGAGATATAGGCCAAAACGTGGGCCAGTGAATGCTTTGACAGTGTTTATACAATATGGATATCAAATGAAAGCTGTTGATGAGTGCTTTAGTACAGAGTAATATATTATCCAGAGACGGACTGGGACTGGGATTAGGACTAGGACTGGGACTGAGACTCGGAGTGTGACTGGAACTGGAACAAAATACACACCACCCTCTGGGACAGGCAATAAGGGATGCAGAAGAATGAAAACAAATTGAGAGAAGAGAAAAGAGAAAAGAGAGAAGAAGATTGAGAAAGAGATTGAATGAGATAGATTAAGCGAAAAAGACGGAGGGAGGATTGAATAAAAGGATTAGGAAAAAGTGAAGAGGGGGAGGGCAGAGTCAGACGGAAAGCGCTTATTAAAATGTATGCAGATAGGCCAAATTTAGGGCAGAACAACGTCTGCCGGGTCTTCTAGTATTTAGTATAGATTCTTTTTAAACCTTGTTTAGCAATACTTGAAATCAGTATGATATCTATACTCAAAATTCGTAATTGTTACCCTAGCAAACAGCTTCCCCCAGCCAAGAGAAATATATCGATTTTCAAATCTAGCCTTTGTTATTGTGTCCTATAATCAGGACCAAATGAGCCGGAAGTTCTCTTCTTTCCAATGAATATATTTTGACATCGCCCTGTCTGGCATCAACCGAAAACACTCGGTTAGTTAAGATGGGATTTCCGGTAGTCGTTCGCTTTTCCTTAAGTTCATATGGAAAGTAAGTGGTTTAATGAGAATAATTTAAGAAATTTCACGAATGCATCCCATGCAGCAACCTTTCATAACGTATTGAGTGCGAAACAAACAAGAACTAAAAGGGTGAATTCGACTGAATATTTAGATCCAGCGGACCAAAGACTTTTCGTATAAGCTCATTTCTCGGTCGGAAATTTTTAAAATTTCGTCGGTCTGTTTTATAAGGAATGCTGTGCTAGGGGTTTTTCCATTTCTATTCACTCGAGTTCACTCTAAACTTTGAAGTTTTAATCGGATGCATTGTAAACTAGTATTTTTTTTACTTGTTAGATATTTTACTCCAGGGTTAGTTAATCTTGTTGTTGTTATTATGACACACGTATTATTGGCATTCAACAATAGCTATTACTCCATCATTAATTATTGTTGTTGTTTGTATGTTATTACTCGTTATGCTTATTTGTGTCTCCTATTAATGATGACGTTATTGCTTTTTATTGTAGTTGGATTATTATTGAATGCATATGGGAATGATGTGATTGTTGTTGTTGATCTTGTTTAAAGGTGTGTATTGTGCGGGCAATTATGCTGATTAACAGTTATACATATGTATTCACCCGATTTACCGCTATTTCAATAAAAAGTTTTGACATAATTTAATATGCAGTTATGCCTGTTGTGTGCAGAAAGCTTAATACCGGCCTAAAAAGACACAGAGATGCATCTTAAATTTGAGTTTCATATTAATTAAATAACTTCAATTGTTTGTGTTGTAATACTTGAAGATATTATTGTTAAATCAGTAACTAAAAAAAATTGCAATAAAGGTTAGGTTGAATTTGATGATTCGTGAGGACCTCAAATATACTGATTGAGCCCATAGTGTTACCAGAAGTTTGCTCAACAACCAAACTGAAAAACGCTATCAGAAACCAGGACCTATGTTTGTAAAACAACTCCGCCCTCCTGGCAAATGCTAGAAGATTTATAGAACCTTCCCTATTTATTGCTTCTAGATCTGATAGTGTCATTCATAAACCCTGGAGTCTTCGCCTTGCGAACGCAGGACACAAGCACAAATCGTGCTCGATCGTTTCCTCCTCCAACCCTCACTTACTATATATGCTGTCACTGGCAAGGCCTATTTTAAAAGCATGTTACGCCAGAAGGCAGCGTCTAGTCAGAATGCTCATCATGAGCTTACAGTCTCCTCTTTTCAATTATAAGAGTAATGCACCGCACATGATCATCGAAAAGCTTCGAGCGATGAGCCCTGTTTAGCTAGCTCAACCGCTTTTTAAATTCCATCTATACCCATATGCCGAATGGAGGAGACATTTGCACTGCTCGTAAAATAAGCATTTAATGTCATTACCTATTTTATTATTTAATTATTAATTTAAATTGTAAGACTGCATTGTTATTAATTTTTATAAGAAAAAAAGTAAAGAGAAAAAAAAATATGCCTAGGGACCCAAAATAGATGTATATTTTTCTCTACCCCATCCCAAATCTTTCCAGGTATTTCTCATTTTCTAAAAAAATTTTAGACGTTATGCTATGCGGGCCGTAATTGCTTCTTGGCTCTCAATGCAAAAGTTGATGCAACTGAAGTTGGAGCTATTTTCTATATGTCGTTAGCAGGTTGCGTAAGCGCCAATACAAAGCTTTATAGCTTCAAAGCTTCCGCAACCCAATTGTCAACCTCACCTACCCGAGGGGAATCCTGTTACAAATATGAATGTATCATACACATATTTAGCAGACGAGGCTCTGGCGACCCCCAGTTCCTGATGGAATTAAGGGGTGGAGGCGCGATTGCTTAGAAGGTTTAATGTGGTCATATTAATCGTCTTCGAGATGGTCTGGCTAGTATCTTAATGGTACTTTGTTACCAGAACGTACCGGATCTATATCCGGCAAAGGACCATCAACATCGACAACACTCCCCAAAAGCTTTGGGGAGTGTCGTTGTCGTGAATAAAACAACAATAACAAAAAGACAAATCAAAGATGCTCAAGTTTTCTTCTATCTGTTTTTCCCAACTCACTACAGGTCTCTCCCTCCTCTGGTTAGCTTCGTTTATCGATTAAAAATTACAAATCCAGATCTCTTTTATCCATTCCTATAACATGGCACAACCACCAATATCTTTGTGCTTTTATTCGCATACAAAATTTGCATATTTATACAAACTCGTACAGCAAGAAATGTACTTGTTATAACCAGCTGTACTTGAATGTAGGGAGAGAGAAGAAAAAAGCATACAAGTTGTCTCAATTTCTACAATAATAGAAAAAAATAGATTTTTTACTAAATATATAACGTAAACAATAAACGATTACTATGACTAGGGCTGTTCAAAAAATTT